>NC_138581.1:8690188-9090188 GCF_964289735.1 Phaethon aethereus | reverse complement strand
CTTGTTTAATGGGAGCTAACCTGGCAGAGTTTTGACATAGAAAGAAGAGTTCCTGTGGCCTCTGTCCTTAGAAGTGTTTAACATTGTAAGACCTGTCCTTTCTTCCCTTTCCCCTTTGTTTGTTTAAGAGGGTTTCATTGGATTTCTTGCATATCATGTCGCTTGGGTTTACAAAATATTGGCAAAGCTTTATAATAAGTAGCAAATCATTATTACATGCTTTGGTGTTCATTGTAATACAATTAATCATCATAAATTTGCTTTGGTATATTCAAGTGGATGAAATAGCTAATTTCAAAGACAGCTTAGTTCAGAAAGGCATCCAATTTATTATTATGCTCTCACCTTTAAGGGCACAGAAAATATATTGTGCATGAACTATGTTGAGTAGGCGTTATTAGATACATGATAGACAGGATGGAATAACTAACCAGTCTAGCATTCAATTTCGTATTGTTGGTAATTTATTTACTGCTAAAGAGTAAGTAATGAGATCATTTAAGTTGCTTACTCCAGAGCTATACTAAACTTTCTAGAAAAATGGGAGAGAGAGATGCTTGGCATCCCAATGAGATTTGGTTTAATGGCCTGCTACAAAGCCTTATTTATTCATTTATTTATTTATTTATTATTTTTTGCTGAAGTCCCATGGGAAATATAGCAAGGAATAAAAAGCAAGGTCCCACTGCCAGCTCTATACCATGTTCAGAGAGGAAAACTATAGCAGCTGTTCCTCTGCATGCAAGGAGATTGGTTAGAAGTGTAGGGTTGTGGGACAAACCACATATGGGATCTGGCAAGATTCAGTTAGGCAGTAACTCTAGATGGGACTCTATGACATCAGTAATTCTGATATAGCGGTGAGGTTTTTAACTGTGGATTCCAGATGAATCAGCTTACTTTTGCCACAGTCTTATTAAAAAAAAAAAATGAACAAAGTTATTTTATTTAGCTAAAAATACTTTTTTTCCAGAATATCTCATGTTCTTTCCACATCAACAAAGCCCAAGGCAGGATTTGGAAGGAATCCTGGCTGTGTTTCTGGGAAGGCCTATCCTAGAGATGGGGATCCCAGTTTGCCCCTCTGTTTCCTTTGCAAAATTAATATTCATGTAATTCTCACAGTTTCTTCATAATTCTTAATAATTGTAGGGCCCTGGCACTTCTGAGATTTATTTTTTTAAGCGAAGAGGATTGTTGTTCAACTCAAACCCAAAATCCTAGTCAAATCTGAGTCACACGTGTTTTTTTTCTTTTATTTTTTCATTTGTTGGTTTGTTGATGGGGGTTTTTTCTGAAGGTGTTTATTAATGGACCAGCTTTTGTACTCATTTATTTTTTATTTAGTCTCCACCACTGAATGGACATTGAAAAGGCACTTATGTCCTTTCTGTTCCCCATATGTAGTATAGCATTAGCAAAAATTCTGTACTTATACAAATGTTATAAGACAAATACAGATTTTCAGATTTGGCAAGAATGTTGTAATGATCACTTGGCTAGTAGACATATAGTTAATTGAAAAAAAAAACCCCAAACCCAACAACACAGAACCAAAGACATTACTCTCTTCTTCAGATGTTTGAAAACAAGCACAAAGTTTGCAGAGAAAGGCCTGAGGCATGGAGGTGTAAAAGACACCATCAGCATTGACACCTTTCTGAGAAAAACAGAGCAAAACAAAACAACCAATTAATCAATTAATCAGTCAAGATGTGACTCTGTGGAGAAATGCAAAAAACAGGATTGTTCCCCAAAGTTACTCTCTTGCATACCAATGATTTATCCCTCTAAGTAAAATAGACATGAAGTTGAGTCCTCAACTTTTGTGGATCCATTTGACAGCAAATGAGTTATGTACATTAATCTAAATTTTCATATAAGAACATGAGAATCCTTATACAGGATCTGGATTCTGGTCACTAGTTGTAATACAGGCTTTGCAGACTGAGGACCCACCTGCTTGCATTTAGGCAGATTCTGCAGAAGTAAATGATCACATCTGAACCAAAATCATGAATCAAAAATCAGTATTTTTTGTTACATTTTAGCAATACTGAATTGAAATAGTTTGCTTTTACTTGTCTGTTTTCTGGAATCTAATCCTGATTCTCCATTGTTTTGATATGGATATAGACAGCTTTAAACCCTTGCAGTATCTCACTGGATATAAATATTGGGTGTCTTACATAAGCATTCTTTTTTATATGAATGCTGTTGAAGCCACAGTGTGCACATCATGAACAGGACTAATATTTGTGCTAAGTTGGCTGGGATAGAGTTAATTTTTTTCATAGTAGCTAGTACAGGGCTGTGTTTTGGATTTGTGCTGAAAACAGTGCTGATAATTCAGGGATGTTTTCGTTATTGCTGAGCAGTGCTTACTCAGAGTCAAGGCCTTTTCTGCTTCTCACCCCACCCCACCAGTGAGCAGGCTGGGGGTGCACGGGAAGCTGGGAGGGGGCACAGCTGGGACAGCTGACCCCAACTGCCCAAAAGAACATTCCATACCACATGACATCACGCTTGGCATATAAAGCTGGGGGAAGAAGGGGGGACACACATTCGGAGTTATGTTGTTTTGTCCTCCCAAGAAACCATTACGCGTGACGCAGCCCGGCTTCCCTGGAGATGGCTGAACCCCTGCCTGGCCATGGGGAGTGGGGAATGGATTCCTTGTTTTGCTTCGCTTGCGTGCGCGGCTTTTGCTTTACCTGTTAAACCATCTTTATCTCAAACCATGAGTTTTCTCACTTTTACTCTCGCAATTCTCTCCCCCGTCCTGCCTTGGGGGGAGTGAGCGAGTGGCTGTGTGGGGCTGAGTTGCCAGCCGGGTTAAATCATGAAAATACTGCATAACATTCACCATCTAAAAGGTATCAAACATAATCTGGTAATTTGTTACAACTTTTATCAGTAGCACCCTCAAGACGATAGTTTATTACTGCCTAAAATAGTTAGCCAAGATAAGTGGACAATTAGCCTCTGGAAGGCGCTTCCCCCCCCCCCCGCCCCTTCCTTTTCATTGACTTAGACTGCCCAGTTGTATACAACTGAAGATAAGCAAAATGTATCTCACACTGGCAATGCAACCAGGGAGGAAATCTCAGTAAGGAAAATGTTGAATTCCTAGTCATACTGATAATATACAGCAAAACTAGGAACTAAGCCCAGATACTACCATACTCATCTTAGGATCTAAAGATCAGGTATCTAACCTTGCATTTTTGTAGATGTGATTGAATTCTGAATCTGCCACCAGAAATCCAGGAAACAGCAAGCAAAATCTTCTTAGGTAAATAACAAGCTGGCTTCCCAACTTTGAAATGAGAAACTTTTCTTTCAGGCTCGTCTGCCATTATCATGAAACTCTCATTCATGGGAACATGTCCATCTTTCAATGGTTAATCTGATAAACTCAAGTATTCTCATGAACGCACACTAACCATTTCTATTTTTGCAAGAATGGGGCTACATCTGGGAGATTCGTTAAGATTCAGGCAGTTTCTATCAGGTTATTGATTATCATAAGAGAAGTCATTAGCATTATTGAATCCTCTGTGGTATGACAGTAATCAGCAGCTCCTTCCTGGATTACTGGGAGCATTTTTGAAAGGTTTATGGCTTACTCCTGATGTAGATAAATGTTTTTAGAATCCTTGGTTTTGCCTTTCATGAATAAAAAGGTGATTGAACAAAGACTGCATTCATCATTCTGTTTATCGCCCTGAAACAACAAGTGTAATTTATAAACCAATAATACTTTTTTGCAGTGTTATACACATGTTCTAAAAGAATGGATCAAATTAATGTAGGCCCAGCAAACACCACCATCACCAGACTAATACATACAAACCCTTAAGGAATTTGAAAGAATCCAACCAGCACGGTGACTTTGATAGGTGCTTTGGGTTTTTTCCTTTTTCTTTCATTTCTTTTTTTCCCCCCATATTTTAAAAATAAAATGATAGATGTCTTCTAATATTACAACAATTCTCTTAACATTAACATAGGTAATGAATGCTTAGCCCTAACTAATATTTTCAGTAGTAACCCTAGGGAGTGTATACGTATTAGAGAGTCACTCGAAAGAAGTATACAGTTGTGTAACTTGTCTGGATGTGAAGAAATATCTAGAATCAAACCTAAACTCTTCTCTGCAATCCCCTGAGAGGCATCACTATGTACATCCTACTGCTTCAGAAAGGGGGACTCCACGTAGCATCCTGAAAAATTCCCAAACCAAAAATGTCACCTGCATCCTGTATTTTACCAGAAAGGAACATTAAGTCTCTGTATTGGGTTTGCGTGGCAAGGTTTTGGTAGCAGGGGTGCTGCAGTGGTGGCTTCTGTGAGAAGCTGCTAGAAGCTTCTCTTGTGTCTGATAGAGCCAGTGCCAGCTGACTCCAAGACGGACCCATCGCTGGCCAAGGCCGAGCCCATCAGCAATGGTGGTAGCACCTCTGGCACAGCATAGTTAAGAAGGGGGGGGGGGAAACCCTGCACAACTGCAGACAGAGAGAAGAGTGAGAATATGAGCTGGCAGTGTGCCCAGGTGGCCAAAAAGACCAACAGCGTCCTGGTCTGTATCAGAAATAGTGTGGCCAGCAGGAGTAGGGAAGTGATTATGCCCCTGTACTCGGCACTGGTGAAGTCGCACCTTGAACCCTGTGTTCAGTTTTGGGCCCCTCACTCCAAGAAGGATGTTGAGGTGCTGGAGCGTGTCCAGAGAAGGGCAGCGAAGCTGGTGAGGGGTCTGGAGCACAAGACTTACGAGGAGCGTCTGAGGGAACTGGGGTTGCTTAGTCTGGAGAAGAGGAGGCTGAGAGGAGGCCTTATTGCTCTCTACAACTAGTAACTTCTCCCAAGTAACTGGCGATAGGATGAGAGGAAATGGCCTCATGTTGTGCCAGGGGAGGTTTAGATTGGATATTAGGAAAAATTTCTTCACCGAGAGGGTGGTCAGGCACTGAAACAGGCTGCCTAGGGAGTTGGTGCAGTCACCTTCTCTGGAGGTGTTCAAAAAATGTGTGGATGTGACGCTTCAGGACATGGTTTAAGGAACATGGTGGCGCTGGATTAATGGTTGGACTTTGTGGTTGGATGGTTGGATTCTGTGATTCTGTAATATGTGAAAACAACTCTGCAGACACCAAGGTCAGCAAAGAAAGAGGGGCAGGAGATGGTCCAGGTGCTGGAGCTTCCCCAGCAGCCCCTGGGGAAGCCCACAGGGAGGCCGGCTGTGCCCCTGCAGCCATGGAGATCCACGGTGGAGCAGATCTCCACCTGCAGCCCATGGGACCCCATGCCAGAGCAGGTGGATGCCCAAAGACCACTGTGAGCCTGTGGGAAGCCCACGCTGGAGCAGGCTCCTGGCAGGATCTGTGGCCCCATGGGGAGAGGAGCCCACATTGGAGCAAGTTTGCTGGCAGGACTTCTGACCCCATGGGGGACCCAGTCTGGGAAGGACTCACGTTGGAGAATTCCGTGGAGGACTGTCTCCCATGGGAGGGACCCCACACTGGAGCAGGGGAAGAGTGTGAGGAGTCCTCTCTCTCAGGAGGAAGGAGTGGCACAGAGCACGTGTGATGAACTGACCACAACCCCCATTCCCCGTCCCCCTGCACTGCTCGGGTGAGGAGGTAAAGAAAAATCGGGAGTGAAGTTGAGCCCAGCAAGAAGAATTGAGGGGTGGTGGGATGGTGTTTTAAGATTTGGTTTTAGTTCTCATTATCTCTACTCTGATTTGATTCATAGTAAATTAGATTAATTTTTCCCCAAGTTTAGTCTCTTTCGCCCATGATGGTAATTGCTGAATGATCACTCCCTGTCCTTATCTCGACCCACAAGTGTCTCATTTTATCTTTTCTCCCCTGTCCAGCTAAGGAGGGGAATGACAGAGAGGCTTTGGTGGACATCTGGCATCTAGCCAAGGTCAATCCACCATAATCACCAGCTCAAGGTTCCCAGTTTATAATGCACCTCTTCCACATTGGAATTCAGTCCTCAGGTAACAAACTCTTAACTAACACGTAACATTCACTGAGGGCAGTCAAACTTCTGAAGATAAAAGACTTGAGACATGTCAAAATAGTAAGGTCTCCAAGAACAGCCCAGGATTACATCTATCCCTTACCCCAGAGAATATGGTTCAGGGCATTTCTCGTGGCGACAAGAATTAAATTGCTTATGTTAGATTGGCTTTTAAAGAATAAGCGTCCCATTGCATGCAATTCTCTGTTTAATTATTCTCCCTTCTGAGAAATTAGATCTTTTCCAGTCCTGAACTTTGTTAATTTCTGTGTCTAGTTGACTTTTGTTATGCTTTGGTCAGTAAGAATGGAAGGCTCATAAGTAACTTATATTTTTCTTGTGTAAGTGATTTCAGATAAATGTTCTTCCGTTTGGCAAGGTGGCTAAACTGATCTGTTTATATACCTCAGTCTGCAAAGCTATTTCTCAGCCCTTAGGTGCTGCCTCACATCTCCCTTGTTACAGATGGTAAACTTTATATTTTATCCACAGTATCATATGGAATGGATACATCCACCTACTTCATTCCAAATACAGAACAGAAATATATACTGTACATTTCTGTTTTTTAAGTCCCTATTTATATTTTTACCATCTGCAGCTAGCAGACATTCTTTTTTGTTCATATTACATTTTAAAATACTTTCTTCTTTCATAATCTCCTTTAGCAGGATCTTTTTTCTTTGAATTCCCTTATCTGATATCTGCATTATTTAGCTAACACTCCATATTTTTACCGTGTATTTCCCTCTTTCCATAATTTTTTATATAGAAACTTAAAAAAGAAAAAAAAGTCAGACTTTCACATTTTGATTTAAATTAGATGAAATATCATAAATCTCTCTTTTTTTCAGTTTCTGTACTTTGAAATCTGACTACTCATGGACGATGCGGAATATGCTTAAATAGTTTCAATGTTTTTATTTCTATTTCAGATTTGAAACTTTTGTCAATAATTATTTGAAAAAGCATTTTTTTTCTTGATTTCAGGGTAGTTTTAAAGATAGCTAGAAAGATGTTACAAAAAGCTCAATGTAGAAAGATCATAAACTTTAGCACCTAGAAGACTGCTAATGTTCAGGTCAATAAATTATGTTTTATAATCTATTATGTTAAGATCCAGTATTAAATTAATGAAACTAAAATATTGTTTTCTTCTATTATAAAATAGCTTTGGCTTGAATTTTTCACTACACATTATTTCAGGCATTTCAACAAGAGATCCACAGTAGCCATGACTGTTTTAAGATTTTTAAAATTTAGGTGCAAATTAAATACCTGAATTAGGTATCCTAAATTCCATCCTCAGATGCTCCCGTTAATGGATGCATAGCTAAGGGCTGTGTTCCTTGCATGGCTGTTCGTGAAGGGATTTGTCATAATAAGGAGCCTACAGGCTGGTTTTAATATTTAAGTATGTGCAACTTGATTGTCATAGTATCATTTTCCCTCATTTATGTTGCTTTAAAACCCTCTTGATAATCCTAGAAAATCTATTAATTGCAAATGTTATCCTGTATAATGAGATTACTCTAAGAAGTGTTTTGAAAGAATAAGAGGCAGCAAAAATGCTTTCAAAAATATGTCTCAGAAGGTTGAGCCAAACCTGTGCCAGTAAATTTAAGATTTCTCCAATTCAAGATAATCAAGCCAGTTTGATTAATATCGGACAATCTTTAATTAAACCAATTTTGCTACATCCATGTCTTCCTCTTTCAAGATGAATTAAAGATGTAAGATATGTCCATTTACTGAGATTTAAATACAAAGTTTCTCCATTGGCAATAATGAAGTTCCTGTATACTCCTCTGGCAAAAAGATATGATATTTTCCAAATCCATTCTAAAATACCTGAGAATACGGTCATGCTTTAGATGTTATATATAGAGTATGTAGCACAAATAGTTCATTTAGTGTTCGGAGTTTTAGACATTTTTGAGGCCAAATGAAGACTCATCTTGTCCAAAGACATATGGAGAATGATTCATCTCATTCACTTGATTAAAATTTCTGGTATCTCACTGAAATTAGTTGTCCTGGCTCCAGTTTTAGCTAATGGAGAGTGTCCTGGTTTCAGCTGAGATAGAGTTAATTTTTATTGTAGAATCCAGTGTAAGGCTTTGTTTTGGATTTGGGATGAGACAATGTTGATAATGTGCTGATGTTTTGGGTTGTTGCTAACCAGTCAAGAACTGTCCAGCTCCTCATGCTGGCCTGCCAGCAAGCAGGCTGGGGGTGCACGGGGAGCTGGGAAGGGACACAGCCAGGACAGCTGACCCAGGGTGGGCAAAGAGATATTCCATACCATATGACATCATGCTCAGTATATAAAGCTGGGGCGAAGAAGAAGGAAGGGGTGGGGGGTTGTTCGGAGCTATGGTGTCTGTCTTCCCAAGAAACCATTACACGTGACGCAGCCCGGCTTGCCTGTAGATGGCTGAACCCCCGCCTGCCCGTGGGGAGTGGGGAATGGATTCCTTGTTTTGCTTCGCTTGCGCGTGCAGCTTTTGCTTTACCTGTTAAACTGTCTTTATCTCAACCCGTGAATTTTCTCACTTTTACTCCTCCAGTTCTCTCCCCTGTCCTGCTTGGGGGGGAGTGGGCGAGCAGCTATGTGGGGCTGAGTTGCCGGCTGGGGTTAAACCATGACAGAGAGCAATATACATATATACAGGATGATTCATTCAATGGTTAGAGAGGGGCATGTGAAAGAATTGCCCTGTGCAGTTCCCTCTCTCTCATCATTGTTCACAACCAGAACTCAAACAGCTAGTTTGGACCAGCTCCTTACTTTCGGATGGCTAAAATAGATAAGAGCAACCCCATCTCCAATAATTATGACTTTCCTAATAACATATAATGCAATTCCTTTCCTCTATTAAATCGTATATGCCTAAGAATCTTAAAGTGCACTAAATAATTACATTGTGAAACTCCTTGCTTGAGGATGCAGTTCTTATTGCAATTTATATGTAATACAAAAATGATTGGATATAGTTGTGGAAGAGAAATCAACTGAAATCTGTTAGACGTAAAGACACAAATTCTAGGGAGGAAAATTTTCTTCTGAAAATCACTGCAGCTATAGGAATATTCTGTACAGTATCACAATATATGTATTTTATATTTGGAGTCTTTCCTGGGCCTTGGCTATTGTATATGTGTGAGATGGGATACTAAGCTACGTGGTTGCTTGTTCTCTTCCAGTGTAGTTATCTGTATATTCTAAATTCAGGTAAGGTTAAAGTAGTACTACTAATTTTAAATTAGAATGCATAGGCCAGTGGCCTTTACATAAGTTTGAGCAAATAAAAATGCTTTCTGTACCCTTCATCTCTGGGAACCAGAAAGTGAAACTTACCTGTCTACTTTGATCGAATGAGATAAGTGAGGTGCAAAAAGTACAGTACACAAGAATTTTTAAAAATGTGACAGTCTTTGTTTCAGAAAATAAAAGTAGAAAATTAAGTATCAGTGAAGGCCTAACTCAAAACCTGTTTTGTTTTCTACATGAGAGATTTTAAAGGACATCACAACTTCCTATCCTTTGGGACAGCCCCAGATTGACAGAACTGGCACAATTAACATGAGATGAAGATTTGCTCAAGCTATAAGTGAAATACGAGAACAATCAGGACCTAATACAAGTATTTGGAAGCAAGAATTCTGTTTAAAAGAAAAAGAAATAAAGAAAGCAAAAGTGTTCTGCAATTTGTTTTCATTCCACTGTAGATGTAAAACAAAACTTGTTACTGAAAAAAACCCCCAACAAAGAAACCACCAAAAAGCAACCAAACAAAAATAAAAATAGGTGATCCTGGATTATCCAATAACCCGGGACTAAGGACAGTTACATACATGAGAGACATGGATCTTTCAGACCATGTTCTCTTGCTATGACTTTATTAACATAAACTGCTCACTCCCCTGTTGAAGCTGTTCAATTGTACGTAAGTAGTTTAGTCTTTGGCAATGTTGATACGGTGGCTAGAGTTCTCATCCACCAGGTAAGGGGTATGGAGTCATACCCACTCAAACCCAGGGAAATCAGGGCTGGGGGCTACGCTGAAGACCCTTCCTCTCAATAAGTTTCGGTAGAGACTATTTCCCAACAAAACCTAGTAAAACTGAGGCAGTCTGCTGAGCGCACTCTGCAAGAAGTTTTGGCTCCAGGGAAAAGATGTTTTCTGAGGAAAAAAGCATATTTCACTGTTGTAATACCTAGTGAGAAGTGTAGGTTTATTTGTGAATTTGAAATATGTTAAAAAAATTAGAAGGACAATCAGTTAACTAAATCTGAAATGTGCAAACCAAAACTGTTAGCCACCTTTACAGCACATGTACTATAGATCACAATTCTCCAATTTTTGTACCACTAAAAGTCAGTGATGGGTACTCAAAACTTATGCAATGACATGAATGGACTAAAGTCTGGTTGGTTACTCTGATTAATTCATACCAAATATCTAGATGAGGAACAGGATACTTGTTTCTCTGATGTTTCTACTGTAGTAGCCCATAGCAGAATGAAACTGGTGACATTTCCCTTCCGTATCAACTATCCTGCCCTTCTGAATGCCACAAACAAAATTACCTAGATGAAATTCCAAGAGTCTTGAACAAGATTTCCATTAGCTTATTTTTCCTCAGAAAGTCATCTTTTGAACCTCTGTGTTTTCTTCTTAACAATGCTCTGGACACTCTCCTTCATTTAGTCACATAGTATTTTTGTCAGTAGGTGTGCAATACAAATAATAACTTGTTACTACATGTTGCATATAAAGATATATATTTAAATCTGTATAGATGTGACCATTGAATCAACCTTTTGTACAACATGTATGGATTCAATACATGGTCTTTACAATTTTCCAAGCATATGTTCACATATCTTTTATTCATTAGTCAAAAACAATCTCTGTGAACAAGGAGATTCACTGTGGACAAATTATGGAGTAATTTGCTTTCTGTTTTCTTGGTAAGTTAGTGAGAATTCAGTTTACTTCATATTCTTGCCGGGTCTGCATCAGCAAATAAATGATACATTGACATAATCTGATTTGTCAGATCAGCAATGCACTTAAACACAGATCTTGATGTTAAAACCACTGAAGTACATACCTACTCTAACCACATATTTACAGTCCATTGACATTCAGGCATTTTAGGCCCACTATGAATTAAAGCATGTACATAAATAGAAGTTTTAAAAAATAAAAAAATGTAAGTTCTTCTGTAATTTTGGCTAGCGGACAAACCCCTCCTTATTTTCAAGGGTTAATTGTTTTGTTTTGTTGTATTTTGTTTGCTTCTAAATGCTACTTGCAGCTTCTACTGCTGTATTTAGGATCCTATCTCAGTTGCCCAATAAAGTTTACTGTTTCAATAAAGTATTTGTCTTGATATACAATTAATAGTCTTGCTAATTTTCCGTTCATTGTGAACCTGATCCAATGATATTTAAATCAGTTGGTTTTGATAAGAATTTTTCTTTCCTTGTACAGCTGAAAGCAATTCCTCTTGCCTCCAAACATTTGAAATTCAAGTATTGTCAGTGATTGAATTACAGCATCTTATCTCTGTTAACCTAATTTGTGAAGAAAGGATATTTCAGCAAATTTACTAAAATCCTAGTCCCTACAACATATGCACACACAGACTGTAGGTTTCTCAGTTTAATCTGATTGAAATTAGAAACGTTTATTCTTTTTAAACTTTACGCAACCATTTCATCTGTTAAGTAAATTACAGCAAGCGCAGGAAATTCTCTGAGTTCTCATGTGATTAAAACACCCAGCAGAAACCTTTCACTTGCATAAACTTTATGCTTAGAAATGCATATATATTTTTAAATGAATACAAGAAAAAAAGAAGCAGCCTTTTTTCCAATGAGAGCTATTAATATTTTATGTCTTGCTGAACAGTTGCTTCCTTTTCTCTTTCTTCTTGACACCAGAGAGGCTATTAGCTCTTTATTTTTATGTCTCCCTTTTTCTCACCCCCACCGTGCCCCACAGCCCAAATAATAACAACAACAACTTCAGTCTGCCTCTTCCTGGTTGGGACACCGTACTCGCTATCTTTCCACTTTATTAACTTAAACATTAGCTTTTTGAAGCGAGTAAAATTATAAATGACAAGTAATCCTATGCTGGGTGGCAGAGGGCTGCTTTCTGAAGCCGTGATTGACTGAGGTGAACAGGGAAAGGGAAAAATTTGTTCTGAGGGTTGCGGAGTGCCAAGCGATATGTCATGGCCTCTGGCAACAAGAGCAGCATTGTATTTATAATCAGTGCAACATGCTGAGAGGGCAATTTAAGCTGCAGGAAGCCCAGCTGTGGCAGTGACATAAGGGGCCATACTTTACTCCACATCCTTTCACAGATGTTAGCTTGTGCTAGAGCCACAGCTCCAGCGACATATTTTGGGTCTCACAGAAAGCTGGCACTGCTCATGGATGAGGAATCGCTCTTTCTCGGCTTGCGTGGCGTGGGTTCTTGTATTTCACCAAGCCGTTTGGTTCTATAAATCCCAATGGCTCTCTATGCTTATGAAAACTGTTCCAAAAGAGGTTGACAGACCCCACTGTAAATTAGGCTTTCTGTTCAAGTTGGGCTGGAGTAATAAAATGAAGGCTAGTGCAAGGTCAGACCCAATAAAGCAAATGTCAAAATTATGTCAGCAGGAAAATATGGAGCTGATGCATCTTTAGGACTTCAGAGATAAATATCTGCTGGTGATGCACTGCAGGGTCAGTGCCTGGATCACACAGCCTTTGAAGGAAAGAATGCAGATTTTCTGCACAAGTCCCGTTTTTGCAGTAGTAATTCATATTTGAACGAGGCTAAAGTTTAGATCCACAGTCAGTCCACTTGTGATGCTTCTGCTGTGCAATGCAGCATGAATATTAAACCCTTTGTTGTCATTTACCTTTTAATCTCTACTTCAAGACCTGAAGACAGGGAAACGTTAGTGCTAGTACCGAGAGAAAAGGAGGCCAGAATTCCAATAAAGCTTAAGGGAACAACATGCCAAAAGTCCATGTGTATCCAAACCTAGAAACTTATGTCAGAGGCAGCTGCATGTGAAGTGACCTTAAAATTCTTTGAAAATCCCACACCTCAGAGAAACTCTTCAGCTCAACTAAAACACATTTAGGTTGGTTAATTTTACGGAGAGGAGAGGAGAAGAGAGGACAGGAGAGGAGAGGAGAGGCATAGCAAAACCAGATTTGAAAGAAGGCAATGGCCAGAAATGCTTTAAAATGTTATACAGTTGACCTAAACAATATAAAATTAGCTCAAATCAAGCTTTTTTCTCAACTCATGTCCAGTTAAAAGTCTGTTCTTTCTAGTTTATAATATGGATCTAGCAACTGATTTTGCTGTTTAGAGTGCACGAACTGCAAATATTAATTCAGCTGTAGTTGAAAAAAACATTTAAACGGCCTGTACCAGAAGTGACTTGTAGCCTCAAGTTTTAGCTTAGTTGCATTTATAATCCAGTCTGGGTAGTTCTTATGCCTCTTGGACCAGGCATGACAGTAACTAGTTGAAAATATATATTTTCTCTTGATAATAAAGTTCAGCATATAGTGATAGTAAATCAGCAGAGAATCTAAGTGTTTTGTTATATTAAGTATTAGATTTACTGAAAACATACAAAAATGTATTTTAAAACTTTTCAAATGAATAGTCAGATTTAATTATTTCCAAATCAGGAGTGAAAACTCCCCAAATTATCAGAATGACAATTTTCAGAGGAAAAAAATATGAAGCTACCAGCATGTTTTGCAAGGAAATGTTGCATTCTGACATTCCTCATTTAAATATCTGGGTTTATTTCAATCATTTAACTCTGTATAGACTTGAGCCACTGGGATTACTCTTATGATTCTGATGAAAAGTTTGAAAAAGAAAATGATATTTCGAGCTAAGTATTTGTCAGTTTGCTTGGGTTGAATCCAAAATCTTGAAATAGCCTTTCCATTATTACGTTCTTGGAGCCCTAAAAAGCTTGGATATTTGGCCTTTCAAATTTCCACATTTTTATATAAATTCCACTGAATTTGTAGCTGTTAACTGGCTGTAAATCAAACATTCATGTTCTGCAGCATATGTACAGTTTATAGGCTCCAGAACTTGGTATGATATTTAAATCCCTCCCACACATCCCTTTTGTGCTATCATTTGCATCCCAAGACCTGCCTGGACACATATTCACATATCTGAAACACTTACACTAAACCACGTCAAGCATGGTTCACTGTTGAAGCTGTCAGGGAGTATTTTCTTACAGCATCCATCACGCAACACCCCAGCTATACCAAATTCTAATTGTGCAGATTCTAATCTATCTGCTTCCCATGCACTGTCTGGGATCAAAACACACATGGAAGTTTAATCATATCTGAATTCTCAATAACTTAGGTAAGGTAATGTTGTCTTGCATGTCAAACACTTCGAAGAAAATAAAGATCTTATTTTGTCACAGACATCAATTAACTTATTCAGATGACATTTAGCTATAATCTGAAGTAATTATAAGGCTTCCATTAGTGTATAGTTTAAGATATTCATCTCCACAACAGTTCCAAGAGGCTCCAAGAAACTGTGCCCTAGATTTATTCTACCTAATTTTATTCATTTAGTTGAGAGCCTAAAAAAAAAGTCTAGTCACCTTGAGCTCTGTCTTCAGGACAAAACAATGATAGGTGTCTCCAAACAGTTATTTAGCTCAGAGATGGGGTGAATCACTCTCTGGAAGTGCCTTTTTCTCCATCAGTTACTGGGGGGAATTAATTACAATGTGATTTAGGTCCCCTCGCAATAGATTGGATGTTTCTGAACGTAGGTGACGTCTAAGAAATGTGTGACACAGCACAGGATGGAAACACCCCCCAAAAAAACCCCTACTGTCCTGGTTTAGCCCCAGCTGGCAACTAAGCCAGCAACACCTACCTTTGTTAACTTCCATTCTGTTTTTCTCTCCTCACATTGTTCTGTTGACTCTGTGTTTATTTTTTAGTTTTTAAGTTAAGTTGGATTACTTAGTGACTGAGACTGAACTGTATTTAAAACCAGGAAGAGAGTTTTTTCCATATGATACCGCCTGCTTTGAGAGATCCCATAGTAGTCCACAAATTATTTTCACAAATAAGCCAAAAACACATGAACAGCATTCAATGGACTGTTATCTCCCTTTTTTAGAATAAATTCATTAAATATATCCAAATTAAAAATCTAATAAGAAATGATAGAGCAAGATGTTGTACAGATACCAACATTAATAAATATACCAAAAAAAGGATAATAGTCAGCATACTAAAAAGTTATGAAGGAAGATGTTTCTTGATGGAAATGTGTTTTGATCATTATTATTTATTTTAAATGATGCCTTGATTTGAAGAACTGAAATGAAACAGTCAATTCACACTGATATTTCCATTTCAAAATAACCTTCAAGAAAAGCCAGGTATTTTTCAAACACTAAAAAAGGTTGTATAAAAAAGGTTGTAAGAAAAGAAGGCTAACTTATGTAAAGCAAACCGGGGTTTCTTTTATGGCCTGACATAAACTACCGAGACTTGAAGTATACTCGAGGACAGTGAAGGCTGCCTTTGATACTGACTATGCAGGCCAGTCATCCACGCTGTATGCATTTTTCTGTGTTGATGCATAAGGTTACATGATGATATGTACAAAACAACTGTGATTGTGTAGGTGATAGCAATTCTAAGATTACTAATGTCAATAGACACCTCTCTTCCCTTTTCCTTTTCCCTTCCCCTTCCCCTTCCCCTTTCCCTTTCCCTTTCCTTTCCTTTCCTTCTAACAGGGACAAAATTCCACCTAGCAGGGACAAAATTAGAAAGGCAAAAGCCCAGCTAGAGCTCAATCTGGCCACAGTTGTAAAGGATAATAAAAAATACTTTTACAAACATATTAACAACAAAAAGAGAGGCAAGGAGAATCTCCATCCCTTACTGGCTATGGCGGGGAACATTGTCTCCAAGGACGAGGACAAGGCTGAGGTACTTAATGCCTTCTTTGCCTCAACCTTTAATAGCCAGTCCAGGTATCCACAGGGTATTCAGCCCCCTGAGCTGGAAGATGGGGATGGAGAGCACAATAACCCACCCATAATCCAGGAGGAAGCAGTTAAGGAGATGTTAAACCACCTGGACACCCACAAGTCTATGGGGCCTGATGGGATCCACCCGAGAGTACTGAGAGAGCTGGCAGAGGAGCTTGCCAAGCCACTCTCCATCATTTATCAGCAGTCCTGGTTAACAGGGGAGGTCCCAGAAGACTGGAGGCTTGCCAATGTGACGCCCGTCTACAAGAAGAAGGGCCAGAAGGAGGATCCTGGGAACTACACGTCTGTCAGCCTGACCTCCGTACTGGGGAAGATCATGGAGCAGTTCATCTTGAGGGCGCTCACAGGGCATGTGCAGGACAACCAAGGGGTCAAGCCCAGCCAGCATGGCTTCATGAAAAGCAGGTCCTGCTGGACCAACTTGATCTCCTTCTATGACCAGGTCACCCGCCTAGTGGATGAGGGAAAGACTGTGGATGTTGTCTACCTGGACTTTAGTAAAGTCTTTGACAGCGTCTCCCACAGCATTCTCCTGGAGAAACTGGCGGCTCGTGGCTTAGACGGGTTTACTCTTCACTGGGTGAGGAACTGGCTGGATGGCCAAGCCCAGAGAGTTGTGGTGAATGGCGTTAAATCCGGCTGGTGGCCGGTCACAAGCGGTGTTCCCCAGGGCTCAGTTGTGGGGCTGGTCTTGTTCAATATCTTTACTGATGATCTGTATGAGGGGATCGAGTGCTCCCTCAGTAAGTTTGCAGATGACATCAAGTTGGGTGGGCGTGTTGATCTGCTGGAGGGCAGGAGGGCTCTGCAGAGGAATCTGGACAGGCTGGTTTGATGGGCTGAGATCAGCTGTATGAGGTTTAATAAGGCCAAGTGCCAGGTCCTGCACTTTGGCCACAACAACCCCATGCAACGCTACAGGCTTGGGGAGGAGTGGCTAGACAGCTGCCCGGCGGAAGAGGACCTAGGCGTGCTGCTTGACAGCCAGCTGAATATGGGCCGACAGTGTGCCCAGGTGGCCAAGAAGGCCAACAGCGTCCTGGCCTGTATCAGAAGTAGTCTGACCAGCAGGAGCAAGGAAGTGATTGTGCCCCTGTACTCAGCACTCATGAGCCCACACCTCGGATACTGTGTTCAGTTTTGGGCCCCTCACTCCAAGAAGGATGTTGAGGTGCTGGAGCGTGTCCAGAGAAGGGCAACGAAGCTGGTGAGGGGTCTGGAGCACAAGTCTTATGAGGAGCATCTGAGGGAACTGGGGTTGTTCAGTCTGGAGAAGAGGAGTCTGAGAGGAGACCTTATCGCTCTCTACAACTGCCTGAAAGGGGGTTGTGGCGACGACGGTGTTGGTCTCTTCTCCCAACTAACTAGAGATAGGACGAGAGGAAATGGCCTCATGTTGCGCCAGGGGAGGTTTACAGTGGATATTAGGAAAAATTTCTTCACCAAGAGGGTGATCAAGCATTGGAACAGGCTGCCCAGGGAGGTGGTGGAGTCACCGTCACTGGGAGTATTCAAAAAACGTGTGGATGTAGTGTTTCAGGACATGGTTTAGGGGACATGGTGGCGCGGAATTAATGGTTGGACTTGATGATCTTGAAGGTCCTTTCCAAACTTAGTGATTCTTTGATTTTGTGATTCTGCCATGATTCCAATGCAATCAGAGCAGCTCCTGGACCACTAGATATCAAGGCAGTTTGTGATTAATTTTGCTCGTGCAAATATATAAGAACCATCATTAATTCATAGAATCATAAAAGACTTCAGGTTGGAAGGGACATTTAAAGGTCATCTAGTCCAACTGCCCTGCAATAAGCAGGGACATCTTCAACTAGATCAGGTTGCTCAGATCCCCCTCCAACCTGGCCCTGAATGTTTCCCGAAATGGGGCATCTACTACCTCTCTGGGCAACCTGTGCCAGGGTTTCACCACCCACATCATAAAAAATTTCTTCCTGGGTCTCACCAGAGCAGAGTAGAGGGACAGAATCCCCTCCCTCAGCCTGCTGGCCACGCTGTTTTAGATGCAGCCCAGGATACGATTGGCCTTCTGGGCTGGGAACACACATTGCCAGCTCATGTCCAGCTTTTCATCCACCAGGACCACCAAGTCCTTCTTGGCAGGGCTGCTCTCCATCCCTTCATCCCCCAGCCTTTATGGATACTGGGGGTTGCCCCAACCCAAGTGCAGGACCCTGCAATTCACTTTATTGAACCTCATGAGGTTCACATGGGCCCATTCCTCAAGTTTGTTGAGGTCCCTCTGGATGGCATCCCATCTCTCAGGCATGTGAACCTCACCACTCAGCTTGGTTTCATCTGCAAACTTGCTGAGGGTGCACTTGATCCCACTGTCTATGTCATTGAGGAAGATGTTATACAGTACTGGTCCTAAGAGAGACCCCTGAGGGACACCACTCATCTTTGATCTACATCTGGTAACTGAGCTGTTGACCACTACTATAATTATTGGAGTGTATCAGAGATGGTGGATTCATTCGGAACAATTAATTTAGTGGTTGTCAAACTTCAATATTTTTCTGGGTCCCCCCAAGTTGCTGGTATACCTGTTTTGTTTTGTTGTTGTTTTTTACCTTTTAAAATTGCACTTTTATTCTTTTAAGTGCACAACTAGACACTTGCAGTTTATCAACAAAAAATGTGAGATGTTAAGATGTGGCAAGCTCCATATATTTAGCTATGGAAACTTTCATGATTTTTTACAAAGCCCAAAGTTAAGCTGTGGAATTTAGTGCTGTAGGATGTAGTGCATGTAAAATCATGCATAGTTCAAAATGGAAAAAATGAATTTGAAGGAAGTGAATTCTAATGAGCCTTGTACAACAAAGGGGCCACTTATGACCCAGAAAGTTCCTGTGCACAGGAACTGTTGTTGTCTGGGATAACATGTCAGGAAAATGTTTGTCCTAATATTATTTGCTTCTCAGGGCAGCTGCAATTGGCCAGCTCTGGAAATGGGACACGGGGATAGATATACTTTGGTGTGACCTGTTCTGGCTTCTCTTCTGTTCATTCTTCTGCTCACTACTTGAAGGGATCAAAGATCAGACCTTTGCTCATTCACAGCTTGGCCTCTCTGCTGTGACTGCCCACAGAGGTCTCAATTAATAGCAATTTCAGTGATAACTTGAGTGATGGGCTCCCTGATGGCTGAATTCTCTACTGATCAAAGTCATCATTGCTCCATTAACTACAACACAGCAATGCCAATTTATACCAGGAGTGAGTAAAGCCCCGAGTTATTGAAACAGGTCTGTAATCACTACATCCATTTTAAACAGGGTAGCAGGAGGCCATTGGGATCAGAGAACAACATTTGTTATCAGTTGTTGTGTAGGAAGAGGTTGAGGGTTGCACCCTTGAGCAAAAATGGCATTCTCTTCAATTTATTCAAATGACACAGAACTATCAATGCGAGTGAGAAAAGAGTTTCATGAAGAATAGACAGATTTCCATAAAAGTTTGTTTAAAATAAACAAAACCCCTATTCTTAGATGAAAACAACAGAGAGACTATTTTTCTTGTATTTCATCATAGCTAAAACTGACCACATATGGGTAAAGGCAAATGGGTAACCAATTAGCTGAAATCCTTTACAGTCAGTTTTTTTCAATATTTCCTGATATGCCTTTCTTAATCCCTTCTTTGAAATGTGTTTTTGTTTTTCAGTAAGAAATAAATAGCACAAATAACAAGTTGTGGGATTTTTTTCCTTGCTTGAAAAATAATGCTGAAGGAATTGTTTTGCAGTTGAAAATTAATGTAACCCATTATGTCCAGGAAATTTCTTCAATACATTACTTGCCGAGTCTTTGGTCCTCGTGAAGAAAATAATTTTAATTTATCTCATTTTTCACAAGTGAGCCAATGATTGTTTAACCTAAAGTGCCATTGTGACTAAGTAGAGAAATATCAGGGTTCTTGGTCATTTTATTGGAGCTCAGCTATTAAATCCACTAGGTTAGCACTGAGAATCACAAAAATTGCCGCTTCAGAAGGAAAAAGTCCTAGAGAATGTAACAGAGGATGAAAACATTTCATTTGGCTTTTTTCGCACTGCTTTAGAGCATTAAATAGAAAATTATATCTTTGCTATAAAACTATAGAAAGGTTATAATGTTCAATTAAATGTTATAAATGTTTGGACTCAATTTCTTACCTGTTTATGTATTTGTTAGCCCATGTATAAAACTATTATTATTATTATTATTATTATTGCTTTACTGTTATATCCTTGTCATGAAGGTCTTACAATCCCTAAGTGAAAACGTGGTCCTGATATTAACTCTGGAGACTGTAAAGTATTGTTGATTTAATGTACATGGTTAGTATTTTCAAATTTCCCTTGAGGATTTAGGTAAACGCCTTCTACTAAGTTATGTGGCTGTAGTCCTACTGTAGGCACTGATGCTTGTGTTCAACTTTATGTGCTTTTAGCTTTTCCACTCAAATCAATAGCTCAGAGTTATAACTCAAGTCAGTTGACAATTCTGACCTGCAATTTTTGTCAATACTCTGAAATTCACCTATGGAAATTTAGCTCTTCTGCCAAAGTAGTTATGAAAAATATTCAACCTTCCATCAGTTGTATTATGATAAAAATTCAAAAGCACACATTCTAGGAATAACACTATAGATTTCCAAATCAGAGGCAGATTCCCTTTGGAGTTGCCTTTTGCCAAGTTAGCTAAAAGTTACCTCACTTAAAGTAACAGAACTATATTATTTCTTTCAAAAACTTTCGAGCTGCAAAAATGTAACATTTTCACGATTTCTAAGTGACAAGGGACACATTTTTCATGTAGTTCTAGATGCATATTTAAAATTCAAACTGATAAGAACAGGAAAAACCTCAAGGAAAAGTTTCATATAGAAATGAAATATTTCCAAATGATCCAGTTAAATATTTTTATTGATTCTAAAAATGCTGAATAATCTGGTTTCTCAAGTTGCACTTTTTCTTGCAACTCAGCATCATGAAGATTTGGGAATGGTAGCTCAAAAATATTTGCAAGGCTATTTCTTACCCAACTCTATCCAATAGGTGTAGAGGGTTTAAGGATGCAACTCTTTTCTGTGTTTGCAATCTACCCCGTACAACAGAGAAAGAAGCTGCTGGGTTAGAAACCCAACATGTTGTTCATCAGAAAATTATCTATGCAAAAGAATTTTGTGTGTCTGGGAGATTTATTAAAGTATGTTACATCCACCCTAATATTACAAACAGAATCCTTTGCTGATCTGCAGAGCATCACCAGTATGAAGGGGGCTGTCTACACTTGCTCTGAATGCTGCCTTGCCTAAAAGCCTCTTGTATCATGTGGAGAAAAGGAAAATGGTATAGGTTACAATCTTTTACTTCCTTTTTATTGTTAGCTGGAATTAATCTTTGTTGTTACCAATCAAAGAAAACAATAAGAAATAATATATGGAATTAATAAAATTTATCAAAATTAATATTTTTTAAAAATAAGGGGAGAGAAAGAAATAAAGAGCACATGCTCATGTTTTCTCCATGCCCTGCTGGAAATAAATAGGCAAATTTTAATGAATACATACATGAAGGGACAAAATTAGAAAGGCAAAAGCCCAGCTAGAGCTCAGTCTGGCCACAGTCATAAAGGATAATAAAAAATGTTTTTACAAATATATTAACAACAAAAAGAGAGGCAAGGAGAATCTCCATCCCCTACTGGCTATGGCGGGGAACATTGTCTCCAAGGACGAGGACAAGGCTGAGGTACTTAATGCCTTCTTCGCCTCAGTCTTTAATAGCCAGTCCAGGTATCCGCAGGGTATTCAGCCCCCTGAGCTGGAAGACGGGGATGGAGAGCACAATGTACTCCTCATAATCCAGGAGGAAGCAGTCAAGGACATGCTAAACCACCTGGACACCCACAAGTCTATGGGGCCTGATGGGATCCACCCGAGAGTACTGAGAGAGCTGGCGGAGGAGCTTGCCAAGCCACTCTCCATCGTTTATCAGCAGTCCTGGTTAACAGGGGAGATCCCAGAAGACTGGAGGCTTGCCAATGTGACGCCCGTCTACAAGAAAGGCCGGAAGGAGGATCCTGGGAACTACAGGCCTGTCAGCCTGACCTCGGAACCAGGGAAGATTATGGAGCGGTTGGTCTTGAGAGTGCTCACAGGGCATGTGCAGGACAACCAAGGGATCAGGCCCAGCCAGCATGGCTTCATGAAAGGCAAGTCCTGCTTGACCAACCTGATCTCCTTCTATGACCAGGTGACCCGCCTAGTGGATGAGGGAAAGGCTGTGGACGTTGTCTACCTGGACTTTACTAAAGCCTTTGACAGCGTCTCCCACAGCATTCTCCTGGAGAAACTGGCGGCTCGTGGCTTAGACCGGTTTACTCTTCGGTGGGTGAGGAACTGGCTGGATGGCCGAGCCCAGAGAGTTGTGGTGAACAGCGTTAAATCCGGCTGGCGGCCGGTCACAAGCGGTGTTCCCCAGGGCTCGGTTCCGGGGCCGGTCTTATTCAATATCTTTATTGACGATCTGGATGAGGGAATTGAGTGCTCCCTCAGTAAGTTTGCAGATGACACAAAGTTGAGTGGGAGTGTTGATCTGCTGGAGGGCAGGAAGGCTCTGCAGAGGAATCTGGACAGGCTGGATCGATGGGCAGAGGCCAACTGTATGAGGTTTAATAAGGCCAAGTGCAGGGTCCTGCACTTTGGCCACAACAACCCCATGCAATGCTACAGGCTTGGGGAGGAGTGGCTGGAGAGCAGCCCGGCGGAAAGGGACCTGGGTGTGCTGGTTGACAGCCAGTTGAATATGAGCCGGCAGTGTGCCCAGGTGGCCAAGAAGGCCAACAGCGTCCTGGCCTGTATCAGGAATAGTGTGGCCAGCAGGAGTAGGGAAGTGATTGTGCCCCTGTACTCGGCACTTGTGAGGCCGCACCTTGAATACTGTGTTCAGTTTTGGGCCCCTCACTACAAGAAGGATGTTGAGGTGCTGGAGCGTGTCCAGAGAAGGGCAACGAAGCTGGTGAGGGGTCTGGAGAACAAGTCTTATGAGGAGCGGCTGAGGGAACTGGGGTTGTTTAGTCTGGAGAAGAGGAGGCTGAGAGGAGACCTTATCGCTCTCTACAAGTACCTGAAAGGGGGTTGTGGCAACGAGGTTGTTGGTCTCTTCTCCCAAGTAACTGGCGATAGGATGAGAGGAAATGGCCTCAAGTTGCGCCAGGGGAGGTTTAGATTGGATATTAGGAAAAATTTCTTCACTGAGAGGGTGGTCAGGCATTGGAACAGGCTGCCCAGGGAGGTGGTGGAGTCGCCATCTCTGGAAGTGTTCAAAAAACGCGTGTATGTGGCGCTTCAGGACATGGTTTAGGGGACATGGTGGTGCTGGATTAATGGTTGGACTTGATGATCTTGAAGGTCCTTTCCAACCTAGTGATTCTGTGATTCTGTGATTCTGTGATGAAATATGAGCAGGAGAAAACAAAAAAATCCATGAGAGTAGAAAGAGAGAGAGAAAGAGAGAGAGAAAGCAACTATGCCTAAACATTTGATGCAGCCTTTCAAGGCCAATAAGGAATTTAACAGATTTCCAGAACAGAAATTATGATGAAATTTAATCTTTAACCACACCAAATCTTAGAGGTACCTTTCTACAATAAAGGCAAGAAAATGCATATGAATTTAAGTCAGATTAAATCTTTGATTATACAATGCATTAGTCAGATCCGCACTTTGATTGCAATGATCAGTTCTGGTCCTCACGTTATAACATAAAATATAGAAACACTTGACAAGATAAAGAGACAGGAGATGAGTTTGATTTTAGGTTGTGATCATATTGTATTAATTACTTCCTAGCATATTCTTCTTCTATTTTATTAGAGGTTTCTCTATTTTATTAGAGAAACACCACATCCTAAGTGAGTAAGAAAACAGACAAAAGAAGCTGAATTTTAGAATTTGTTATTATTATTGCCGTTTTAACGTTCCTTTTCATAAGCTGTATACTCCATCCTTATTTAAAGAAAAGGACATTAAATTAGGCTGTATATTTCAATTGGGATAGTGTGATTCACCGATCAATAAACCTAAACAAGACCAGAGCATTACGTATGCAAGACAATCAGTCAAAATACCTCATGCTGCATCCCAGGAAGAAGAAGCCATACACAAATGAAATAGAAGGCAGTCTTTAAAAATGAAAGCAGTGTGCCAAGAATATAATTTCATTCCCTGATAGAGTTATACTGACTGACTTGATTACTGAAGTCTAGGTAAGTCGTACTGTGAAATGTGTAGTGGTTAAACTAGTCTTACTTGTGATCCTGCCATGTTGTCATTCCTCTGAAATTAACCTATCAAGAGAAAAGGAATAGATCACTGGGACAGCGTAAACCAAAAAAATCTTTATGGCAATGAAGATGTTTTACAGCTGATAGAATAGGTGTTACCCCATAAGAGAACAAGTCTGCAGCATGGGACAGCCTTGTGTTAGCAGTGAGAGTTACTCAGCGCACCTTTGAGAACCTGCCCTGCATTAAAGCACAACATGCTGTGGATCTCCTCACCACAGAAGCTCTGAGTAAGAAAAATCTTCTGAACCATAAAACTAACATTCACGTCTTTCAGCTCCACTGCCCTTTCTGTGGATATTCTCCTGCTCCTTTTCAGCCTTTAATGTTGCAAAAACATCCTTGTAACACTAATACTCATATGCCCAGATACAAATATCCTGGTCAGGAAACAAATACGAACAAACAGTTGAACTTGCTTATTTATACTCTTCTTGTCATCAGGCAATGGGATTAATATTTTTCTGGGAAGCTAACACTTGAGAAGTTTTAGGAAACTGTGAAATCAAAGCTCTAACTTGGTCAAAGGAGGTCTCACCGACATTTATTTTTCCCAAGAGATGGGTTAGAAGCTATTATTATAGTTAGAGAAAAATAATCAAGATTTGAAAATTATAGTGGTGTACTGGGCATTTTCACCAAGTATTAACGTCTTCTCACGACTATCTTACTTCATTTATTTCCCCTTATTAGAGGAAAAGCAGTTATTTTCCTGTCACATCAATGGCAAATTAGGATCATATGCTTTAAACAGAAAAAAACGTTTTCTTCCACGAGAAAACTTTTGCCATTTAACACGCTCCCTCTCCATCTTGAGGTAGTTTATCAAAATAATTTGTAGTACCATTGTTTAAATAAGATACAAAGCCTTCATGCTGGGAAACATGAAATACACAAAGGTTAATATTACTGTTATGGGCATCTGTCTTCATCCAATAGGCAATAGAAAAGCATATTGAAAGAAGTCCTCCAGAGAGTGATTTGGAATGCTGTCTGGACGAAACTGTCCCGTAGAGAGACGTATCTCTCACCATCACTGTAGAATAAGGCTATGCATTAACCATATTAGTCTTTGTGAATGCCCCACGTTGTCCCTAAAAGGGTGGGGGTGGGGAGAAGAAACAGGACAAGCAGGGGGAAAATGATAATAAAAAAAGCCCAAACAACAAGAAAAAAAAAAATCACAAAAGAATAAAATCAAATGGAGAGGCTCACCCTTCTCCCAACTCCTTGTTCAAAGATACTTAGATTGCAAAGTCAAACACTTACAGGCTAGGAAATTCCCAACCAGATACCATCTCTAGCTGATTTAGCTAAAGCTCAGATTCTTTTAGCAATGGGGAGATGGATTTTCTAGGACCACCTGATGAAATCATGTATATACCAGCTAAAGTAAGTTTTCTTTGACCATTGCCCAGAGTGCAGTGACACCACAGGCAATCATCATGAGATAGTGAACCACGAATGGAAATCAGTCTTACCTACAAAAGTGAGGGATTGATCCCCTATAACCAAAAGATTATCCCAGTCATGGAAATGGCAGTGCAGAGGCACAGATTTACCAAGGGGTTAAAAGTGCTGTAGACTTTTCCATTGGGAACCCTCCATTTAGTGCTGTCAAAAAGCTCATCTGTATTGCAGCTCCATCAAACCTTCGTGCATTCAGCATCAATGAAGTCAGTTCATTGGGCCCTTGGATTATTCTAGCTAAACTTAGTAGATTCCTTTATATTCCTTATTTTATTATTATTTTTATTTTTGTACATTATAGTACTGTCATTGTTCATTCGTTTGCTTTTGTTTCTACTTCACTTCCTGAACCACAGTGGAGTTTTGCAATAACAGCTGAAAAAGATTCTGTTTTGGAAATGTCATATTTCATATATTATTTCTGAGGGTGTTACATTTTGAGATTTCTTTTCTGGGGAAAATCAAAATTCATTGTCTTACCAGCGAAAGAGGAAAAAAAAATCCCATAAATGCAGAGAAACAACAGGCAGCAAGCAGTACATTGGATGTTTAAAATCCTTTTCAAGTGTAATAAGTCTTTCAGGTTTAATTTATAGTCATCTCTGTGTTTTGAATTATATAAGACTAGGCTGCAACAGCTATATTTAAATCACAGGAAAGGGGGAAAAAGGAGTAAACCCTCACCATTGTCCTACTTAGTGTTGCTGCACTTGTATATGGGCTTACAGCAGTTATTCACCTAATATTACACCCAGCGAGGAGCTGTCTTGGCTCCAGCCTTGACTTATTCATCAGCCAGAGAAGCTGCCCAAGCACAAAGCAGTAACTAAGCTCTATGAAGTTACTCTCTGCCTCAGAGTGTAGGCAATAGGAAATAATCATGCCCATCCAGCCTTCAATGATTTCTGCAGCTTGTTCCTAGGGAGTGCAGCAGCACACCGCCCCTCGGAGTAGACAGTTACAGGTCCCTAAAGTTTTGAGCCACTCCATAGCACATACGTCCTGTGTCTGTGAAATGCCTCCTGTTGCTTTCTGCCAGGAGTCCCACTGCAGGCATTTGACTCCTTCACAGATGCTGCGAGGCACAACTGAACAGAATACAATCCAATAAAACAACAAAACAAACCAAAGAACACCAAAGAATACAACAGGGGGAGAATAAATATTCCATGGAACTTGCACCAAGGTTACATGTTTAACAGTTTTCCACTTTATTGTCAGTCATTTGAATCTCTTAGAGTGAGGGCAGACATTTTTATAGCACTTTCTGTTTAGCATTGGACATTTGAAGTGGCACAGCAGAAAGGAAGGTGAGTTTTTAGCTATAAATTGTGTTTTGCAACGAGAAAGCTGCATAATAATGAATGATATAAGTTTTTTTCTATTTCCATTTTTCTTCTTTACCCAAGAAAGGACCAAATCATTCTGAAAACACATTAGAATTCAATGACAAAGTAATAGAAAATGCTGACATTTGGAAATACCTTTCTGAGAAAATTCTCTAAGTGCTAGTTTTCAGAATCTATTCCACCCATGTAGATAAACCTGGAGGCAAGGAGCACAGGTGATGTCCTTCATACTGATTGAAAAATCGAATCTCATTAATATGAAAAGAGCAGTGGCTAAATATTTTTTTCATCACTAGAATACTTTCTTTTCAGATTTTTATTTAATAATAATAATAATAACAACAACAACAACAACAACAACTATCATTGATACCTTCATGTTTATACAGTGCCTTTTCTCTCAGAAGGTCCCAGTGCCTGGGCAACAAAATCACTTCCCTAATCATGGGGATGCAGCCTTGATTTTATCTGTGACCTGTGATGCTGCACAGCAAACAAAAAGACAAATCCCATGAATACTAAAGAATTTTGTGTAATTCAATTTGCTCTTGTGAGGCAAAACCTTCAGTTTCAAGCTTTGGTACAAAGTGGAATAGCAAAGTCCAGCTTGGAGTACTTCAGAGAAAATTCATGATAGCAATGGTGTATCTTCCCTGTTAAAAACTTAAGCTTGTATTTAAGTATACATCTACTATATTTAACCTTTGTTATTAAGAAATGAGCAATCTAGTAGAGTCATTCATATGTGTCCTCTGCACATCTTGGAATGAAGGAACACTCTGTAGCACACCCTTAGTCTCAGCCTGAGGTTAATACCTAAGAGACCTGGCATGAAGAACCACCTACAGCCATTTTCCACTGAATGCACAGGAAGCCAAGCCAAATGAGTTACAGAATCACAGAATCATTAAGGTTGGAAAAAAATTTTAAGATCATCAAGTCCAAGAGTCAACCCAAAACCACCATGCCCACTAAAACATGTCCTGAAGCGCCATGTCTACACATTTTTTGAACACTTACAGTGATATTCACTCCACCAACTCCCTGGGCAGACTGTAGCAGAGTTTGACCACTCTCTCCTTAAAGAAATTTTTCCTAATATCCAATCTAAACCTCCCCTGGCACAACTTGAGGCCATTTCTTCTTGTCCTATCGCTAGTTACTTGGGAGAAGAGACCAACACTCACCTCACCCCAACCTCCTTTCAGGTAGTTGTAGAGAGCGATAAGGTCTCCCCTCAGCCTCCTCTTCTCCACACTGAACAACCCCAGTTCCCTCAGATGCTCCTCATAAGACTTGTGCTCCAGACCCCTCACCAGCTTCGTTGCCCTTCTCTGGACATGCTCCAGCACCTCAGCATCCTTCTTGTAGTGAGGGGCCAAGAACTGAACACAGTGTTTGAGGTGTGACCTCTCCAGTACTGAGTACAGGGGCACGATCACTTCCCTACTCCTGCTGGCCACACTATTTCTGATACAGGCCAGGATGCTGTTGGCCTTCTTGGCCACCTGGGCACACTGCTGGCTCATGCTCAGCCGGCTGTCAACCAGCACTCCCAGATCCTTTTCCTCTGGGCAGCTCTCCAGCCACTCCTCCCCAAGCCTGTAGCATTGCATGGGGTTGTTGTGACCTAAGTTCAGGATCCAGCAATTGGTTTTGTTAAATCTCATACAGTTGACCTCAGCCCATCGATCCAGCCTGCCCAGATCCCTCTGCCCTCCAGCAGATGAACACTCCTGCCCAGCTTGGTGTCATCTGTAAATTTACCGAGGCAGCACCTAATTCCCTCATCCAGATCATTGATGAAGATATTAAACAAGACCAGCCCCAGCACTGAGCCTTGGAGAACACCGCCTGTGACTGGCTGTCAACTGGATTTAACGCAATTCACCACAACTCTCTGGGCTTGACCATCCAGCCAGTTCTTTACCCAGTAAAGAGTACACCTCTCTAAGCCATGAGCTGCCAGCTTCTCCAGGATAATGCAGTGGGAGACAGTGTCAAAAGCATCCACAGCCTTTTTGCTATCCACTATTCAGGTCACCTGATCATAGACAGAGATCAAGTCGGTCAACAGGACCTACCTTTCATGAACCCATGCTGGCTGGGCTTGATCCCTTGGTTGTCCTGCACATGCCCTGTGAGCACCCTCAAGATGAACCTCTCCATAATCTTCCCCAGTACCGAGGTCAGGCTGACAGGCCTGTAGTTCCCAGGATCCTCCTTCCAGCCTTTCTTGTAGATGGGTGTCACATTGGCAAGCCTCCAGTCTTCTGGGACCTCCTCTGTTAACCAGGACTGCTGATAAATGATGGTGAGTGGCTTGGCAAGCTCCTCTGACAGCTCCCTCAGCACCCTTGGGTAGATCCCGTCTGGTTCCATAGACTTGTGGGTGTCCAGGTGGTGTAGGACGTCAGTAACTGCTTCCTCCAGGATTATGGGGAGTTTATTCTGCTCTTCATCCCTGTCTTCCAGCTCAGGGAGATGAATATCCTGAGGATACCTGGTCAGGCTATTAAAGACTGAGGCAAAGAAGGCATTAGGTACCTCAGCCTTTTCCTCATCCTTGATGGCAATGTTCCCCCCCACATCCAATAAAGGATGTAGATTCTCCTGGGCTCTCTTTTTGTTGTTAATATATTTGTAAAAACATTTTTTTTAATCCCTTAATGACCCTTATTCAAACATCCAACTTTTAGAGGTATAAAATTAATTGAACTGGGTCTTACCTTAGTCAACAATACAATATTCAGAATCCCTGTTCATTGACTGCAGATTGTATATAGGATACTTTATATGGATACATCCCCCCCCCATGTCTGTTTAAATCTAATTATGCAGATTTATAGTTATTATAAATGTATGTGCCTAAGGTATTTAGGAAAGTACTTAAGAAGGGCGTTTCACACAGATGACTAAATTTGGGAAACCTGAAACTTGTCCCAAGTTTCCTATCTGGTGAAAATATGTATGCAAATCAATGACTAATGGGGGGCAAAAAAGGAAAAAAACCAAACCAAAACAAACAAACAAACAAAAATCCCATCAAAACCATAAGGTGGTAAGAAAAATATACATTTGTAATTATAGATACCCATTTGTTAGCTATATATAATTGGCTGAAGTATTAAGCGTAAACAGATGAAGTGAATGTGTAACCTTTTCAGAACTTACATTTTATAATGAAGGCTTTTGTAGAGATTATTTTCTTCATCAGAGTTGTTGTTATTGCTCACGAAAAAGTTTGTGTTTTATGAAAGTAAAAATCCAAACACAATAAGGATCTTGAAGCTGACTGTTGTTTCCATTGAACTGTGAACTTGAGGTTGAATGTAAGCTTTACATTGACTCGCCTTTAAGTTGTCACATGAACTTCCCATTTTGTAGAAATATTAGAACATGGGGAAAGACACTGAGAACACCTCTGTGCCTGAAGGAAGAGGGCAGGCTGCGTATAGTAGGTTTGTTGATTTGGAGGGGAAAAAAAAAAGCAAGCATAAACAGAGGTAAAAGTAGTTATTTTGTTAAAATAACATGCAACTTGAATATATTTTGCTTCAATAACAGAAAGCTGAATCTTATGGATATTTTACTAGAAGAAAATACTTCAAATGGAAATTTCCATTTTCCAGATTCATTTTATGTATATAGATACAGGTAGACATACAAACACACATTTTTAACTGTCAAGTAGCAAAAAAGAAGTAACCAACTCAGCTAACAATCATCACTTAATGTTTTCTAAACACTGTATCATTACTACAAGGGGTCAGTGGAAAATTTCTGTACAAGTAGCACTTTAGTGGCAAAAAAAGCCTTTATTTTTTAAAAAACTTCACCCACAGCAAGGGTGGGGGAAGGAATGGAAAACAATGAGGAGATAGGATGGTAATTATAGGTTTATTTATATTATAAACTGGCACAGCAGCCTGAGACAGCCTTTTTGAGGCTACCCTAGATGGGCTGCCTGAATCTCTACTGTGAGCTCTCAGTAATTCCAGAAGAGTAACAGTTCAATGTATTTTTATAGTACACCTTCACTACTGATGTAAGCATATCCAGGATTCCTCTTGGGCACCAGTATGAACTGGAATGGAGCAATCAACATGTGAAAGGCTTTGTAATGCTTCAGAGCAGGGTGTCATGCTGAGATTGCCTACTGAGAGGGAATTCTTTGGAGAAAACCGTCCCACAAATATTAAATAAGTTCAAGTGTTTGTGCATCTGGCAGTGTGTAATTTACTATAGTACACTTAGACTTTAGGACTGTTCTTCTAATACAGCAGAAATGGGAATCATTAGAGCTCATAGTAAAATCATGACCTGGACTGAGCCACTCAGGAAAAATCCTTGATGTGAGACATTGGTACACAAAATGGTGATGGGACCTGTTCAGATTGCAGGGGGAGCGATGGAGAGAGAACCACATGTTCCAGACTTTCATCCCATTTTGAGAAGACTTCTTAACAGTAAGTTCAGACAAGTGTGATGAGGTCTATGTAGAAGAGGAAGAAAAATGGAAGTTTGGAGACTTGGGGCTTTTTTTGGTGACCAAAGCAAGCTGAGAGACAGAGAAAGGCAAAGCAAGCTGGAAATTCAGAAAGTACAGAGGGCAGGAAACTGATTTGAGGAAACTGGGTTTTGCCAGAATGGGACATTTCCTGATCAGCTTTGTGTCATGATTTGAGGGGTAGAAAGAGCCCCAAACTCATGTTGCAATCTTTTTGAAATGTACTTACTCTAATCAGAACCAAATTTTATGGCTTGTTGATGGACAATTTACCATCAGCTTCTTTCCACCCCAGCAACTGTTAGACAAACAAATTGCAACAAACTAGGAGGGGTAAGAAATAGGAAGAAGAAAACGCAGTTCACAGGCAGCACTGAGAACAGGACATATTGTTCTGCTGATTGTTCATTTAAGCATGGATAATCATGTACAATGATGTATTCACTTTAAGAGGATTCTCCATGTGGAAAATGTTCTTGAAAGGTTTAAACACCGTGAATGATCCAAAACTCATCATAGTGTCATGGGAACAGGGGCAACTTAGAAAGCAGATATAAAAACGGGAAAGCAAAAGGGAGATAGTAAAGGAGAAGAGAGCTTTGCAATTTGATGCAGACACAATTAAGGATATTCTGAGTAGGGCCAAACAGCCTTGACTGATGCAGTGAAGGTTAAGCTGTCTTTCGGACAGCGGAAAATATCTTTCAGGATGTTCTCTTTGAGTGATTAAAAGTCTGACTAAACTGGGGGAGGGCTGCAAATGTGAGAAGTGAAAACTCCCAGGATGAAAACTAGCAAAGTAATTTGTGTTATTTAGGAGAGGTCCTGAGGAGAAGCAAATGATTTCCAATGTGTATAGAGCATAAAGCTCCCTGAAAGTGACAAGTACAGTTCAATTAAATACTTTGTCCCTTTCTCCAACATACTTCTCCCCTCTCTCTCTCTTCTCCCTCCTTTTTTTAATCCCCTCTTTTTGTCGTCATTTTTTTTTGCCCCCCTTTTCTTTATTTTTTTCCCTATCTGAAATCAGCCTGGGCAGAATCAGGCATGACAGCAGCAGTCCTATGCAGAAGCCAAACATAGTGAGGAGAATAACATTACGAAGTGAGTGCATGAACTGCCTGAGCCAAGGATACTAAACTGGCACTCAGAACACAGTGCTTTCATGACCCCCTATGCTTGAGGGGGTCATCACTTGTCTCAGGAAGATACATTTCATATTCTTTGCACAGATTTTTTTTCCTCAACTGGGCTGGGTTGGGAGGAATTTCTTTAATGCCCTCTGAAAGCAAAATTCATCTTGTTATTTTTAAATCCGATCCCTGGCCTAGGAAACTATAGAGCAATTGGTCTAGACTCAATAGTAAGCAAGGTTTTAGAATATATTTTGAAAGAAAAAAATATTAAGATAAGAAATAGGGTTTCACCAAAGATAGACTGCCAAACTGAACTGATACCGTTCCATGGCAAGGCAACTGATTCTCTAGACAAGTGAAATTTAATAGATCTAATCTGCCTGGAGTTAGACAAAACATTTAATATGGTCCATGCTAGGAATTACTATTGAAGCTAGAGGGGATGGGGATCAGATGAGGAGTTAGCTGAGGAGCTATAAGTGTGCAAGGAGCTGGCTGGTGAATTATTAGGGAAGGGGAGCAGTATTCTTGATCAGATAGGCTAGAACCACTGTTCCCTTTTCATTTCCTGAAAGCCGGAGTATGTTGTTTCAGACTGCTGGTGACACAAAGCCAGACACTTTGTCAACACAGAGAAGAATCAGGGTACTGTAGAAAAGGAGCAGACTGTGGAATTATGTAATAGAACTGTAAAGAAGTATATTAGGAAAAGTACAGTATTTTGTACTGAGGCACAAATGATTTCATTTGTGCTGTATGTTCAAGGTTCTTGACATGGGAATAACAGAAGAGGGAAGAAACAAGAGGTTATAAACTGTGTGTATAAGCCAATCAGAACTTATTGATCACCAGTGTGAGGTGTTGTCGTGGTTCAACCCCAGCTGGCAACTCAGCCCCACGCAGCCACTCGCTCACTCCCCCATGGTGGGATGGGGGAGACAACTGGAAGAGTAAAAGTGAGAAAACTCACGCGTTGAGATAAAGACAGTTTAACAGGTAAAGCAAAAGCTACACACACAAGCAAAGCAAAACAAGGAATCCATTCCCCACTCCCCATGGGCAGGCGGGGGTTCAGCCATCTCCAGGGAAGCAGGGCTCCATCACACATAACCGTTTCTTGGGAAGACAGACGCCATAACTCTGAACATCCATCCACCTCTTCCTTCTTCATCTCAGCTTTATATACCAAGCATGATGTCGTATGGTATGGAATATTTCTTTGGCCAGCCTGGGTCAGCTGTCCTGGCTGTGTCCCCTCCCCAGCTCCCCGTGCACCCCCAGCCTGCTCGCTGGCAGGCCAGCATGAGGAGCTGGACAGTTCTTGACTGGTTAATAACAGCTAAAAACATCAGCACGTTATCAACATTTTCTCATCCCAAATCCAAAACACAGCCTTACAGCAGCTTCTGTGAAGAACATTAACTCTATCCCAGCTGAAACCAGGACAGGTGTCAAGAATAAAAATAAAAATAAGAATTCTATTCAAAGGAAGCATTAATGTAATTTTACAAGTCAAATGGTGACTTCAAGCAGTGTCCCCCATTCTGGTTTGAAAAAGGTGTTAAGAAAAGTCAGTTTACATTAGAGTAGAACAATGATTTGGGAGTGAAGAATCCATTCATTGAGAGAGGAGTAAAACAGCTTGTCTGGTTTAACCTAGGAAAATAAACACTGAATAAAGGTACAGTTTTTCTCTACAAACACACTGAGGTAAGAATATTTGGGCTGTTAAGGAGAAGTTATGCAAGCTAGAGCCAGTGTGGCTGCAAGAAAATGGTCATATTAATTTATTCATAAACAGTAAGGCTTGAAGATTAGTTTTCCAGAAGGAGAAACAAGATTCCCCAGCAGAAATGGCTACAGACATTTGGGATTACGAAACTGAAGTTTCCTACCTCAAACATAGGAACAACCCTGATAACTCATGGTGATAAATGATCTGTCCCTTACCTGTAGCTACTTTGTTGGTACATTACACCTTCAATGTTTTGCAGCTAGTGGACCCTCAGGAAAGAAACTGGACAGTAACACACTACCATCCTAGTATACAATCAGTGTTTCTTCTGGAAGTTGTGTACATGGGCCTACAGATGAAAAATCACCCTGAGACGACTCATTGTAACCACCTGTCTTCACTCTCCTGGCACTGTCACCACACCTGCAGACAGGTTCTGGAAATTAAATCTGTAATTGTTACATGCTGCATATAAACAGCTGGAGTCCTTTCCTCAGCTCTACTCTGAAGCAATGAAATCACAAGAAAACAACATTGGGTTTGAATCATTGTCACCAGTTAGCAAATGAAAAACATAAAATGGAGAAGCTGAGACATAAAACTGAGATACACTCAGACACTGTAGAAGTTGTAGGCGACAGAAGAAAAAAAGAAATAAAAATATTTCCCATGAAACGGAGGAAAAAAAAAGACAAATTAAGGTTTCCTTAATCTTTACCTTAGGGAATAACCACAATGCTAATGATTTTGGACTATAAACTTTTTGGGCATAAGAAACTAGTCAAACACACAGGTTCAAGTCCCTGTTTCTTTTCAGCCTTCCTGTGTGAATCCAAGCAAGTTGCTGAAGGTAAGATATAAAGTGAACCCATTGGACCTTCCATCTTCAGCACTGGACTATGATAAATCTCATGCCTCTTTCCAGAGGAGTAATTCATAAGCCAGGTGTCAGCTCTGCGCACACTGCCAGTGCAGGGACTTTACACATAGCAACCTGCAAAACCCATATGTTGAGTAGGTAACAGAGCAGAGAGAGTCAACAGGCAAAACTAGCTCCAGGAATGTATCTGAACTTTCTCGCCTCTCTAAGGTGAAAAATGTCTGAACTAACACTTCACAGCAGCAATCTGTCCAAGACTGGAAGACTGGGATATCTCTTGATAGAAGATGGCTGATGCATTGATATGGTCTGTCTCCTACCACAAGATAAAAGTCCACAGGTAGTCAACACAAAGCACCACACAGACCAATAAAGACTGCTGCTAAATCCTGCTCAAAAGCTGTTGATGGATTTTGCACTCTTAGACCTTATGCTGGATGAACAGTTGACTACAATTCTAACTTTAGGCCAGCTCTGTGATCTTTAACAGGTGGGCTAGAACCAGCCTCAAAGTATAAATCTGCCACTTGTCTACTCCGAGTTGAAACAAATGTGTTATGTGCCCTCATCTGATCTACATCAAACTTGTACTGCTGCATAAAGAAGGAGGTATAGGCATTAAAGACAGTGGACCTACTAGCCTGAAAATGGATAATTTTTTGGAGGTGGCAATGACACAACTTTTGCATGTTCACCTTTTAGTTAATGAACATACACAGAGTATGGGATCCTTAACCAAAAGGAAGAAAAATGTACATCATCCACTCTGTGGAGAATTCCTTAAACACCACATTACACAGTCAAGTCAATTACAGGGTAGAGGAGTAAGTCCACTCTCACTGCAGTTAAGAAACATGGAGACAGCAAAAAGACAATTCAGTGAGCTTAACTCTATTTTATACTACATTGTTTATAAAACCCCCGAATTATTGACACCCAGATTCTAGAAATAAACCAATGCTGGAGAATTATGGATTCCTTTCTTTATCTTGAGGACATAAATCCTTTTATGATACTGGAAGACATTTCAGTCCTAGTCTCCTTGCACTTCAGCCCCTTACTCAGAAGAGTCAAAGAAGAAAAAACACCCTACTTCATGAAGATGTTGTATAGAGAAGTATATAAATTATTGAGCTCTGTTCAGATACAGAGAGGTCATATATGTATGTGTGTCTGCATCAGAGCTAGCTAGAATTGATTGCTACATGAATAAACATTTACAGCTTCAGGCCTTGCAACAGTAATGTCTCCTCTCTCATCTCATCTCTGAGTTCCTAAAGTGGTCATGTCCTGCACGACTCTTTGCAGACTGTGTGGTGGAAAGGGGAACTCTTGCTATTTTTCTGTGCTGTACACTAAGTCCTTTTTGCCCCTGTTACTCTTTATCTTTCACAAGGTTAGCCTGCTATGAATTATAGGATGTAATTAATGAAGATGGTTTTAATCCGTCTCTTTGTAAATGTACAATCTATTTATACAATAACCAGGTACATGATATTGTGAATTTTGTACAGTCTATAGCTGAGGGGGCCCAAACCAATTTCTTTGGGTAGAATAAATCCTCCTTACCCTCACCCTTCAAACTTCAAACTGAACTTGATCCAAACATCCTTTTCTCCAATTTAGAAAAATCTTCATTCATTTTTAAGTTTCATGTGAAAATTATGTGAAATAGATAGTTCTCATGGTATTTTAAACCATGACCTGAAGTAGAAGGTACCAGAAATACCATGAAGAAACTTTGGACTGATCTCCAGACAAGCTTAATAAAATTCAGCTGAGATATCTGGGAGAGTCCATAAATGCAAGGGTTCATTTTAAGGGTGACCTACAAAGGTCTTGGCAAGACATAACAATAAGAAGTTACACCAGAAAACATAAATCATTGGCCTTTTAATCAAAGCATGACTGAGCTAATCTAATTTGAGACTTCAGATAGTTGTGCCTAGATTGTTGACAAGGGCATTCTGCTGTGCTCCACACCATTCTGTCCCTGAGTGTCTACACCGAGGGACATGTTGAAGACTTTGTATAGTCAATCTGTTCTTGCCCTGTGCTGGGGTTTTGTTCATGGAAACTAAGGCACTTGGGGAGCATGACACATGCCCTAGCCTCATCCTGACAAACAGTCAGTGTTTGGTCAAACTGTACACTTCAGCACAGTTCTTCCTTCATCCTCCTGTTTATACAGACGTGGCAGTAACACTTCAACATAACTTTTAGCTTCTTTCAGTAACATTTAGAAACGTCGTCCCCGTGCTAGGCATTATAAAACCATGGAAAGAAAAAACTGTACCCCCAGAACTTCAATTGGATGTAAAAAAAGGGTAACACTAAGACAGGAGCTCAGCAGTGGGAAGTGCTTTTGTATCTTAGCCTTGGCGTCTTGCCCAGACCATTCAACAGCTCTATTCACACCTATTGTCTATGTTTTCCTTTGCAATCTTCACTACTATGTAATGATGAGGGCTGGGCGTGCCCAGGCCTTCAGCAGCATGGCTCTTCAGCCATGGGCTGCAGTGATCCCACCTCTGATATAAACTAGAGTGCAAAGTGATTTGTAAACCACACACACATTACTATGCTACACATTCCCTCAGATCAAAGAAAATTTGTCCAGGGTCTCCAGAACCCTTTGACAACATTGCATGACAGAGTGAATCTGAAGGTTTGTGCAGCTATAAACTGTTGTGCTCCTGCTCAAGCCATGATGGAGAACATCTATGGACAGGGGTGGGCTGGCTGGGGACTGGTATGCTACTGGTGAATGCTGAACATCTGCTGGAGCAGGGAAGAATGATGTAGTGACCTCTACATACCTAAATCCTATAGAAATTAATTCTGGGATAAGTCCAGAGAGACACTATTGATTCTGACAGAATTATTCTGGATGCATAGCCATGTAACCGAAAGCACAAATTGGCCCGACATGTAATCTGCTTTGGGATGAAAGGCACTATTTAAATGGAAGATGCTATTATTATTGTTATTTCCCTTCTAGGGCTAGTGAAGCCCGTAGCTTTCATCTTCAAGCAGAAGGGGAGGGTGGAAAGAGAGTGATCTTTTTTTTCTTTAATGTTAGGAAAAAAAAAATAAACGAGATTTAAGGATGTCATTCAAAATAAATGTCAGTGGGGAAGTAAAAAAAAAGAAAAAAAAAAGAGAAAAGAAAGGGAGGAAAAAAGGAAACAAGAAACCAAGCAAAACTGAAGTAGATTTGACCTCAAAGGAGCTGAAATTGAGTTAAAGTTTACTACTGAAGTCAAGTTTCCCTTAGGGGGGTAGGCTGCCATTTAAGCTATTTCTTCTCTTTTACTTGTACTGTATAATTCCCCTAATACAGTGCTATAGGTCAAAAAAGAGGTCTGCTACAGCCAGGCTCCATTTACTAGCAAGAAAAACCTCCCTGTGTATAAAACAGTTTAGTATTATTTTGTGGAAGAATTGGCTCCTAAATACTACCTTACAGAAGAAGAAGGTAACCTGTATCCTGGTAGTCTGAAGGAAAAGCTACTTCTTCAGTGCACTAGCTCTGGACAGATTATTCTCACGAGTCTGCTACTGACTCTCTGTGTGCCTCTTCGTCTGCATTTTGTGCTTAAAAAAGGTGCTCCCAGTGTTTCTAGCTAATTTTTAGAATGTGACTGTTATTTCTATTTTCTCCTCACCTTTTCTTGAATTACATTCTCTCTCTCCTTCTCACCTTTCCCTCACCACAGTCATACACAAAAACATCTCTTCTGTTGAGATGAAACCCACACAGACCGACAACTGTTTGGACTGTGCCAGAGGTATAATTATGCAGCTTTTAGACCTGACACTGATAATGAAAGACAGGAGCAAACTGACACTAATCAAGCAAACAAATAAACAGAAATGCACCAGAAAACTCCACGTATATGCTTTCTCTCAGCTATGGTGATAGTGCTACTTGTAACAGCAGGTGATAAGGAAGCTTCAGACAGAAGAGTGATTTTTAAGTTGGTGGTGCCCCTTTAAAGACACACAGGGAGACTATATACCCCACTGTGCTGGCATCAAACTTCATTTTTCCTTGCTTTCCCTGCTCTGAAAACCAGCTTGCTGCTGCCACAGCATAACCCCTCGCAGAGCCTCTGTTACTGAAGGGAACGAACTTCAGGCTCTGATGTTGCTAGTCAAGGCCGAGAGGGTGTGATCTGTCTGTAGGGAGAAGAGAGGGTTGAGCCGCAGATGGGTTTTGCTCTCTCTGGGGGTGTTGGAGGGTTTTTGATATGGAAGCAACAACCTTGAATTCCTTGCGTCCCAGAAGGCGCTTGAGAACAAATTTAAAAGGTGTGTTTATAATCACCCTTTTCTGTGTTTCAATACTTGTTGGAAAAGGAATGTTTCTGAGATGTCCACACTCTACATGTGAAACTATTCTGGCCTGTATCTATTGTCCTGAAAGTTTAAGTGCATCTCATTTGTCTTCGTTTGGGTTCACTCTTTTGTTCTTTTGCTAAGATTTCCTTAAAAGGTCAGCATGGGTATATTAAAACAAAAAAAGTCTATTTTTTATTTATTCAACAACTGAAGACCCAGGGTTTTTGTTTCTCAGACTCAGTTTTTTCATTGCAACATTTTTTTAGTGCTCTACTATTCCTACTATCTATTGCTTTTCTGGTTAGGCCAACATATTCTTCCAATTGGAGGATCAGAAATCCTACAGTTTTGAACAGAGGATTATGAAATCACAAAGCCTTGTGCTAAAGAGAGAAGAAGGTGAGATGAGGACAAAAAAAAGTATCACTTACATTTCTTTCTGCCTCTCTCTGTAAAAATCAAATGTTCTCAAAGCATTTCAATATAGACCCTAGGAAATCAGCAGAAATGAACCACTCTCAAGATCTTATTGACCTGGAAACCAGCCAGATTTCTAAATCCTGACTGTCCTTGCTATTAAATCTAATTTGTCTGTGTAATAGGGGTTATATTATCAATGAACTCATGATCATCCGCAGCAGTCAGAAGCTGATAGGCCCACTAGTTGCCCAGAGCTGGTGGTGCAATAAGCATTCCCCTCCTTCAGTGTAAGATAGGTGGCTCTGACTTTACAAAGACATCACAGTAGCACCAATGCAACAAGTACGGTTTTACGTGTCGCTGGGGATCAAATTTACAACTATCGAAGCCACTAGTACTGAGAGGTAAAGCACACACTAAACACTGGGTTAAGTCACCTTCCTGAGACACAGGTGATGTGACACAGAAAACATTTCTCATGCATCTGAGGTTTACACTAACTGAAATTACAAATACATTTCTCTTTTTGTTATGCTATCTTGGTTATCAGTGAGGTCTTCAAAGAGACAAATAAAAAATTCTAGCCTCTCTATCCTATACTAGAAGACTGGAATAAGTACCGTCAAGGTGTACTGCTATTAGAAAATTCAAAGAAAAATAAAAGGTAAAAGGCTGCCCATGTTGAGATGATTCATCAGGATAGCATGTGCATGAGGGCACCAGAAGGCATCTGGGTAGAATTCAAGCCTGTGGCCAAGGTTCAGTGCTTAGGTTTGTGCCATATCTGATGTTACATCTGAAGTGAAACTAAACCAGCCCAAGCAGCTGGTGATTCAATGTATGCTTGATTCAGGCATAATCGGAGAACCTTAAATGTAAGTTTTTTGAGGTGATCACTGAACAACCTACACATTTTTGCAAGGAATATTACAGTAAGAGCAGCAACAGCAATTACAGCTGGAGAGAGAGTGAGAATATGTGAGAGAAATAACCCTGCAGAAACCAAGCTCAGTGAGGAAGGAGGGGCAGGAGGGGCTCCAGGTGCCAGAGCAGAGATTCCCCAGCAGCCCCTGGGGAAGACCATGGTGAGGCCGGCTGTGCCCCTGCAGCCGTGGAGCTCCATGGTGGAGCAGATATGTACCTGCAGCCTGGGGAAGACCCCATGCCAGAACAGGTGGATGCCCAAAGGAGGCTGTGATCCCATGGGAAGCCTGCATTGGAGCAAGGTCCTGGCAGGATCTGTGGACCCATGGAGGGAGAAGCCTAAGCTGGAGCAGGTTTGCTGGCAGAACTTGTCACCCCCTGGGACATCCATACTGGAGCAGTCTGTTCATGAAGCACTGCACCCCATGGAAGTGACCAAGGCTGGAATAGGGGAAGAGTGTGAGGAGTCCTCCCCCTGAGAAGGAAGGAGTAGCAGACAAAACGTGTGAAGAACTGACCACAACCCCCAACCCCCATCCCCCTGTTCCCTTCGGGAGGAGGAGGTAGAGAAAATTGAGAGTGACATTGAGCTCAGGAAGAAGGGAGAGGTGCTGAGAAGGTGTTCTAAGATTTGATTTTAGTTCTCATTACCCTACTCCAATGTGACTGTTAATAAATTAAATTAATTTTTCCCCCAGTGGAGTCTGTTTTGCCCATGACAGTACTTACTGGCTGATCTTTCTCTGTCCCACAAGCTGACCCACAAGCTGAGGAGGGGAGTGATGGAGCGGCTTTGGTGGACACTTGGCATCTAACCAAGGTCAATCCACCACACCGATACTGTTTTTTTTTTAAATGTGGGATTGTTTTTTTTCAGTATTTGCTGTTGTGATCCAAGCTGGCAGTTAACAGTCAAAACCTGCAAACAGCCATGACATTTTCTGTGAACCTTATCAAGTTTCTCATTTTGAGACTTAAGGCAAAAGTGCTTTTTGTTTGTTGGTTCTTCTCAAAGCTGACACCAATTAAGAAGCATAGCTGAAGCACAGGGATTCAAAACATAGACCAGAGAGTGGTTCCTCCCCACAGTGCAGAGTTATACGCTGGGAGTCAGTAAGATGACGTATTGTGGATGTTGAAAGTATTCATGATTTCAAAAGGCAACAGGGAAAAATATTGGAAGAAAAATCCACTGAAGACAATGAAATATAGAGATTCCATATTTAACTGTGCAACTCCAAGAGCTGCAACTTATTAAGATCTGAGAGAGTATGTGGAAGAAGTATCAGTCACTACCTGATTTGTCATACTCTTTCTTAGGCATCCTTTATTGATCTCTGTTATGGACAGAACTTCAACATGACCCAGTAAGTCAGTTCTCCTGCACATATATCACCAAGAGAAAAAAAGAGAAAGTCAAAAATTACTCCAATTTTGCTTACAGCCTTGGGTAGAATATTAACCTTGATTTTCTGAGCTGCAACCATATTCCAAAACCAAGGACCACCCCTCATTACTCATGATTCATGTTAACAGACTGATGGAGTCAATACAGCTGCACTGTTGATCAATTTGTCTTTGTCACACAAGAAAGGGCAACAAGATCAGGACCTTTGATGTTTACTAAGGTTCCCAAGCCTTTCAGGTGACCTACTTCCATGTGGTGATTTATGATTTCCCAATGTAACCAAGTGGAATTTTAAGGTTTTAATTAATTTTTACTTTCAGATTTTTGCCTTTCTTTGATCATGAAACTCAGAACAAAACCTGTGAGCAGTGAGAGGCAAAGGGTGAGGGAGAAAGGAAGGGAGAAGCCCCAGGCAGCATCAAAAGGAGTCAGTCTCATTCCTTTGGTTCCTCTGACCCTGATCCACCCAGCCTTAACTGTGTAGATTTGTGTTTGAAAGAAAAGCAGCAAACAGCTACTTCTTGGATCCTGTGTGCATAAACACAAAATATTCTATGTTGCTTTTTTAAGAGGACCTTGTTTTACACGGGATTTTAATACAAGCATCCAACAAGGTCAAAAATAGTGACCCTTTGAAATGAAAAGATTAACATTTTTATAGGTAAGAGAGGAAAATAGGCAACTTGCAGTGGAGCATGAGTATTCCATCTTGTTTTTTCTTTCTTTTTTTTTTCTTTACAACAAATAAGGTTTATGGATTGCAAAGAGGAGACTGCCCCATTAAAAAAATAAGTTCTTTACAGTATTTTCCAATTTAAAACTGCATACAAGTAGCACTCAGGATCATCCAAGAAACGTCTGACTCACTAGTTTTTCAATTTAGTTTGTTAATAGCCTGCCTTTCATAAAAACATCAAGCACAATAACAAAAATACCTAAATCAATAGGATGATGCAGCAATGCCTCACAGAGATGATATTTTTGAAATAAATATATACCATTCAGCCTGGCCTGCTTGACATTGAATTTATATACTCAATAAGAAAGCATAATTAATAGTCCCAAACTGTATTTTCTTTCACCTATTTCACATCTCAAGAAGCCAAGGGTTTTGTCAAAAAGAGGGGGGAAGGAAGAATGGAGAAAGTGTTCCATTCATAAATGAAATGCACCCATTAAATATTACTTTCTTCCCCAGCTCCCTACAGATGTCTCCTGGGGACTGGTATGTATTTTATTAAGAAACAGAGGTGTGAAACGTGCTTGCATTTCCCAAGGTCTGTAGCCAGGTGATTTATCTTTTCACTTTTCCCCTGCCAACTCCCTGGGCATTCACTAATTTTGAGGGAACAAAGGAGACAAACTAGGAGCCCCGATTTCCTATTGATGTCAACACATCTGTACTAGGGTCCACTCTATCTATCTACCTCTCTGTCTACCATGTAGACCCATAATCAAATTTAATTAGCTACTTTGATTTTCAATGTTATCTAAAGATTTCTAAAAAATGAAGAAGTGTGTCCTGTGTGATTTGGAGAATAAGGAAATAATTTGGAGAATAAGTTGTGTGTGGGACTGTTTTTGAATCAAAAGAAGTTTGGTGCTTAATGGACTTGAAGGGTTTTGCAAATCTCCCTGTCCAGTGGGGATGAAACTGAAGGGGGAAAGTGTATTGATGTTGTGTGTCTTCAGGCAGCTCAAGAGCTTCAGTTAGCATCAAGTCTTCCTTTTTAAACAAAAGAAAGAAATCAGAATTTAATTCATTGACTGAATAGCAGAAGGGGTTAAAGTATTACTGCCCTCCAACTTTTTACTTCCTTTCCACCAGATGATTATTCCTCCTGGAGCAAAGTCAGACAATATGGTCAATTCCTGGCCACACTAAGAGCCACTGTGGGTTTCACAGGAGTTGCCACATGCCTGCAGTGTTTCTTAAAATCAAGTAAGGAACTGTGAGTTGGAGGGCTCTGCAGGCTCATCCTCCCTTGTCTCTGTTCTACTATGGTGGCAGAACAATAGGGTTCATAGAGACGGAAGGACAATGATGAGATTCATAAATCATCCTACTGAAGTTTTATCTTGCTGTCTGTGACTATTTTTTTGCTTGTACCTAGCACTGTTTCTAATATTTTTTTCTTAAATCTTTGTTTTCTATTTGTTATACCTGCTTATTAATTCCTACTTCAAATTCATATGAAGCTCTTTTAGGACATGGGTTGACTCATACCCTGTACAGGTACAGACAAACTATTAGTGGAAGTTTACCTCCATGTTAGGAACTGCATAACTAGTGTTCCCAAAAAGGTGAAGCAAAAGAGGACTGTTTCAGGAATAATTAGATTGTTGTAAGGATATGAGGTATAATTCCACCAGTACCTTTTAAAAATTGTTCCTGGAAGGATCAGAAGGGATGTCGTGGTTTAGTCCCAGCTGGCAACTCAGCCCCACGCAGCTGCTCGTTCACTCCCCCACGGTGGGACAGGGGAGACAACTGGAAGAGTAAAAGTGAGAAAACTCATGGTTTGAGATACAGACACTTTAACAGGTAAAGAAAAAGCCGCGCACACAAGCAAAGCAAAACTAGGAAACCATTCCCCACTCCCCAGGGGCAGGCAGGGGTTCAGCCATCTCCAGGGAAGCAGGACTCCATCACGCGTAATGGTTTCTTGGGAAGATAAATGCCATCACTCTGAACGTCCCTCCACCCCTTCCTTCTTCTTTGTCCCAGCTTTATATACCGAGCATGACGTTGTATGGTATGGAATATCCCTTTGGTCAGCCCAGGTCAGCTGTCCTGGCTGTGTCCCCTCCCAGCTCCCCATGCACCCCCAGCCTTCTCCTGGCAGGCCACCACGAGAAGCTGGACTGTCCTTGACTACTTAGCAACAACTAAAACATCAGCACCTTATCAACATTTTCGCATCCCAAATCCAAAACATAGCCTTACATGAGCTTCTATGAAGAAAATTAACTCTACTCTGGCTGAACCCAGAACAGGGGATGACCATGGAGCATTAAAATACTGACCTAGAACTACCTGGACTCTTTTTTAACCAGGCAACCAAAAACACCCGTTCTGAGGCCGGTACCAGCAAATAGCCACCAGTGTTCCAATAGGAAGATAGTAATTTATTATATTGTTTTGTCTTTCTAATCACAATTCTGATTTCTACTCCACTTCTCACTGGAAGCATTTTTGGGAAGTGGATTTGACAAGTTGATCCTCCTATGTTTAAGATGGGAGCCTAAGATTTTAATGCATATGTTATATACTTGGTTTTGTCCCATATGCTCAGATTTTTGCTGTGTGTTGTCATTCTATGCCACACATTTGTGGCAGGTGGAAATCCAAGATACCCTTGGATTTCTACACTCATGAAGTACTACACTCATGAAGCGTCCAAGATGTGGAACATAGCATTAGAAAAGAGGAAATGAGAGGGATCTCAGAAGTTAATGTGAAATGTAGCCACTTTGAGAGTAATGCAAACTAACAGTTTGAAAACTAGAAGCTACCTAGCAGTTAATAATCATATTTTAATCTAAATTGCTTATTGTTATTTTCAAATTCCAGCTAATTAAACACAATAAACGGTCTTATGTTGCATGTACAGTAAAAATCTGCTTTAGTCAAGGAAAACTGAGGCACTGAAACTTTCACCAATCATTTGTGGAGGAAAGGATAAAATCTAAGAGACTTAACTCCTAGTCCTTTCCGTGAAGCATGGCACTGGTCTGCATCCTATGGTCAGAAATCATAACATCATGAGATAAATCTGAATTCTGATTCACTTTTCATTCATCCTGAAAAACAAACAAACAAGCAGAAAAGCTCAGTATTCGCAGAGGCTTGTGTCTGACGAAAAATGAAACAATCAGAAAAAGAAAAGAAAAAAGGTCTTCAGGATTTTGTCCTATGTTTTATCACTGAGCAGGTGTTGATTTTTTTTTCTTTTTTTTCTTTTCTTTCTGCAGCGTTGTCCCAATATCTGGTTGATACCAAACATAGCAACTCATACATTATCCTGAATATCTTCTGAGCCAAACTCCACCCATGAATAGGGCTGCACTGACTCATAAATCTCTGTGGCTGTATATCTTAAAATGCATGTAGAATCCACCACTGGGTTTGGACATAATAAATAATGAAAAATGAGGCTTGGTAGTTGCCATATTTTGTAATGAATTATAGCTAGGGAAAAAAGACAATGAACACTATCCTGAAACTTGCAAGATTTGATAGACCTATTTACAAAAGGGTTTATTTATGGTGGAGTGAAATAGTCTGCAGAATTTTCCTTGTCGCATAATGACTTAAAAACAAACATAGGATCTACCACAAAAATTAAAAAAAAAATATTTTTTAAAAAAAAGGTGATACACCTCTGTGTCTCCTACAGAGGGTATAATTAAATTAGAGTTTCCATAATAAGTTAAACATTTTCCTTTACCATGTGTAAAAATTTCCCATGGAACAATATCAGGTCTGATGAAATTATGGCTTTGTAGGGGAAATATTTTTATCTCCTTACAAAACAGTTTCAATCTCAGAAGAGGAAGTTTAGATTATACTTTTTGTTTAGATCTTATTTCTCTTAGAGTACATTGAGAGTAGATTATGGACATAGCATCACGAGCAAAATGAAACATCTTGGTATCTCATCATAGAGAGTTCAGTTTAACTCAATTTTTTCATTCTTTTTGTCCCCAAAAATATCATCATCCTGCAGGCCATTTCAAAATCTTATGGGTTGACTTCAGATCCAACACTGAACAATAATTATACAGCTAAATTAATAATTCAGAATAACATAATATCTGTGGAACTGTGACTGCTAGTTTCAGCTAGCTCTACTAGATATTTCCAGTGAAGGTTTAAAACTACAATATAAAACTCATTAAAATGCCGTCAGTTACAGTCACTAAACCATAGTATCTGATGTACTGCTTTATTTTTCTATGCCATATCTTTCATATTGTGCTGTGGCAAGTGCTGACTTTTTAATTGCAGTTGCAGTATATCATCTAATTGGTCAATATTGCAGTAAGGAAGATGCTCTCCTTGAATCCAGCTGGCAATTAATTTACACCCAACACAAAAACAGCTGAAGTCCACGTTCTTTAAAACATGGAAGGAATGGCAGAAATAGCCTCTTCTACAGAGAATTTTGGATTTTCTATGCTTTTATTTGAAAATTAAGACTCAAACTCCTTCTTTGTAAATAAAGGTTTTATAGTTTGTTCCTACCTTTAAGGAGAAATAAGGGTTTATGTTTCAGAAGTTAGTGTTTGTGTCAAAATATGGAGTTGTACTTCCCATCTTTTGTTGTAGATTAGCTGTGTTACCTAAAACAGAAGGTGTTCCAAAAGTCAGTTCAAGTGCTGAAATCTGAGAAAGCGGAACAGGGTACTTAATTTCAATCCTAAAGAATATTTAATTTTTAGTCACCTAATATAGAAGACATATTAATTAAATCCATCTGAATTTTGAAGTTGCAAAGTTACAATGGTACCTGGCAGATGCCTAAACACTTGTGAAAAATCTCCATCCTACAAAAGACTAAGAAGTTTCGAAATCCCTGAGAGGCTGAGTTTGCATGTTCTATATCCGTGTGATTTTAACTTTTGGCATAACAGCCAGAATAATTCATATTCTGGGACTTGAGCAGCAGAGGAGGACAATAATTACAGCACTCTCTCAAGAAGCAAAAGTGCAAGGTTCAAGCGTGCATCTTTCCTGTCCCACAAGAGGTCTATAGTTAATCAGGGAAGGTTTGAGAGTGTTAATCAGAATTAACTCAAACATAACCTTGAAGGAAATAGTTTAAATACCTTTGTGAATGTCTTGGCTTATAACTTAGGTGGTATTCAATCAGCTGTGCTTGGAAAAGAAACCAAGTTAGCTCACTTGAGGTCTCTTAGAGGGATTTTCACCCAGACAGCAGTTCATGGGGTTCATATCTGTCCTTGTCCGGACAAATCTAACCGTGATTTCACTGGTCACCACACAATTCTGAGCAAGTGGTCTTGCTAAGTATGTGATCTCATCTGGCTGTGAAGTTATCTTGTCTGAGAATGATAGGCTAGTTTGGAAGGGAACTAGGAGTTCGTCTAGTCTAAATTCCTGTTCAAAGCGGGTCCAACTGGATCAGATTGCTCAAGGCATATATAGGTAATTACTGAATATCTTGAAGGACTGATAACCTGCAGCCACCCTGATTCACTGTTTTACCACCGTCATGGTAACAAGTTTCCTTCCTTATAGCTACAGTTTCCTACTTTGCAACTCATGATTGTTGGCTCTTATTTTGTATCTCCAAGGGCAACCATAAGATCTCCCTGAGTTTTCTTTTCTACAGGTTGACCAGCCCCATGTCATACGTGATGTGCTACAATCTCCTGACCATCCTGGAGCTGCTCTGTTGGACTCACTCCACTCACTATGTCAGTGTCTTGTATGGTGGAGCAGTACTCCAAGAGAAGTCTCTCATGTGCCAAATGGAGGGGAATAATCACCTCCCCTGGGCTGCAAGCTTCACTCTTGTTAATGAAACACAGTATACAGTCAGTTTCATCTGTGCAAGGACACACGACCAGTTCTTGTTCAACTTTTTGGCCACCAGGGATGCTCAGCTTCTGTAAAGCTGTTTTTGATCTAGTCAGCACCCAACCTGTACTGTTGGGTGGGATTATTTCACCTCAGGCATGATGGCAAGTCAAGCAGAGCAGTGGCCTCACCAACAAAGGGCACAGTCCCACAGTACCCAAACAAGGAGAGCAGAGACGGTCCAGGGAGTGTAACCAGGCTAAGGTGACCTGCAGGTTCACCGAGCAGGTTCCTAGTCATGACACAAGTCCAAGGGGAATAAGCAATCCAGGGCCAGGATGAGATCAGGAGACAGTGACCTGGGTCAAAATGGTGCCCTGTGATTGCCATGAAATTCCAATATAATGAGTCATGTCTGATATCAAGCTGGGAAATCAAATCTGTAGGTCAGTATCCAGACAAGGGCCTGTATCAATGGAGTACACAACCAGGCATGGGTATGGCTACAACACAGTGCAGCATAGCTCAGACAGCTCAGACCAATGCCAAGAGCCCTGGATTAAAAACAGATCCCAAGAGCAGAGGGCCCCCACTAATGTTTCACCCAACTCTTTTTTCACAACTGTCTGAACCAAAATTAGGCAACTGAGATGTATCAGAGAGCTGGCCTTAAGCACAGGCAGCCAAACTAGAAAGAGAATAGAGTGCACTCAGGGCACCGAGACTGGTGAGCATAACGATCTGTGAGGTGGCATATTCGGTGTAAGTGCAAATAACTGCCCAGAGACCTCCTTGAAACTCCCAAGTTTGTGTCTGATGTCTGATTTCCAGAAAACAAAATTTTGAAACCTCAGAGTTCTTTGGGGGAGTTTATCTGAGAAATACATCTTTTGCAATTTGTTTAATGTTTGTTAAATATCTTACCTACTGGCTATGCTTCAGGGGTGTTTTAATTAGCAAGACCGTTTTTTGCCATAGTTTTCTTTTTGCCTGTGTGTACAGGCATTTTTGCACTAACAAATTACAAAGAAATATCCTGAATTTAGATACACAGACACACACCCCCCAAATCTGTAGACTTCTCCTTCTTCGCTTTACCCTTTAATTCAAAAGTACAGTTTAGGAAGTTGAATTAAAGTTTTTCATCACTTTATTGTCTGTCTGTCTAGTATGTCATGGTGACAAATGCACAACGTCCTGGGAGCCAAGCAATTTGCATGATGCAGTGGGATATGAATGATAAGGAACTGTCTACAGTAGTGTTCAGTGCAGCTGAAAGTCCCAAAATTAGTGGCTAAACAGAATATATAGTCTCAAAGAAGAATTTGTAGCACTGATGATGAGAATAAAAGGTTACAGAATAAACCCAAATTTGAACTAGTTGAAAGGTTCCATTGTTCCTGGTGTGATACAGAATCCTTTCTAAGCTGAAGCTATTTTAATGTGAATCCTTAAGCCCTGCTATAATCACATAACAAGACTAATTCAAAATAACAACCAACCTAATCTGGTGTTTAGTACAATCAACTTAGAGATTAAGGGTCCAATTTATAAATCACTTGCATATACCACCTACTTCCAGAATCCTTGAAAATTACATGCATGCTGTTGCCAGTTCACAAAGAAGCTCTTTAATTCCATGGGTCTCAAAATCAATGTCTTCCTGTACTATGGGGAACTTTTAGCTCAGTGCCTCACTCTGTTTACCCAGGCAGTTGAGATAATACACAGAAATATCAGAAGCAGAGGTGATGAGGAGAGGAAAATATGCTGAAAGTAAGAGAAGTATTTCACTATCATTAGAGAAGCTATACAAGTTGATTTTTCCTTCTTTTTATTCCATTGACAGGACACCAGAAGTGTTTGTTCTAATTCCCACAAGGGAGAAAAATAGGACCATAATATCAATAAATGACTCACAAAAATGGATCTCCCAGCTCCCATGACATCACACAAGTCTTGAGAATTTCTGGAAATCTTTTGTCTAGTGCAATTGTGAAATTCACCCCCAAAAAAATCAATAGGAAACATCAAAATTCTGAGCTTTTCCAAGAACTCTAAAACTCCTCTCCTGTAAACCTATAAAACCAGTAGATATGAATCATATAAAGTTATCTTAGCAATGTAAAAGTTAATATAGTAAGTATACAAATCAATGATAGGAAGAAAAATGTTTATTTTGTACATGTGTATTTTTTCTGCACTCACAATTCTTGTATTTGGTGCAATGGGCACCAGAAAGAAAGTATCAAGAAAGAATAATGGAAAAAAGAAGGGATTTATTAATGTCAAAGATTCTTTTCCTATATTCTTTTGACTGTTTTTCCCTTTGTTTTTTCTTTTTCTTTTTTCTATTTTTTTCTTTTTTTCTATTTTTTTTTTTAAGTCAAATTCAAACTCAGGTTCTGTTCTCAAAAATTCTGGTGAAAAGCTGACTCATAACGCAAACTTTGAAGCCATGCCTAATGACCCATAGGTTCAGGTCCAGGCTTCATTTTAGGTTCAGGTCCAGGTTTCATTTTAAGTCTCTCATTGCCAGCTCCCATTTCTCAATTCCCATATTATATCTAAAATCTACATTGCCTGGAACTGGTGCCAGAAAAAGAGAAGCAGCTGGGACCTTTGATTTTGCATTTTTTTGTGTTTGAGGGAGTTGAGACCTACTTTAGTTCTTTAGCAGAGTTAAAAGTGCCAGCAGTCTCTAAGGAATACTGTTATATTAAAAATATATCAGAAAGAATACCATTCTAATACTATCTTAGTATCCAATCTGAATGAAGATATGGGACTCTGCTGAATCATAGAAACATAGAACAGAAGGCTGGAAAGGCCCTCAAGGACCATCTGGTCCAACCTTCCTTGGTAAAAACATGGTCTAGAAAAAATTCACCCTGTCCAGCTGAATCTTAAGTGTCCAGTGTTGGGGAATCCACCTCTTCCCTGGGGAGATTATTCCAATGGCTGATTGTTCTCATTGTGGTAAAAAATACAGGTTTAGTCCTTCCCAAAATGTATTATATGTCACAAAACATCGCAACAAAAGAAAGGAAAGATGACTGTGAAAAGTCTTTCATCAATTGTCAACTCTCTCTTTTTTTCCTCCCCCACCCCTGACCTTCAGCAGATGCCCTTCTACAAATGGGAATTTCCAACCTCTACACAACCCTTATTCTTTTCACTGAGGTGTGAGGTTAATTGTAAGTTTAATATGTTGTGGTTTTATTTCTCACTATTTCCTAAAATATCTGAATCTTTTCAGGCTCTCTTCCATTCTGCAGACATACACTTGAGTGCTTTCCCCAAGTAAATATTGATTTTGCCCTAAAACAAAATGTCCTGTCTAAATACATTTTGCATAAGTGTATGTTGATAAATAAGGTAGCAAGTGTATGCATTACGCATAAGGTATTTTTTAAAGAGGATCTGGATTTTATAGACTGTAAAATATGGATATTGCTCTATTTATCTTACTGTAGCTTCATGGAAAGGTGACGGTGGGGATTAGAATGTTATGCTTCATATACATGCTGGAGCACACTGTTACCTTCCTTCACACAGAACAATCCAATAACCCACCTAAAAGAGGGGTAAGAGGGAGGAAAAAGTAAATGTAAAAAATGAGTAGATCATATAAAATAGTCTGAAACAACTAACAACTGACTAGTAAGTTTAAATTCAACGTCATTCAACAGGTATTGTTTCCTCACCCTGATTAGGTGTCATACGAAAGGTGAAGTCATACAAGATGTGGCATTTAGTGTGTGTTTCTAGCCTAGTCATACAGATTTCATTTCTAGAGCTTGCAGGAAACAGTGTCTTGAACGTATTTCTCTGCACAATATTGCTGTGAGGAAGTATAGACAGACCAGTTCATAGGAGCACTTTCTACAGGGCAGAACAGAAGACGATTTGCAGGTTGGGGTTTTTTTTAAGATGTAAGTTTTTTATCTATCCTTCTGAGAAAATGAAGTCTTTAATGCAACCTAGTTATGTTAGCTCAGTGTTGTGCTTGAGTTAGGAAATGGAAATCCTCATCATGGTTGAGCAGTCACTGAGGCAAGGTCTGGCCAACCTGAAGACACAACAGAGCAAACTGAGTCTGTCTGTCTGTCTGTACACTGCAAAAGCCTGAAGCCATAGCTAATGCAGTAACCCCTGTATCATTATCCCTTTCTGGTTTTAAACCACCCATCACAGCAGTATGCTAACCTGACATCAATCTCTGAAACCACCATAATTATCAATCATGATTATAACACGGATGGAGGTACCTTTTGGTTTTATCAGCTACCTGACAACAGTACAGCATTTTGTGTGGCTTTCGTTTCATCTAACTTCAGTTATCTTCAGTATAGACCTAGTTGATCCCAGAGATAAAAGATCTTCTTCAGGAATAATTTATTTGACCCATTTTACAGATCTATTCTGAGATAAATTAATTGCACCCTAGAATCGTCTAATTCTTCTAGTGACAATCAGTGAAGATGGAGGTTTAATAGGAACTTCTGGAATGCCCACATTTAGTGAGCTGAATTCCATCCACTGAAACAAGGCAGGTAGCCAATTCCTCAACTATATGCTGTCCCAGTGTAAGCACCTGATCATGTTACTAATTCAGCTGTGAGACTTTTCTCTAATTAACAGACCTCATTCTATCTTGCTGAGAGGGGAACATGATATTCTCCAGCGGGATGTGTGCTGCTGCACCTTCAAGTGCCAGGCAGATCTCATGCAAGCACATAAGCACATCAACTTTTTTCTTAGTTGCTAGCAAGGGGCATGGGTTCTGTGGACAGAAAAGAACCCTGTACAGTTGAATTATAGAAAGTATGATAGACACCTTTTAAAGCAGAACATGAACAAATTCCTCCTATAAGAAGCCAATCTCTGCTAGAACATAATTTTTTTTTCTTTCCTTTTTTTCTCTTCTTTTGTCTTCTGAATCACTTTTGTGTTCCCTTCTGCTTAAAATATGTGACAGATAGGAAACCGAGGTGGCAATAACTTTTGCTGCAGCTCAGAAACACTGTTTGATTTGGAAGGTTCCTCATCAAAGGAGTTAGAAATCAGCCCGTTCCAGATTTGACCAGACCATGCCTTTGTTATTTAAATAAAGTAATTATGATCAGTAGTCATGGGTAAGATTCCCATCACACTGAGGACTGTATATTCACAAAAAAGAAATGTGTCTCTCCATCTCAAACAGTTTGTAAGATATTATAGACAGCAGACGGGCAAGCAAAGTGTAAGAAACTGATGAGACAATAGCAATTTCCATAATGGGCAGTATACTTGAAGCCTTGGACAGTGTGACTATTGCCAGACTTATTTACTTATTGGCCTTGAAGCCAAGAAAGAAAAATAAAGGAGGATTCAAAAGAGGATAGGAGACAGACTTGTTTAAAAAAAGTCTCTAACAGCAGTGAATTACATTTAAGGATGTTGCAATACCTGAGATGGTGAAAGCTTGATGAGCCAGTGGACCCAACTACTACCTAAATTTGGCAACCTATTTTTTGATGCGGATACTTAACCAGTACAAACGTGCCAGAACTAAGAGACCTCTGGCCATAGACCTTCTCTAAAATATCAGGAGTGGATGCAATGCATTGGTGAAGTGAACGCATGTTATCAGTCAATCAAAAAAAGTATCGGGGAAGTGATACATGTATCGGTGAAGTTAAACATGGTCCAGTTTTCCCATAAACCCAGGAAGACACAGTTGTGGAGATGTATGTATTTTCCATGTATCAAGAGGCCATCTATATATTCCACTGGCCTTGCCCATGATCCATATGTTTTCTCATCATCCCAACTCGGCGTCCTATCTGATTCAGTCACTTGGCTATAATGGCAGACGGCAACTTCCCCAGCTTACCTGCCCCAACCCTTTCTTAGAAAGTAACAATTTTTCATTTCCTTCCCAAAAATCATGATGCATTTCATCATGAACCTTGTGGTTGGTGAGGCAGGCCACACAGTCAAGGGGAGTCTACTGATGAAGGCTTCTCATTCCAGCTAGAGGAGGTATTGTGCTTGCAGGCTCTCATCCTGCTGAGGTACTTTGACCACCCCAACATCCTCTGGAAAGATAGCACAGTGAACTGTAGGCAATCCTGGAGTGCATGGAGGATAAATTCCTGTGCCAGGTAATAGAGCGCCCTACCAGAGGGGATGCCACACTGGACGTGTTAGTCATCAAAGCATGTGAGCTACTTGGTGACGTCAAGACTGGAGGTAGCGTGGGCTGCAGTGATCATGCATTGGTGGAGTTTACAGCCCTGAGGGATAAGGGCTAAGCAAAGACTAAAGTCAGGACCCTGAATTTTAGGAAAGCAAACTTCCAGCTCTTCAAGGAGTTAGTCAATAGGACACCTTGGGAAACCACTCTGAGGGACAAGGGAGCAGAACAGAGCTGACAGATCTTTAAGGATGCCTTCCATGAAGCGCAAGAGCTCTCGATCCCCAGGTGTAAGAAATGAGGAAAGGAAGGCAAGAGACCAGCATGGCAAACTAAAGGGCAAGCAGGAAATGCACAGGCAGTGGAAGCAGGGAGGTCAGGAAGGACAAGGCATGGCTGGAGCTAAACTTGGCAAGGCATGCAAAGAATAATAAGAAGGGCTTCTAAATAGACATCAACCAGAACAGGAAGGTCAAAGAAAGCATACCTGCCTTGATGAGCAAGGCTGGCAAACTGGCAACAACAGATAAGGAGTAGGACCAGGACAAGCTCGAGGGAATGGGCCTATGTGAAGCTCATGAGTTTCAACAAGGCCAAGTGCAGGGTCCTGCACCTGGGTTGGGGCAACCCCCAGTATCCATACAGAGTGGAGGATGAAGGGATGGAGAGCAGCCCTGCCAAGAAGGACTTGGTGGTCCTGGTGGATGAAAAGCTGGACATGAGCCGGCAATGTGTGCCCCCAGCCCAGAAGGCCAACCTTATCCTGGGCTACACACAGTGTGGCTACTACAAGTGTGGCTAGCATGTCAAGGGAACTGATTCTGTCCCTCTACTCTTCTCTGGTGAGACCTCCCCTACAGAGCTGCATCCAGCTCTGGAGCCCTCAGCACAGGAAAGACATGGACCTGTTGGAGTGGGTCCAGAGGAGGCCACAAAAACAATCAGAGGGATGGAACACCTCCCTGTGAGGACAGGCTGAGAGAGTTGGTGTTGTTGAGCCTGGAGAAGAGAAGGCTCTGGGGAGACCTTATTGCAGCCTTCCAATACTTAAGGGGTGTTTAGAAGAAAGATGGGGTCAGATATTTTAGCAGTGCCTGTAGCGCTAGGACAAGAGGCAATGGTTTTAAACTACAAGAGGGTACATTTTGACTAGATATAAGGGAGAAATTTTTGAAAATGGGAGTGGTGAAACCCTGGCACATGTTGCCCAGAGAGGTGGTAGATGCCCCATCCCTGGAAACATTCTGCATCAGGTTGGACAGGGCTCTGAGCAACCTGATCTAGTTGATGATGTCCTTGCTCATTGCAAGGGGATTGGACTAGATGACCTTTAAAGCTTACCCAACGTAAGGATTCTTTGATTCTATGATTGTATTATTTCCTTGAATTGCGAGGCCTCATGGGGTTTCACAAGCAGGTGAGTGATAGACAGGCAAGGACTAGAGGTAGGCAGGACATGGCAAAGGTATGTAATGAAAATTAATGGAGAAGAGTGGAATGAGAAACCAGTAGCAGGTGTGGGAAGGTGATGGTCTTTAAAAGTGCAAAACACTGCACTCCAGCACCACACTGTCCACACCTGTCCTTGCACAAATTGACAGGGAACCCTGGCCTGTAAGGATCCAGTCATGTCATTTTCCACTCTGATTATATAAATTATATATTAGAGCTGTAACCCAAGTGATCTGTTTCTGACATACACTTTGTCTCTAGTGCTTTAAAATAGGTTCAGATCTTGGCCCCATTTCATGTTAGGCATTCATCAAGTCCAGGTGAAGTTAGGATTGCATTACCTAGATGGGAACCATTCTCTGGAGGTACCATGTGTTTCCAGGGACTAGAAGAAGTCCACAGAACGATTTTAGATTAGATTCCTAACTTTAAACATCATAAATCTCTTAGCAAGCACCTATAGGTCATTCTTGTACTCCATACACAGTGCAGAGACTGACTGTGATTAAGAAACCATTGCCCAAAACAGTGTAAAAGTCAAACCTTTTCCTTCTGTTGCATTCCTTTCTGTATACCAAGTCATCCGACCAACCTTGACTCATACAGATGCTAGTTTTTTGCATTGCTGTGCCTCTCCCAACAGCAATCTTAACAGCAGCAGATCTCTGAGTGTTCCTTCTGTCTCCTGACACTTGTGCCTTCCTGTGCAATGTTGCAAGGTTTTAGCTGCCCCTAAGCACAAGAAAGGAAAATGCTTTTGTTCTTGTGTATGTGTGTGCATTACTATTCCTCCAAGGATTGCAATACTTTAATATTTTTGGATTAACTCATGATCAAACATTGATGAATCATGGTATTTTACTGAAAAGCACAATCCTTAAGTCAACCACCTAATCTAAAAGAAGAAATTAAACTCTAAACCAACATAAACACATTACAAGTCATTAGTGTAATTAAAAAGGAATGTATAATTAAAACATTTGTGTATTTTAGCTCAAATTCATCTGCGGTCGGAAATTTTAATGAACTGTTCATCAAAGAAATCTCTGGAGTCTGAGGATAAGTTTAGCATAACAAGAAATTTAATGTTTTCTTCTCTTTGGCATAGGAAGCTCTGTTCCCACTGGTTTCTAAAACCAAGCTGTCATTGGGGCAAGCAAACTAATAATGATTCTAAATGGTTATGATCACTTCAATGTTTTAAACTGATGTTATCTTTTTTATCCCCTAAGAATCATGTTTTTCATAATTACTTCTCTTTTGTCCTTTCCTTAAGACAAATGATTTTGTAATTAGTGATGAAGGAACCAGTGATCATTCCAAGACATCTGTCAAGTTGTCATGAAGTATCTGTCCCTGTAGCTATATTTAAACTTTCTGTTTAATAGCCTCTTGCTTTATTTCACCATTACATCTCTGCGGTACCATAAGCAGGATACCCTAATGATCAAGTTCTATAAAACACAGAGCAATTAGATTGTAAGACATATTGTTCCCATGAAAGTCCTTCCTTCTCATAACGTAGCTCCCCCTCCTCCCCTTCCTTTACCATCCCCCAGCCTCACACATTCACTTGCAGCATTCATTAACTGCTATTAGATAAGACAACTGTGTCAACATCTAGCCTGATGTTTGGCCATATCTCTGTCTTTGAAACCTTCTTTCACGCATCTTTCGCATATGCTTGATGGTCTGAAGAACAGCCTCATGAGTAAAATATCATAACTAATCTAATCAATGTGATTGGAGCTTAGAAGATCTACACTACCTTCCTAGGTCTACATATTTTTTTTTGCAGAGTGACCTTAAACTGCTAGTGATACTCTATTTTCTTTCCCACCCATCCCTAGGGCATAGATTGTCCCATTTTGAGTATGTTAAGGCCTATGGGAACCTGTCGCTGCCAGGATTCTCCAAGGACTGCAGAACTATACAGAGAGATTCATAATATTACTGTGATGCACATCAAGGCAAAGCAAGGATATTATTCTGTATTGTAATATTTATTTCACCCTGGGATATATTTTCAAGTCCTGTATCCTTTAACATAAATCAGCTTGTTTTCCTCTTCTCCATTTTTAGACTCCAGAGTATTACTCTTTGTCTTAAGAATGGTACCTTTCCAGAAATTATTCTCTAATGAGGCAGGAGAAAAATGCCTTTGAATATACCCAAATGAAACAGAGAGATTCTGGAACACAGAAATATATTTTAAAATGAAAAAATAAACAATAGTGTGTATACATAGTGACACCAATCAGTGTCATATTAGATAGATAAGTAGGTGGATACATAGATCAATTGATCATTCATTAAAGAAAACATTCTAAGTATATAGACACTTCTACGCCGTGATGATAACAGAGATATGAAATTGTAAACAGAGAGCTATTTTGCATCCTGTTCATCTAGAATTAACTGAACTTTTCAAAGCATGTCTTTTATCCTCTCTGTTGCTCTCTGGACCTCTGAATATCAAGCTAGAAAGCATTTTATTTTACAGTTCTTTGTTGCATACATTCAGAGTTATGTTTTTTAGTGCCTCTTGGTACTTCATCCCTTCAGAATGTGATTTTAAATGAAGTAAAAAAAAGAAAGTCTGAATGATTCAACAAACTGATAAGACTACATGGATCCTTTTACAGCTAAATAGCTGATTCAAAGAGAGGTGTGATGAACAGGTATCAAGATATTTTGTTATCGGATATTGCGACCTAGTCAATGAAAAGAACTGCACCTATTATTGCAAAGACTATTTGGGCAAGGGGGTGGGATGAGAAGGAAGATATATTTACCATGTTTGTTTACTAATTAACAAGATTGTTTATGAAATGTGAGCTCTAGATTGTCTTGTTCCACCACAATTTATCTCCTCTACACAGGGATTATTGGGTGAAATCCTCTGGCCTGTTTCATGCAGCAGATCAGGCAAGCTGAATGTAATGGTTCCTTCAGGCCTTAAATCTACGGAGCGAGTTTCAAAGTCACAAATGGAAATGAGGCACTCAACGCCCATGGACAAGTCAAGGAGAACAGGGCACTTCTCTCCCCTTTGTGTCTTTGAAAATCTCCTGCTATAATCTATGAAGTTTTGTCTATCAGCAGCTAAATTTCCATAACCTTCAGCGACAAAATGCACAGACCCTCTGGGTGAATGAACTGTGTAAGCAATTTTTTCAACGTTATTTTCAAGCTCCCATGATGGATCCATTAGTTACTTCCTGATGCTTGGTTTATTTACACAGAGATCAAACACAGGCTTTATTACAAAAAAAGAAAGGGGATAGGAGGAGGGAGGGAGACAATCCAGCGATAATTGAGACAAAAGCATCATGATGAAAGAGCCAAGCTCTTTGGAAACATGAGCTCTAATTTAGCCTCAGCAAATCCTTTTGTCTTATCTGTGAAGGCATATATACATGCATACACACACACATGTTCACGCTTAGACACATATACAAAATTATATTTATTAAAATGTTTTATATTACTGATGTAATCAGTCACACAGCAAAAACTGTCAAAGTCAATATTTTCAAGATTTCTCCAGGGAATTCAGGCTGTGCGAGAGATGTATGTTTTTCATTAGGGTTTACACCAGCATTTGGTGTAATTAATCCTAATGTTTCAATCTTCACATAATAGGCTTATTCAGAAGAATAAAGTATTGAAGAGCAATTGAAAGAAAATCCCCAGTAGCAGCCGGTGTTCATTATATATGAGGGAAGGATATATGATTCTTTTTATGGTCATAGGTTTTACTTTCTTTTTCATAGATTTATTCCCACAGTTTTAGTAGCTAAGAAAGATCCAAAGGAGACAAAGGCCTGATTGTGGTAGGGCCTGTACAGAAACAATGTCTGATTCACTTCTCATCCAAGGAAACTGCAGTATACATAGACAAATGGTGCAGTAAGTAACAGAGGTTGTTGGGACACTAGCACTAGGTCACCACGGATGTCCCAGATGGAGTTAAAAATGGAAACTGGAACATACTCTGTCTTTCAGAAGATGTCTGCACTTTAGTCTCCACAATCAGTATAGACACGACAGCTTCAAGCATATTTGCTGGGGTGATGTAATCTTGCAGCTGAGATGGTGAGGAGACCAGTGTGAATCACAAAACCCACCTGAGATGGAGGGCTTATTCTTGAGAGACTAGTGTGAGCTGTAGGCTGATGTGCCTCTGCTGCTATCCATGCCTGAGCTAGCTGGATTGAAGATAACCCAGTTATACCTTTTTAGAAATAATTTCTCTGCAGACTGAAGGGTTGTTTTAGATTATCAGCCTTAAAGGACATTTCCTCTCCAGCAGCACAACCCTGTTAAAAAGCTAAACTATGCAAAATCCTCAAATTTTAGAATCTGACATCAAGTTTGTAATGGCTAATACTTCCAAACATTCATAGGGATGGAAAGAAAAAATCAGTCACCTGATTAAAATACTTCTATCTTTAAGTTAATGAAGGTAGGACTTCAAGGACAGTCATGAAACAGTTTGTTCATTTCTGCAAATATTCCCATTGATTAGAGATGTCTCTTGCATTTTCTTCAGTTTTTTATTCAAAGGAAGAACAGGGAGGTTTCCTGGTTGTCTGCAAGCCCATTCTAATCTGAATAAGGATGTGTGTTTTTGCTGCTCCTTATCCAGGGCAGGATGTATTTCTAAGTACAGATGTGGAAAGGGAAAACAAAATATGGATAAGAAAAAAAAAAGGCAACATTTAATTTTTTTTCAAATGTCATTGTCAACAGCAGATTTATAGAGTTAAATTCAGCATGGATTCGAGCATAGAAAAGCTAGAAGGCCTATACTAGAGATTTATTTATTTATTTATCTATTTATTTACTTATTTATTTGAATAATGAATTTCAGCAAGAACCAAACTTAAAATTTAGTGAAAAAAAAGGAATAAAAAGATAACTAACTTTTTAATCTGTTGATATATCTTAAGCTAAGAAATGTTTTCTCTGTTGAACTTATCTTTGCTAACCAACAACTAAAAGTAAAACATAAGAATAAAAATATTTTTTTGTGGGAGTTGTGGATCATCTTGTCAGATTATAACCTTTCCTTCCAGCTTAAAGAAAAAAAGAAAAAAGAAAAAAAAAGAAAAAAAGAAGAAAGAAACAGAACCTTGTTGGTTTCTTGGCTTTTGTGTTAATTAGGGTCACTTTCACCATATTTACAAGCAGAGTTTTCTTGGTTTAGCTTTTTTGTTTTTTGGGTTTTTTTTTTTTTTTGCTTCCTATTCTTTGATACAAAAGAGACTGTAGTAATGCTTCAACCAATCCCCAAAGGTTTTTACAGACAATTTCCAGTTGCGTTACTGATTTATTTTTGCCTTGACCAGATGGCTCCAAGTTCATGTGACTGTAAGGGAGTGCTTTTGATTACCCTATTTATCTCTCCCAGTGCTCAATTTAAGGGTCAAACCTTGTGTAACACATTTGCCAGATAAACTATTCAGTGCTTCTGTCTTTTGGACACCATACTTCTGACATATGCTCTGTGCCTCATTAAACACAAAAGTTATTAGATTTAATAAATGTTTTTACAAACCCTGTTTGTAACAAAAGATCTAAGTTTTTAATTTATTTATTTTATTCACATGTGGCTAGTGGATTGGTTTGACTTTATCACCTGGAAAAATGGGTGAATTTGAAAGGGAATATCATGAATATGACAGAGGAGGGAAAAGCAGAGAGGCAGAAGTGGAGATGGTTTTTTGTTCTTCCTTTTTTTCCCTTGATATAGGTTATAAATGAAAAGACGAGCAGAATGTTTTTAATGAAACCAATAAAAATGCAAAGGAAGATTTAATGTTTAAAGTAACGATAAACGATAAATCAAAAGTGACAACTGAAATGCAATATTGCACCATGAGATTGAGGAAATAAATTCATCCATAGGGCAGATGTGCCTGCTGTAAAAAAAAAAAAAAAAAAAGCATAGAGTGATAGGAAAAAAAAGACAAAAGAAAAAAAATTAAAAAGTTTTCACCATTACTGAAACAAAGTAAGTCTTCTAAAATCAAACCAAACTATAAATGCAGTACTGCAAGTTGAATAGAAATGGCTCAGACACACCCACGTGGAAAGACATGCAGATATATATTCACATATAAGTATACACACACATATATAGGAATAAAATATCTAAAGGACATCAAATACAAACTATTTAAGAACAAAAAGGCTTATAAACATAGTCATATAATTTATTTCTAGTATTTTTATGGCTAGTAGTATGAATAAATACATAGGACAAATAATGGCTGTGTCCCACTACCTCAGCTGAAAAGTTCAAAACGAGAATTAATTACTTGGAGGAAAGACTGTCTTGTAATAGCATTTGCCTGGGACTAGGACCCCTGTGATCTGAATCCCAGCTCTGTCATAAACATGCTGTGTGACCTTGCAGGATCTGCTCTGACCTAGATTTTTCCTAGTTAAAATTAGGTAATTAACTGAGGTGCCTAAGTCTGGAGCTAGGCAGGGCTGGCTCCCTTTCTAGTCAATGGATGGAAAGAGGTACCTTCCATAATCAATTCAGATTTTATATGGACTAAGTTGCACTTCAGAGCTGCCTGTGTTTTCTAATGATTAGAGACAAATTCTAGCACCAACACATGCTGAAGCTGGTAAGAATTAATTCTGATCTTTGGGTGCAATCCTGACAAAATTATTCAAGCTGAATTGGACTTTGTTCAATGAAACAAGATAATTTTGGGGGGCTGGAAAGGAGTCTGATACTTCTTAGTGTGAATTTATTTTTGCCTAACTTCTTTTACTTAAAGTGGGAATACTGATGCTGTAATTGAGGTGATTAACACTCAGGGTTAACAAAGCAATTTTCTTGAATAAGCAGTACAAACCTTTGAAAATGTTGATTGTCATGGTACACCTTTTAAAACTATATTTCACTTCTGTTAAACTCCCATGTATAGTTCTAGTCCTTTCCAAAAATGGATTGTGAGGTGTGCACATTATGTCTGAGCATATAAAAGAAATTGAGAAACTCATACTTAAGTGGTTTTGCTTTCACCATCCATGAAAAATTTTGAGTTCTGACAAAAAAACCTCAGCTGGACTTTGGCCCTCACCCTGGGAAGTTTGGGCCTCCTAGACATCAAAGATTTCTGCTCGTGGACCTCTCTGATGTGCAGAAAGGGGTGGGAAGAAGATCTAGAGACAATCACTAGATACACTGGAATTGTGATTGTGTCTCTGTGTTTGCATATGTGTGTGTGTGTGAGGTTTCGACAAGGGGAAAAGTGTGCAAAGGAATTAGATTATGAGGGAATGAAGGAAAGAGGGAAAGAGGGAAAGAGAGAAAGAACGGGAAGGAAGGAAGGAAGGAAGGAAGGAAGGAAGGAAGGAAGGAAGGAAGGAAGGAAGGAAGGAAGGAAGGAAGGAAGGAAGGAAGGAAGGAAGGAAGGAAGGAAGGAAGGAAGGAAGGAAGGAAGGAAGGAAGGAAGGAAGGAAGGAAGGAAGGAAGGAAGGAAGAGAAAGATGGGTTATACCTGGCCTTTTATTTTTTAAATAACCTTGTACTCCTTTTCAATTTTCACTTCAGAACTGCTCGCCCCCCCCTTTTTTTTTTCCTTTTTTTATCCCTTCATTATTTTAATGGCTACATCCTTGCTCTGATGTGTCAATGGTTGTGGAAAATCCTGTGAAGCAAGGGCTTAATGAAATGGCAGCTGGAACAGAGGGATAAAGTTCCTTTGGAGCAGCTTCAAAGGGGAGAGAGGGAGCAGCGTTAGCGATCAGAACAATGGTGCAGGGATGCTCATACACAGGCCAGGCACATCGAGCTGGCTGTTTAGACTCAGCGCCTTAATGAGGCATGAAGCGAAATGGGTAAGTACACAGTGGGGGAGAGGAATTGAAAAGAAGACACACCCCCAAAAAAAGGAGTAAGAGAACATTCTTATATTTCACAGCAAATGTCTTAGATATTAAACAGTGTGCCAAAAGAAAAAAGACTAGTCTTTTATAAAGCACATATGCTAATTTTTTTTTGGTCAAAATGAATCCTAAATTTAGTCTCCCTTCCCTTCCCCTTCCCCTTCCCTTTTCAGGTTCTATAGTGTTTTCCCCAATTAATTTTCATTCATCTTTGTTGTTTTTTTCTTGTTATGTCATTATTATTGTAATTTCTATTATTGTTGGGTTTATTATTTAAATGGAATTAGTGGAAATATTACTGAATAAAGGCAACCCCAAAACTGTACAAATTACATTGAGAGATATTAATAGTCTGAGCTATATTAAGGAAAAAAAAAAAAACAAAACCAGCAAAACAACCAAAAAGCACTTATGTCAGCCCAGCTGTGAAGATTTCATTAAAAAAAAAAAGACAGAAACGGGGTTACTGTTATGCAACCAGACAGAAACCTCATCCTTATACAATGCTTGAGGCAATATTTCCAATCACAGACATCTGCCTGTGCTTAATCTCATACCCACAACACCAAAGCTTTGATCCCCACCACTTGAGTTAACTCTGATAATAGGAAACAATAACAGACCATAGTCTTCGAAGTTGAGTAGTCATAATCATTAAAACGTAGTCCTAACATGTACCTCACAGAGCCACTTGCTGTGCAGAAATGTTTGTAAGGTATTTCTGAGACCCTATAAAATATTTATATTTCAAGTTTTATTAACAATGTGTCCAGAAATCTCCAAGGCTTCAGCTATATTACAACTATAAATGAATCTGGGAATCCAATTAAATGTGGTTATCCTAACAAGATTACAATATTGTAAAGAGCTGCAATCCTTCTGACATATTACTCTTACTGTTCTAAAAGCTGGAATGACACAGTTACAATCCAAACAGAGGATAGATATTATCTGTGTTGTCAACATATCAGTGTTGCAGAGCAATTAACTTATTTCTTGAATACTTGACAATACACTTAAAGGGATACGGGCAGGGCACCTTTACAGAGGCCTTGTTTTAGACTGGAAGGGCTGGACTTCAAAAGCATTTCATCACCAAGTCTAACAACAGACTTGAGTTATCCAGATTAATCTCTCATTTCAAATTCAGTTAAGAGCAAGCATAAGCTTGTCTTCAAGCTTATTTATTCCTAATATTATCATTGCCTGGACACGTGCCTAGGCACAGACCAGATGTGAGCTATAAACCCTGTGGTGTAGGGCACAGACTTGCTTGGTGTTCTATGTTGCATCAACTGCCCCATCCTTCTGGTCATCATGGATTAAGCCACGTTCCAGCTGACTTGCAGATATCTCCAGGTTTGCGCTTCCTGTGTACAGCAAAGACCTTCTACACTGGAGTTACCTATCTTTCTACGTCTACAAAGTAGATGTATAATGTAAGCTAGTCGAGTAAGCTCCACGGTTATCAGAGAGAGAAAAGAGATTGACCCTTCTATTTTGCCGTACATCTGGCTTATTTAAACATCTTCTTAAGGATGGGTGTGGTATATAAATGTTCATTTCCTTTCATTGCCTTTAATGGGAACGAAGGGTAACTAACTCAAATCTCAATGTCTATGATGTAAGTGTTTACATTTAATTTGAAGAATCCTGACCCTTACGCCACTTCTGATAGGGATTGTCTTCCCCTTTCTGTGTGCTTAAAAGCTTAGCCCTAGCCATAGCAACTAGAGGTTTATTTACCTCCATTTCTTTTGGGCGCCAAAAAGTTTAGCTGCTTACTTTTACTGTCTGTGTCTTGCTGGGAGTTGGCATTTCTTTTAGGGATCTGTGTAATGTCTGGAATTTAAATTTATTAGAAGGCTTCTTTTCTTTAGTTCTTTCCCCTCCTCCCTCCCAACCTTACTTTTCTTGCCTTCATTTCATGGACAAAGGTAAGCGTGAATCTATCCTTGTCATGCGTGACAAGATTTCATTTTTTACTCTCTGGGTGGTAAGGATGGAGTTTGAAATGATGATGCAGCTCCTCTTCACCTCAGTCAGGAAGAGACTGTCTGCAATCCACACATTCAACATTTCTTTCTTCATACTTATTTTGTGAGCAAGTGCTGTATTAGCAGAAAGAAAGAGAGGAACAAAAAAAGTACAGATTATTTCTCTTCCAGTGTCCCCAAACAGTCTTCATGGACATCTTTTTGTGCCATATTCGCACATGGTTATAACAAATCTAGATATCAGTTACAGCAATTAACAGAACTTATTTACGTAAAAAGTATATAAAAAGGAGTTTATAAAAGGGATAAGGATTGTTAAGTGATATAAGGCAGAGAGGTTGTATTTAAGAACCTGGAGTAAAATTGCTCTGGTTTAGAAAGTTTTTATCAATTTCATAAACTGAAAGATAAAGTTATGACCAGGATGCTGGTGATTTGGATACTTCTTAGTCTTTGACATGTAGCAATTCTCTGGCAGCTTTTCTTCATGCACATAGACAACAGAAATACTAATCTAAATGGACTGGAAACTAGTTGTAGAATCAAAATACCTGTTCTATGTTTTATAGACTCCAGCCTGTTTGTGCAAATGTTAATAAAAAGAAAAGAGGACTTCCACAATTTTCCAGACAGGAACTTTAGGCCTGGATTCATTGTAACAGCTTTTTTGGAAACCTGTGGTCTACACTGTCCCCTGGAAATACTGGTGTCTTGGTATTGAACGTAGAAGGAGCCTAAGGCAACTGTGATCCTTATTTCGGCATTTTAGCTTATTATTTAAAAATGAAGGAAAATTATTAGTTTGGACAGAGATCTATGTGGAGATTGAGTTAGAGACAGGAGTTTAACTCTGATTTGAGCCACAAGGCCAAGCTCCCTTCCTGTTTCCATGCTGAAAAGAAGAAATCCAACCCAAAAAACATCTAATAGGAGATGAAGACAAGTTAGTAATTCATTGTCTTGGTCTTCCAATTTAACAGCCAGACTGGATAAAAAAAAAGTTGCTTGCTTATGTTAGTGTGCCTTATGCACACTAAGAAATTAAATAGTATGGACACTGGCCAGTTGGCTTCAGTGCAAGAAAAAGGATTTTTGGCACATTTATCTGCTAGCATAAACATAGTATCAGTTCATTGCTTAGAGCTCTCCCATGCCTTGAGTGAAAAGTTAGTATGATATCTTTCCACCTGTTCCACTGCAAAGCAAAGATACACCATAACTTTCCATAATAAAGGAAAAAAACCCAAAACTGTTCCTGAGAACATGCAGGCTACTTACTTGTCCTCATTGTCTTGCAGACTTTTTAAGGGGCAAATGTAAATTCAAGATCCTAGTTTATGTCTAGCCCTTTGGTTATGGAGAAGAGCAGCAGTGGTTAAAATAACGATTTTAACAATCTTGGAAGGTCTTACAAACCCCTGTAGACCTGTTATCTTCAAGACTGTATGTATCTTTGTTAACTCTTGCCTGAAAATTAAGGATAATTACCTCCTGCTCTTCAGACATCTCACATCTGCAGTTACCTGGAACCTGAGACTGACACATAGAAAAGTATTGCAAGGCCAAATTAAGAGACACAGGCACATGGCAAACAGCATGAGGAGAGAGAAGGCAGAGCAATGGAAGTAAAAATCATAAAACACATCATATAATAAACAATGGAGCGAGTGTGTCATTATTACTGTAGAAGTATGGGATTTGAAGGCACATTGTCATTAAAGCTTTCTGTGTCATTAATACATGTGGTTCATCTGAGTTTTCTCCCACTAAACTAAATCCACCAGTTCAATGTTTCCCATCTACCATGAGGGAGACTGGAGAGACTGGATTTGTGAAATGAGTTTGGAAGGATAAAGTAATATATACAGAAGGCTGTGGAACAGTTTATACACCGAAAAATGATAAAGGAGTCAAATGGTCAGCAGCACATCACCTTTCCATTGATCCTCCTCTTTACCTCTCATGTTTGTAGAAAGTAAAATTCACTCTCCAACTGAAAGGCAACTCTGAGCCCTCCTTACCACTAACTCCCTACAGCGGAACAAAGGGAGGAAGTTGGGTTGTGAAAAGGGCTAAAGGCTGAGTATTACCAGATATTGTTTCCTTACTTTTGCTGTCCCCTTCCCTCCATAGCATGCAAAAGCTGAGCTAAATATGTGAAAATAAAGGTGTGGCATTCATTGTGATATTCGGTACCAACTCCTGAATGCTGGGAATGGGCAGAGACAGATTTTATTTCTATCTTAGCCCCATTTCCTCTCAGCTTCATAAAACATGAACAGCTATTCTGTATCTGTTAGAGATCTCACTGGTAGCATGTAAAGTATTCACTGCACACTTAGCTGTGCACTTCTCAAACTGCTACTAATATTTAATTGGTGCCTTCAAACCACTGATGACATTGTGAGACTAACAATAGATCTCTCATATGGAGAAGCTGTATATCACATTGTATTGAGTTTGCGTGGCAAGGTTTTAGTAGTGGTGGGGGTTGCAGGGGTGCCTTCTGCAAGAAGTTGCTAGAAGCTTCTCCTGTGTCCAATAGAGCCAGTGCCAGCTGGCTCCAAGACAGACCCGCTGCTGGCCAAGGCCAGGCTCATCAGCGGTGGTTGGTAGTGCCTCTGGGATAACATATTTTAGAAGGGGGTGTGTCTGTGGAAATGGTATGTAGCATTTACAGCCAGAGAGAAGAGTGAGAATATGTGAAAACAGCTCTGCAGAGACAAAGGTCAGTGAAGGAGGGTGAGCACATGCTCCCAGCACCGCAGCAGAGATTCCCCTGCAGTCCATGGCTAAGACCACAGTGAGGCAGGCTGTCCCCCTGCACCCATGGAGCTCCTCAGTGGAGCAGATCTCCACCTGCAGCCCTGGGAGGGCCTCACACCATAGCAGGTGGACGACCCAAGGAGGATGTGACCCCATGGGAAGCCCATGCTGGAGCAAGCTCCTGGCAGGACCTGTGGACCTGTGGAGACAGGAGCCGACATTGGTGCAGGTTTGCTGGCAGCAGTTGTTATCCCACGGGACACCCACGCTGGAGCAGTCTGTTCCTGAAGGACTCCATCCCTTACTGGATATGGTGGGGAACATTGTCACCAAGGATGAGGACAAGGCTGAGGTACTTAATGCTTTCTTTGCCTCAGTCTTTAATAACCAGACCAGGTATCCACAGGATATTGAGCTCCCTGATCTGGAAGACAGGGATGGAGAGCACAATAAACTCCCCAAAATCCAGGAGGAAGCAGTTAAGGACCTCTTAAGCGACCTGACCTGATGGGATCCACCCAAGAGTACTGAGGGATCTGGTGGAGGAGCTTGCCAAGCCACTCTCCATCATTTATCAACAGTCCTGGTTAACAGGGGAGGTCCCAGACGACTGGAGGCTTGCCAATGTGATGCCCATCTGCAAGAAAGGCTGGAAGGAGAATCCCGGGACCTACAGACCTGTCAACCTGACCTCTGTGCTAGGGAGATCATGGAGAGGTTCTTCCCGAGGGCGCTCAAAGGGCATGTGAAGAACAGCCAAGGGATCAGGTCCAACCAGCACGGGTTCTGCTTGACCAACCTGATCTCTGACACTGACCAGGTGACCCACCTAGTGGATGAGGGAAAAGCTGTGGATGTTGTCTACTTGGACTTTAGTAAAGCCTTTGACAGTGTCTCCCACAGCATTCTCCTGAAGAAACTGGCAGCTCGTTGCTTAGACAGGTTTACTCTTCACTGGGTAAAGAACTGGCTGGACGGCTGAGCCCAGAGATTTGTGGTGAATGGCGTTAAATCCGGCTGGCGGCCGGTCACAAGCGGTGTTCCCCAGGGCTCAGTTCTGGGGCTGGTCTTGTTTAGTATCTTTATCAATGACCTGGATGAGGGGATCGAGTGCTCCCTCAGTAAGTTTACAGATGACACCAAGTTGGATGGGAGTGTTGATCTGCTGGAGGGTAGGAGGGCTCTGCAGAGGCATCTGGACACACTGGATTGATGGTTCAAGGTCAGTTGTATGAGGTTTTATAAGGCCAAGTGCCAGGTCCTGCACTTCAGTCACAACAACCCCATGCAAAGTTACAGGCTTGGAGAGGAGTGGTTGAAGAGCTGCCTGGCGGAAAGGGACCTGGGGGTGCTGGTTGACAGCCGGCTGAATATGAGCTCAGCACTGGTGAGGCCGCACCTCAAATCCTGTGTTCAGTTTTGGGCCCCTCACTACAAGAAGGATGCTGAGGTGCTGGAGCGTGTCCAGAGAAGGGTAACAAAGCTGGTGAGGGGTCTGAAGCACAAGTCTTATAGGGAGCATCTGAGGGAACCGGGGTTGTTCAGTCTGGAGAAGAAGAGGTTGAGGGGAGACCTTATCGCTCTCTACAACTACCTGAAAGGGGGTTGTGGCGACGACGGTGTTGGTCTCTTCTCCCAAATAACCAGCGATAGGATGAGAGGAAATGGCCTCAAGTTGTGCCAGGGGAGGTTTAGATTGGATATTAGGAAAAATTTATTCACCAAGAGGGTGGTCAGGCATTGGAACAGGCTGCCCAGGGAGGTGGTGGAGTCACCATCACTGGAAGTGTTCAAAAAACGTGTGGATGTGGTGCTTCAGGACGCGGTTTAGGGGCATGGTGATGTTGGGTTAACAGTTGGACTTGATGATCTTGAAGGTCCCTTCCAACCTTAATGATTCTGTGATTCTGTGATTCTGTTACTGCACCCCATGGAAGGGACCCAGGCTGCAGCAGTTCATGAACTGCAGCCCATGGGAAGGACTCATGTTGGAGAAGTTCATGGAGGACTGTCTCTCATGGGAGGGATCCCACACTGGAGCAGGGGAAGAGTGTGAGGAGTCCTCTCTCTCAGGAGGAAGGAGTGGCACAGAGCACGTGTGATGAACTGACCACAACCCCCATTCCCCATCCCCCTGTACTGCTCGGGTGAGGAGGTAAAGAAAAATTGGGAGTGAAGTTGAGCCCAGCAAAAAGAATTGAGGGGTGGTGGGATGGTGTTTTAAGATTTGGTTTTAGTTCTCATTATCTCTACTCTGATTTGATTCATAATAGATTAGATTAATTTTTCCCCAAGTTTAGTCTCTTTTGCCCATGACGGTAATTGCTGACCAATCTCTCCCTGTCCTTATCTCGACCCACAAGTGTCTCATTATATTTTTTCTCCCCTGTCCAGCTTAGGAGGAGGAGTGTTAGAGTGGCTTTGGTAGGCACCTGGCATTCAGCCAAGGTCAACCCAACACACATGTTAAATGGAAATGTTGTCTGAAGAAACTTAAAGAGTGTATAAGAAACTATCCTGTCTAATAAAATCTTAAATCACTTAAAATATATGTATTTTAAAAAGAGCCAAACCAACAAACCAACGAAAACACACACACACATAAAACGCACTCCAAAATCTCAGAGGAGTAAAGTATATTTGTGACAAATTGCTGTGAGGTTTTCAGTAGAATTTCTATATTGTATTTCAGTCAAAACTTACAGGTTTTGCCCTATTTAACTGTATTATTCTCAAAGTGGTTCTTTTCATAGAATCATAGGATGGTTTGAGTTGGAAGAGACCTTGAAGATCATGTAGTCCAACCACCTTGTCATGGACAGGGACATCTTTTACTAGATTGGTTTCCTCAAAGCCCCATCCAACCTGACCTTGAACACTTCCAATAGTGGGGCATCCACAACTTCTCTGGAAAACCTGTTCCAGTGTCTCACCACACCCATGATAAACAACATCTTCCATATGTTCAATCTAAATCTACCCCCTTTTAGTTCAAAACTTTTGCCCCTTGTCCTGTCACAACAGGTCTTGGAAAAAAGTCTCTGTCTTTCTTATAAACCATTTTCATATACTGAAATGCTGCAATTAGGTCTCGTCAGAGAATTCTTTTCTGCAGATTAACAAAACCCCAACTCTTTCAGCCTTACTTTATAGGAAAAATGTTCTAGCCCTCTGGTCATTTTCATGCCTCTCCACTGGACCCAGTCTTACAAGTCCATGTCGATCTTTTACGGAGGACCCCTGAACTGGACCTGCTACTCCAGGTGGGGTCTCGTAAGAACATTCTCAATGGGAAGAATCACCTCCCTTGATCTGCTGTCCATGTTTCTTTTTATGCAGCCCAGGATATGATTTGCTTTCTGGGCTGCAAGCACACATTGCTGGCTCATATGCGATTTTTCATCCACCATTGTCCCCAAGTCCTTCTCCCCAAGGTTGCTCTCAATTAATTCATCCCCCAATCTGTATCATTTTGGGGATTGCCCCAACCCAGGTGCAGGACCTTGTACGTGGCCTTGTTGAACTTCATGATGATTACATGGGTCCACCGTTAAGCCTGTCAAGGCATCCCTTCACTGAAGCAAATCAGCTGCACCGATCAGCTTGGTCTCATCTGCAGACACACTGGGAGTGCACTAAATGTCACTGTGTATGTCGTTGATGAAAATATTAAATAGTATTGGTCCCAGTACAGACACTTTTGTTTTCTTTGAACAGTGTCTGCATGTATGTATGTGTTCACGTGTGCCCATGTGTATTTGTGCGTATCCTACAACTTCATTTCTGTGAAAAGACTGAAGAAAACAAATGGGAAGGAGGTTAGCTAGAAATAAATAAATAATTTCTGTTGTCTTAATACTTTCAGAGAACCAACTCATACGTGGAGGAGAAAAGCATCAAGACCTTGCAATTGTTGTTGTTTATCCAAACTGGTTTGCCAACTTTTCTCTCTGTTGGGTGTTTTTTGCAGTTCTCCAAACTATACCATAAAATTTAAATCAGGGAAGTGGAAAGGTAGATCAGAGAGAAGGGTTTGTGAGTATTAGGCTGAGGAGGAATGCAGGAAAGGGGAGGAAAGAAGGAAAGAAAGTGAGAGTGATTTGCTGGCTCTCTATACCAGCTCAGTGGCTGTAACATGCTAGCAGTGATTGTGTATTTGCACTTTTTGAAGGCATTAGAGTTTTAGAAAGGCAAAATTAACAGCAGTAGGAGAAAAGATTTGTCTTAGACGTGAGCTGCAGAGCTTGACAAGTCAGACAATTATGAGTTTGGCTTACGGTATAAGCCTGATGTTTTTTCCAAGAAGAAAAGAAAAAGAAAAAAGCAATCAACCCCACAAAAAAAAAAACTTGTGTAAAAAGGACCAGATTTAGCTATCTCTATTCCATAAACAGATGACTAAATCAAACATTTAACCCTATCAGTCTTAATTTAAATACGGATATTTGAAAAAAAATCTAAGGCATGTACAATAGTCAGATTATTTTTTAAAAAAGTAATTGCTTTGTTATTATTGTTTTTAGCACGACCAGGAATAGGTAAAAATTACTCTTGATGTCATAAACTGACATGAGCAAAAGAGATTGCCTCAATCTTAAATTCACAGAAAGAAGTAATCTGGAAACCTGTATTTAGATAGTATTCAGTTGGTCTTGTGAAGAACTTGGAAAGGCAGTGCTCTCAAGGGGTTTGAGATCTGACTCTGCATCCTTGGACACACACCGACTCCAAGTCAACAACAAACACATATGTGGAAGAGATCTCCAAAAATACACAGTACTGGCATATCTATAAAACACATGATATTTTTGAAATTAGAACTGTAGACAGGTTGATGGTAGGATGCTTTATTTGTTTGTTTTACACAAATGTTTTTTCTTTAAATATCAAGCACAAGAAAAAACCCTGAAAAAGCCAAGGCTGTGAAAGTTGCAAGTCAAACAGGTATAAGTCAAAAAATTCCAGAATTTTGGATGCCATGATTAAATGATTAAATGATTAATTGATACAGCTGATGCTTCTTACATGACCATGTGTTATTTTTTACACACAATTTTTGCTTATTCAGTTGCCATTACATTTTACTTTAGCAACATAGGAACACAGACCAGTAGCAACCTCCTGAGTAAAGAAAGCTAGTCTTTGCCCCTACAGACTCTATACAGTATAATTATATGGATAAATTTACTGATTTCCTCACTGAAAAGGACCGTTTCCCACACCACCCTCACCAGGTTATTCTAAAACCTCACTGTGCTAGCAATTTGTAATCTTGATTTTCTTTTTAGTTTAAATCTGTTCATGTCCAACCTACCCTATTTATTCTTATGCCAACACTGGTGTTAGCTTAAATAGCTCATGTCACTCCTTGGTGAATTCTTACTTCATTTATTTATAGACAATCATCATATCCTTCTAAGTCTTCATTTTTCTTGGGTGAACAAAACTTGTTTTCTCATGTCCTCTCCTATGACAGGCTTTCCATTGTTTTGATCACTCTGATAGACCTGCTCCACACTTGGGACAGCTTCAGTTCATTTTCCTTTACAAGTCCTGTCTTTTACATTCCTTAATTAATCTTAGAGCCTTTGAGATGGTTATTCACACCCTTATTTTTTCTGCTCATGCCTACCTATTGTCATCATTTCTCTCACAACCTAAGCCCTATACTAGGGAAACAGATTCGTCCTTTTTTCAAACCATATAGCTTGAACAAATTCTAGAGTTGTTCTTCATTCAAGTTCCTGATCTCTGCAGTTCAGGTAGCTTCCCCTCATTCATCAGAAACTGTACTTTAGAAACTGGGATCTTTTGTTATCATAGAATCATAAAATTACAGAATCTTTGAGTTAGAAGGGACCTTTCCAGGCCATCTAGTCCAACTCCTCTGCAATTAGCAGGGACATCTTTAACTAGATCAGATTGCTCAGAGCCCCGTCCAGCCCGACCTGGAATGTTTCCAGGGATGGGGCATCTACCATCTCTTGGGGAAACCTGGGCCAAGGTTTCACCACCCTCAAGGTGAAAAAATTTCTTCCTTATGTCTAGTTGAAATCTACCCTCTTTTAGTTTAAAACCATTAGCCGTTGCCCTAGAGCTACAGGTCCTGCTAAAATGTATGACCCCATCTTTCTTATAAGGTCTCTTTATCATCTCTTCTCCAGGATGAACAATCCCAACTCTCTCAGCCTGTCCTCACAGCAGAGCTGTTCCAGCCTTCGGAGCATTGCTGTGGCCTCTGGACCCGCTCCAACAGGTCCATGTCTTTCCTGTGCTGAGGGCTCCAGAGCTGGACACAGGACTCCAGGTGGGGTCTCACCAGAGCAGAGTAAAGCAGCAGAATCCCCTCCCTCGACCTGCTGGCCACGCTGCTTTGTATGCAGCCCTGAATAGTGTTGGCCTTCTGGGCTGCGAGCACACATTGCCGGGTCATGTCCAGCTTTTCATCCACCAGGACGCCCAAGTCCTTCTCAGCAGAGCTGCTCTCCATCCCTTCATCCCCCAGCCTGTACCGATACCGGGGGTTGCCCTGACCCAGATGCAGGACCCTGCACTTGGCCTCATTGAACCTCATGAGGTTCACATGGGCCTATACCTCGAGCTTGTCCAGGTCCCTTTGGAGGGCATCCCAACCCTCAGGTGCGTCAACCGCACCACTCGGCTTGGTGTCATCTGCAAACTTGCTGAGGGTGCACTCAATCCCACTGTGTCATTGATGAAGATGTTATATAGTACTGGAAACTATAAAACTAGAAATTATTTTACTGAGGTGCAGATACGTTGATGATCACTAAAAGATGTGATTTTGATCCCTGGCCTTTGAAGTGTCAAGGGTCTCCTATAAAATCATGAGCTGTAGAATGAACCTGGCTGGCAACAGAAGGGTCTCAGCACTTGTCAGAGGTTTTTAGTAACTTCCCAAATGAAATCTTCCATTTCTAATACAAAAAAGGAATCACCTGATTCCCTGTTATCATTTGTTTCCCACTGCCATATTCCAATGTGCAAATGTAAAATAATTCCAGACGATTATTGTATCTGTGCTTCCAGATTCCATGCAAGGCTTAACTACTCAGGTGCAACACACACAGACATAAGTAACTAAAATAGCAAGAAGCACATTGTTTAAATATTTATGGGCTTTGAGTTTGAAAAATGAAACATCTGGGATTTTTTTTTTCTTTCTGACACTACTTTTCCAAAAGAAAAAGAACACAAAACAAGGAGAAAAAGCCCAGATATTCTTCTGTTTAAATATAAATGTTCACTTTCCAAAGAATAAGAAAAAGCAAGAAAGAGAAGGAGTGAGGGGCATTGACACCCTCAGGGAAAATTTCATCTCAGGAGAACTGACCTTTCAGAGAAAGCAAATTAAATTATCTTTCTCATCTTTTACTAGTGCTGTGACATCATTAAAATTCACGTTACATACTGGCATGCTTTGTTTTGTATTCATAACCTTAAACCAAAATTAATCTGTTGTCACATGGAGTTAACATATTTGTTAATGGTACCCAAGCCAAAATATGCATTGTCTCAAGACTAGCTTTTCTGTAAAATAACACAAATTTTGTAGGAAAAAGACTTCCTTGCCTTGTATCAATCTTTGTAAAATCAGTCCAGAACATGTTGAGTTGAGGATGAAAGGATTCCTGGATGAAGAAAAACAGTAAGTGTCTTACAAAGTGTTTAAGAAATAATGCCCTCTGAAGCAGTGAGGCACTACCACTTTGTGTAATACTCGGAGTAAAGGAAGAGTGAGAACAGTAACCTCTGAAAGACCCGCTGCTATCTTTATCCCAGAAGTCCATTCTCTCTCTCTGCTTGGCTTACCAGATGCCCTGTTCTCCTATGGCCAGCTGTTACTGTGATGTTTGCTATGGAAAATCGCAGAAAAGGTCACATAGTGTGTAACCCCTTTATTTGGGAGCTCAGTTTACACCTTGAATTTCCAAAAGAGTTAGAGGCTGATATCAGTGATACAATCCTAGTACCTCAAGTGCTTAGGCTGTTCGTGTAGTCAATGGAGAGAACTGAACACTGTGAAGGTAAGTGGGAAAGTCTACATGCAAGTTCAGGGGAAAAAAAATACAAAAGGGGAAAGAACAAGAAAAGACAGATCAGTCACTTTTCAATAAAAAACACTATATATAAGAATTCTAGTTGTTCTCTTTTCAGTTCCAGTCTGTTTAAAAAAAAAGAAGAATTGGGGTTTTTGTGTTTGGATATGTATGTATATGTGAGAGAAAGATAAAGGCAGATAGACAGGGAGACAGAGAGAACGTACTATGTGTCTCAGGGAGGACACTGTTACTCTGTGTGAGCCTTTCAGTCTGTAAGTTTTGTGAAAATTATTTTATATGTCCATATAGAACCTTACTAAAAATATAACAATACCATGGAGACAAAATATATCACCATGGAGAAATAAAGGAAAGGAGATCTTAAGAGATTTCCCCAGAGTAATAAAACATGTCAATGAAGAGCTCAGAACTGGGTTAATGTACCTACATCTCCAGATGCCTTTCTTTATAATGCTACATAAGAGAAAGTAATCCTTAAAATATAAACTTGATTTCTCCTTGAACAAGGTATTTATTTGTTTTTGTAGAACAGTCTGTGCCCATCCACATTAGAAAAATCTTTTTTTTTTTCATATAAAGTAAGAAATAATATGTAGAGTATGTCCCATTGATTTTAAACCCTTTTTTTCCTCACAAAAAAATAATTTCAAATATTAAATTCTTCAGTTTATACTGTTTGGGCTGTCTTAAGGCGAGGCTTTTTGCCTTCATACATTTGCATTCAATTTCAGTGGGCACAAAGATGTTATTGTGGGACTAACAATAATAACTTCATATCCCTATACAACATGAGAAGATGTTCAAAACCAGGCAGTTTCTGAAGGTGTTTCACTTGAGATAGAGAACGTGGTTTTTAGTATGTTCTGAACATCTTTTGAAAATCAAGCTATTTGAAACCTTCACAAAAAGATCCACTTCCCCAAATCATATGTCTTCTAGTAATCATTGCCAGTGATTTGAAATAATGTCTAAAAACTGGGATACAGGAATAAAACAGAGGAAGAAGGGTTAGACTGATAAGCTAGTCAGGTAATATTCAGAAATCACACAATATTTGTAAATGCCTGGCAGACATGGAAGAGTCATACAACAACCAGAATGTCTTTGTCAAGCACAGTTCATTTGCTCACCTTCTGTACTAATGTAATGAATTTTGTGAAAAGACGAGTACCAGGAAAGACTGAATAGTTGATGAGCATCACAGTTCAGATATCTCTACTCTTGTTCATTGTATGCTGCCTCTTGTCCTGTCCTGGGATACTTCTGAGAAGAGTCTGGCTCCTTTACTCTCTCCTATCAGATATTTATACATAAAGGTAAGACCCCCCATGAGACTTCTCAAGGCTGAACAGTCAGTCCCAGCTCTGTCAGCCTCTCCTGGTATAACAGATGCTCCAGTGCCTTAATTATCTCTGTGGCCTTTCATTAGACACCCTCTATTACGCCCATGTCTCTCTTGTACTGGGGAGCCGAGTACTGGGCACAGAAATTCAGATGTGTTACACCAATGCTAAGCAGAAAGTAAGGATCATGTCCCTTGACCTGCTGGCCATGCTCTGCCTAATTGCAACCCTTTGTTGCAAGAGCATGTTGCTGGCTTGTGGTCAGCTTGGTGCCACTATGACCATTAGAGCTTTCTCTGCAGAGCTGATTCTCAGCTGGTTGTTCCCCACCCTGTGCTGGTACATGGGGTTATTTCTTCCCAGGTGCAGGACCTGTCACTTCCCTTTTTTGAATTTCATGAGATTCCTGTGTGCCCATTTCTCCAGCCTGTTGAGATCCCTCTGAATGGCAGCACAACCATCAGCAGCATGTCATTAACATGTCCCTACCAGTATGGGACCCAGTATGGACCCCTGGGGTACACCACTAGTGAGCGGTTTGCAGATGGAATTCATGATGATGATCATAACCCTTGATTTCAGCAGGTCAGTCCATTATCAACTCATTTCTGTGTCCACTTATTGACTCTGTATTTAATCTATTCGTCTCAGGGTATGTTAAGGGAAACAGCCTTGAAAACATTTCTAAAGCCGAGGCAAATAACATTTGCTCTCCCTTCAGCCACCATCTCACCAAAGAAGACTATCAGATTGGTCAGGCCTGATTTCCCCCTTGTAAATGCATCTGACTACTCCTGGTCACTTCCTTGTCATTCATTTTTTTGGAATTGGTTTCCAGGATTAGTTGCTCCACCGCCTTCCCAGAGACCAAGGTGAGGTTAAACTAGCCTGTCATTCTCTGGGTCCTCCTCCTTGCCCTTCCTGAAGATAGAAATTAATTTTTTTCCTCCCATTATCAGGAACCTCCCCTAGTCTCTATGACATTTTAAAGACTATCAAGAGTGGCTTTGCAATGATATTGGCCAGCTCCATCAACACTTATGGGTGCATCCCATAGGGTCCCAATGACTTGTGTATGTCCAGTCTATTAAAATGTTCCAAAATCTAATTCTCTTCTACTAGGGGTGAGTCTTCCCTACTCCAGATTTTCTTTCTGGTGACAGGATCCTGGGATTACTGATAAGGTTGGTCTTACCAGTAAAGACCAAGGTAAAGAAAGCACTGAATATCTCTGCCTTTACTATGTTCTTTGTCACTAGGTCCCCATGCTAATTTGACAGTGGGCCCACATTTGTCCTAACCCTTCTTTTGCTGCTGAAATACTGGTAGAGTCTTTCTTGTAGCCTTTCACATCCCTTACAGTATGCCAAGAGGAACTGCAAATTTATTAGAGGGCATGAATGAAATTCATAATAGCTCTGACAAAGTAGACAGTTTATTTAAATTCTTCAACTTTTGAACTTCTTTTTTTTTTTAACTCAAAAACGCCTTTTCATTTAGATTCACCTGGCAAATGCACAGGCATTGAAGTGCTACGTAAATATAGCATGGGCAACAATGGAATATGTGGTTTTCTGGTTCTTAAGAAATGGATATGGCTTTATAGTCAGTTGAGTTGCAAAAACAAAAGGGCAAACTTCACATTACTATATGGGCATTACAAACGGAAAGGAGTATTGCAAACAAGACATATGAACTCATCCTTCAACTACTTCAACTTAGTGTTACTAAGTTATGACAACTGTTGGTTTTAATTTTTGGCTTTTTTTAAATTAATGAGTTGAAATAAATGGTTGTTTTGTGTATGGAATATAAAGAGGTACACTGGAAATGGCCTCACTATAAAAATGGAAAATGGAAGAGGATAATTTGTTCACTGTGTAAAATAAGGATTGGGCTGAAAAGCTCCACAAGAAGAGTCACCCTAAACATCAGAAAAATCTTTCCAATGAAAAGGAGAGTGAAGCACTGAAATCAGCTGCTAGGAAGGCTGTGGAGACTCCGCTACTGAATTCTCTAAGAATTATTTGAACAGTCTTCCATTAAAACAATGAAGGCAGATCTGATCCTGCCATAGGACAGACAAATAAGTTAGATGGTAACTTCTGATCCTGTACAGTCATGTTTTGATATGATTGTAAGATGATTTTACATGTGAAAACACATGTACTTAAAGATAAGCATACGTAGAAAGATTTGCAGGATCAAGATTTAAAGTATCAAAAGAAATCAGGAATATTGGGGCAGAAATAATTGAAAATCTTACATGGATAGCCTTTCACACCTACAATCCTGTAAACATTTGCTTTTTTGAATCAATCCCACATCACTGAGATCAAATTATTTAAATTATTCAAGATCTAAATGTGCTAAAATCCATGCGGGTCCTTTTTACAGTTAGTTTATGCCTATTAGGCGCTCCAGCCAGCAATAAAGAAGAAAGCATCTGGGTACTTGCCAGCTAGAGAATGGCATTGTGTTCACACATCAAAAGCAACAGAAAAAAGGCATTCATGTTTATGGGCTCACGTTTACATGACAACACTTTTTCCCCCTTTTATGTAGAGCTGAAGCTCTGAAGATTCCTTTGAAGAGAAAGGATTCTGAAGATAGAAATATTGATGATTTAAACCCTTACTCCACTAAGCTAAAAGTAATCATGTCCAGATTGACCTCTACTGAATTTTAGGTCACATTGACCTTAACAGAACCTATGAAGAAAAGGGCCACAAATCCCAGAAACTTTGTTCTTATTTATGATGTACTAGTGAAATCCAGGCTTTCACTGCAAAAGGCTTTGAAGAATAACAACAACAACAATAATAATAATAATTTTATGCTTTTTTATTCAGAAAATTTGTATTCTAGGACAACTGGAAAGTGCTATTGCTATTGATTTATTTATTGTCTTGCTCTCTCTCCCTCTGTTACATAAACATGTACAATATACACATGCCTACCACTTAAGTTACCTCTTGCAACTAAAAAATGAGACTAGTTATGGTCAGGGAAGACACTCTGGTTCTATGTAAACTGGCTCAGCAAGGCATATGTGTGATTTTAAACAAATGAATAGTCATAATACAGTAATCAGTACTATTCAAACACCTCTGAATTAAATAGATTTTTCTGATGAATGTGGTCAGGATCCTTGTCTCTAGGCCCTTATAAAAAGTTGTTAATCCTTCAGGAAAAAAAATAAGCAAACCAAGAACAAACCCCATAGCCTGCCCTTCCTCTGGAAAATCTTCTTTAGTATGTATACAAAAGATGATATGCATACAGCCTATTGTATTGTTTGTGTAACTTGCTTTGCATTAAAAACAAATAGTTTTAAGGGAACTCGCTAGCTGCTGACTTGTGATGGAGATCCACATGTCGCAGAAGTCTTAGCTGGGTCTGAAAGCTGACAGCTGTGGTGGTCTGAGCAGATCACCCCTGCACCTGTGAAGGTCTCCTGCTGCCAATGTTGGAGCTCACATGGACTCCCAAAAAGAGGCAGTACCATGTCATGCTATTGCTCAGAACACACAGGTAGGTTGTCCCAGTGCAGCAACTGCTGTTTGTTGTGATTCCCAGTGGGGAAATGATACAACCCTGTGCTTTTCAGAGATCTACCATAAAGAGAGCTCTGATCTTGACAAAGTTGCTAGTTTTGACATTGATAAGAAAAATTATAATCATAATAATTGCAAAATTACAGTAATGATAACAATAACAGCAATAAGAACAGCAGTGGTGATTTAGTATGGTGATTTATCACTGTTGATGAGGGTAATAATAATAACAGCCAGATATCTGTGAAAAATTCTATACAAAATACATGCTTCACAACTGTATCCTTTGTTAGGCTTGAAAATCTATTGGCAGTACCCCACCCAAATACAGTTTTAAAGTATTTATTGAGAGCACTGAATAAAAGTAAATAAATAAAAGAACCTCTTTTAACTCATGCTTATCTGAAACTTAACTGGCCTTTTTGGCCTGTGCTCTTGATATGCATGCAAAAACCATGACAGTGTTAATGGAATGTTAATATATTCTTAAAAGGCTGAGAGAGTTGCCTTTGAAATGATTTGAAATGAAACACAAAAAAAAAAAAACAGGAGAGGGGAAGTAAAAGAGAGAGCAGAGGGGAGAAAGGAAGAGAGAGAAAAAGAAATATATGTGGAGAGAAGCAGTTTGATTGCGGAGTGGCAAGTATTCCCTAAGGGGAAGGACAGAAGGACTACGAAACAGCTCTTTCCCTTTATCATGCAAGCAATTACTGGCAATTTGTTCTGGCCAGTAAAACTTCTGATATTATCATGGTTGCTGAGTAATTTATCATCAAAGTTTAATGTGAAAACAGGTGACTGTGTAATCACCAATCTAGGAACAGAAATAGAATCGTTATTATTTCTGCCTGAAGAGAGGTGTGGGGGTTTTTTTCCGGGTTTTTTTTTTTCTATCCCTTTCTGTCAATTGACTTAACGGCCAAAAGGCTGTTCATCACATCACCATGAATTATAAAACCTCCATTAAATATTCATAAAAGTTTTGAAATGAATGTGTGATAGAGATGAAAGCCAGGCTAATTTAAATACCTACCAGACCTGTCTTAATTACAGAGGTAAAATGAGATATAAAAATTATAGCAGCAAGGCAAGGAAAAAAAAAAGTTGAAACAGTTCATTCCATACATTATGTGCATCTTCTTTTTAACAAGTGAGGTGCAAATTTGTACACAAGTTGAAGTAGACAAATTTATTGAAATAAATCAATTTTTGAGGTCCATGTTGTTTACACCAATGGGACATTTTTGGCTCTGTGGGAAGAGACACTAAATGAGAACTTGTTCCTTGATATACGGTTTTGTGAGTATGTGTGGGCCTGTGTAAGGAAATTGTTTAATTAACTTTAAAATTATAAAAACAAAACAGTCACGAGTGTCTGCAGGTGTGAGGCTGAAACACAGTATGTAGAGAATAGTAGAAAGTTTAAATTCTCCCTCTGAAAAATAGCTATGTACTTGCTCAGCCTCCTGTCCCTTAATGGACAGTGTATGGGATATTTTAAGAATAGAGGTTATGGAGTTGTCCATGAATAGAGGAGGCCTAGGCTTAATCATATTTAATGTCCTTTGGCAGAGCATGAAAGAGCTGATCATTTAAATACACACAGTGAAGTGCAGAACCAGCCTTTGCTTCATGTGAACACAGCTTGTCAGCTGCACGTGGCTAGGAAAAACCCAAACCAACCAGCTCAAAAACCTTTTGGGTCAGGACTCAGAAGGGGACTATGCACTGCAGAACTGTCCAGCCAGAGTAGGATTTCTAAGTTGTGATTCCTTTCACTTGGACTTACACTATCATCAAATTGTTGACAGCTCATAAATGGGGCATCCAAATATCTTCTGCAGTTTGTTTAGAGGAGCCAGGTTTTCTAGTGCATGATTTATCTCATCCTACCTCAAATAATTGCTAATAGGTGCATGGGATTTCTTTTTTAGAAGACTGACCTGGGTCACAGGATCGTTATAGCAGATACCTGAAGTTAAGAGTAATCATAGCTACAGTGCAGTGCAATGTGTCTTTGATAGTTACAGTCTGGCAACAAGGAAAGTACAAAGACCAAGCATGTAAAAATTATCTGACTAATTATTATTTGTATTAATATTGATCTTTGAGATATTTTGATGAAAGGGTAAATTGGCATAGTTAAAACCAAGCAATTTTGGCATCTATCGTTCATTTAAAAATTGAAAAAAAAAATTCTTATAAATGATAACATGTAGTTAAGACCACTTTTGCGCAGGTAGCTAAACTTCTCAAGTTTATGCCAAATTTTTCCTGTGTTGCTAGTCTTATAAGTCATTCGATTGCTACCATTGCTACCACTGCTGCCCATTTTATGGCTACTACTACAATTGAATGATAGTTACTCCTTTTTCATCACAGTATTATCTTGGTTTAGCCCACCTCCAGACCAAACGCAAGCACTTGCTCTATCCCTCAAAAACCCCCTCTCAGCCAAGAAATTGGGGAAAAAGTAAACTCTTGGGTTCAGATGGGTTGAAATAGAAACAGATTTAATAAAACAATAAAACTAATATCAATACTAAAGCAATATGAAGTACACAGAGCTACACTCAGCCCAGATAGCGGCCGCGAGCTGCGCGCTCCCAGCAGCGAACGCTGGTCGGCGAACACTGCGAGCGGCACGGCTCCCGCGCAGGGAGAGCCGGGCTCGGGAGCGGAGCCACGGGCGAGACCCTCCGGGGATGGAAGCCATGGAGGGAGAGAGAGATTCCCAGCCGGCTCCCCAGCTTATGGTGACGTTCGTGGCATGGAGTACTTCTGTTGGCCAGCCGGGGTCAGCTCCCCTGGCCTCCCTTCCTCCCAGCCTCAGCACCCGGCTGTCTCGAGACTGCTGGGGACCTTGATCTCTGTGGAAACCCGCACACCACGGCTGGCCGTGAACTAAAACAAAGTGTCTTACACACTTGGCTCTCACAGTGATGGGTGCTGCAGTCTTCTCAGAAATGCAGCTTTCCTGGAAAGAAAACTGATTTTGTGATTCTATCCCAACAAAACCAGGACAAGTATGAATTTATTTTCCTAGTATGGAGAAATCATCATGTTCTTTAAATTAAGCAAACACTTACCTGTTCTGGCAAGGGATGGACTCAGTCATTCATGTAGCATTTTCACAATCCACAACTTGTGATGGAGGAATTCAGCACAGTGTAAAGAGAAAGGAAAACCTCAAATCCTTTGAGAGGATCAATTCAACAGAAAAAAACAGATGAAAGTTTATGTTCATAGTTATCTTATTTAAGACATGCAATCTATTTATATAGAATTGACATATTTTACTTTGGTTTTCCCCATGTCTCTGTGGTCGACAGATTAAGTTTTTCTAACAACAGAACTTAAGTTGATTTCATAATTAGCATAGTTCTGTCTCTAAAAATTCATTATTAAAAAGGGTTGATATGAAAGAAGGATTGTAAAGAAAAATGGAGGAGATCTTTGCTGACATCCTAATAATTACAAATTTGGACTTCCACCAAACCAAACAAAAAGTCCAGTCTGCTTTTATTCCAGGGAAAATTAACTAAATAACTTTAAAGAATTGCAGTCTTTGTTTTTGTACATCTTTCTGTCTTGCTTCCTTCTATGAAGAGTTTCAAAATAGGCTTATAAGATCATGGAGCAGGTAGAGCAGTTCAGATTAAAAAATAAAGTCAAGTGTTGAGATTTCAGTCAATAGTCAAACTAATTTTGAGCTAGTCTCAAATGCAAAAAAAAAGCTGGCTTATCTGTTTGTTAGAATTTGCTTTGGTTTACTTCCTTGCTCTGTTCTGACTAGTGCCATGAGTTTTTTAGTCTTATAGTATACAAACAGGTCAGGTAAGAAACTGAATAAATGATCATTAGCTGAAAACACTGCAGTGATTCTTTGGAGCTAACTGAAAAAATGTCCCTGGACAAGTTTTTAGAGTACTTGGGTTCTGTTTCTCATTCTCAGAAAATCTGGGATAAGGGCTACTGACTGACTAAATTGCACTTCAGTCCCAATTTAGCAGACATTAGACAGGAAGCTGAAATATAAAGCTCATTTAAGACAGTTTTCATGCAAACATGTTCTGACCAAAATTCGCTACGTACAGCATCTTTCTAATGCACTTTCAATTTGAAGAACCATGGGTTTTGACCAAGTACCATGACTGTTCTGAGATACAGACCCTTAAGTCTCAGGATCCAATCTGCCATATGTGGTCTGCTTTGTCTTGTTCAGTCAGCACTGCATATTGTGCACGGGTCACCAGAGATTACCAGGAGGCCGAGGAGGTGACTTCACACACAGTTGACAACTGGTTACAGTTTTAAAAATCTTGAGCTGGAGATACGGGTCCTACAGTCTTTGGGGTGGGATTGGGGGAGGGAGGTAATGAAATACTTCTAAAATCAGCTGCCTGAGTCTAACAAAGATTGTTGCAGCAGGTATTTCATCTGCCATATTAAAACATTTTCAATACTCACCACCAATACAACACTAAATTTTGGTCTCCCATTAATGTCAGCCCATTTATAATTGTGGGTTGCAGCACTACAAAAGGGAGATGACAAGCTACTATTTCACATGTGCTATTGAAATGAATAAAAATAACTAGGTCCTTAAAAGAAAGGGTGTGAGGGGGAGTTTATGTGGGGTCGTGTGTGAAAGTGTGCGTGCACTGGCTTGCTTCTGGTTTTGAGAAGGAAGACTCTGGCAAGCCTGTGGTGATTTGCAAATCTGTTCCCATAGTAATTTCATCCAGGGTGTTTGAAAGACTAAGGCTGGGATATCTTGCTAATATCCCCAATTAAGGTGTGATATTAGCAGCCATGCATACTTTGGTTAGAGGTATTGGTGTGAATAAGAAGGACCTAAAATGGATGAGGGAACTTGAATGCAGTGTCAGGGATAAGATCGGGGATAAAAATTAATAGGAGATGGAACTCTCTCTTCAGCTGACACAAATGCATACTGCTGGAAAAAATAGCAGGCACTCATTCATAATGATCACTGCCTAATTGGAATCATTCTTTTGGATACATATCTTTTACAAAATGGTACGTTTAATAGAGATGATAATGCAGTGCAGGACGTGAGACCCACTAGACTGACTGAGCATCTTATTGAGCTGCACAGAATGTGCTGAACACTTACTCGGATTCCGCTTACAGGTAGACCAAAAATGAAATCTCAGAAGTCAATATTTTATCACCATCCCCTGCCTTCAAAAAAAATTGAATAAGTGAAGAGAAATTGATAAAATTGTGTATGTAGTGTGTGTTGGGGTCACTTTTCTGATGGGTTTGGTTTCTCTTCTCAATGCGAGAAAAGAGATACAGTTATATTTTTCAGCATTTCCCATTCAAAATGTTGACTTTAAAATAAGAAAAAAAAAAAAGGCAAATAAAACATCTGTTTAAAAGAGAAAAATGTAAACGGATTTGACTTTTTGAGGAACATGTGCCTCACAGGAGCTGGAGTATGGAAACCTTTGTGACTTCAGGCTGGTATACTTGTAAATTTTTTTGGTTAAAGTGTAACCTCCACAAGAAACCATCATTTCCCCTGGTATTTTAGTTACAATGTATATATGACAAGCTGGTCTGGATATTAAGTCCAGCACATACCAACAGAGAGGTAATGAAGCACTCATTTAAGTAAAATACTGCAGTTTGCATTTCCAAATCCAGTCTGATTTACACTGAAGGAGGTTACATTTTTGAATACATAAAGAACTAAGACAATTTGGATAGTCAGTCTGTTGTTGTTTTAGAGTTTAAAAGTCCACAATTTTGTGTGTTTATTTTTGACAAGGCCTATCTTTGGGCAAACTGAAAAAAATTATTTTTGACTACATGATACATTTGATCTGATGACAGTTTCTATAAAACACAAAACAAGCTGGGGAACAGGGATTAGAACCAACATTCTGTCACACCCAATATTGCCCAATGAACTTTATTACAGAAATGTCCTCTTTCTTTGGTCCCTTTTTTTTTTTTCCTTTAAAGGTACCCAGGTTCAGTGAAATCATTGAAAAACGCTCTCCACAAGACACAACCTCAGGAGAAAATTGCAACCAGATCTTCTAGTCTTGTATTAATACCCTAATTGCTTAGGGTAGAATAGATACATCTTATTTATTGTAGATTTCTGAAACTAATACATAAATTGAGATGCAGATAAGTAGAGGTGGATTTGCCACATACCTTTATGAAAGAAGCGTTTGTGTCTTTCCAGTGATCACTAAAGAATGACTAGTTATGTGTAGTGGATCTACACTGTAGATGTCTCAAGCTAGGTCAGATGATCTCTGAGTTTCTCTGTAAAGGGAAGGAGGGATTTAATGACTAACATCATTTCTGTCCTAAAGAGTGATCTTTATTTCTCTTACTAAACAATAATTTAAGCACTTGAGAAAACAGTTTTGATTAAGGAGCTGTTCCTTACCAGCAAAATTTTCCTTACTAGGAAAGAGTTTTGCCCTGGAGTTATTTAAATACTTAAAGCTGTTATTTTGCATTACAGATTTGATCTTAGATTTGCAGATCCAAGTAGCCTATACACGAATTCTGTCTCTATCTATACTAGGAAGTTGCATAAGTGTTTCAACTCTGAGGTAGGTTAAAATTTTCTTTCCTGAACAAGGATTTAAAAAACCCCAAAATAATTAGTGCGAATATTGTAAAGATAATGTGAGTATTTTGATGAGCAAAGTCATGCATATTCCAAATATATATATTCATTTGATTATAAAGATGTGTTTATATCTATTCATCTATATATGTCTATATATGAACAAGGAAAACGTATGCTTGTGAAGAATGCAGCTCTTTTTTATCTGTTAAGTTATGTAGGCAGATGACTGGTCCCTGGCGTGAGGTTTATCTATCTGAACAGAACATGAAAAACTACTGGACATAACATTAGTAATCGCTGGATGCAACGAACAAACAAAAAAAGAGCACAAAGCTGACAAAAGTTACAAATACTTCTGGGAGGGATGGCTGGATTTCACAGGTAGTCAAGGTGGGATTATTCCATAAGGAACATACAGACAACCCTCAGAGAAAATTGCAGGGGAGTTCTGGGGACCTTCTTGGGAGTAGTCCTGAAAGGCTAACATTACCTAGGTGACCTTAGCAATACTACCATATTAGGCCAAGATTAAATTAATAACAACATCAGAAATACCATATTTAAGTATGAATGTAGCAAACCTGGGACCAGTTAGGAAAAAGTAACTAGGAGTAACTTATTCATTTGGGAGGGGACTGGAACAGAAAAATGAAGGGGTCAAGATAGATGTGGGGAGAAAACTCATGGAGAAATGGAGGAAAAGGGCAGATAAAAGGAGCTGATTGCATGTAAGCAAGTATCTGGTCAGTGCTTATCTGGCAGAGTCCTGCACCTGATCACTGTCATGAAGATAGGGCTGGAGTAACCAGTGAGTAGGAGGAGACCAGCCTCCAGACACAAGGTGTGAGCTGGTGACCAAGTAAGGAACCTAGTGTCTGGGCGTGCACAGTAGATGGACTGAAACCCTGTGTTAATATTAAAAAGATCTGTCAATACAGGTGTGTTTGGAGATCAAGAGGGAGTGTGAACGTTACACTGGTCCTGGTCAAATGGGGAGGACTGGTTCAGGCCATCTATGGTGTGCATATGTTGCTGGTGTTTATGTAGGCTCCCTGTCTTTGCAGATCTATGTGCAGCACATGCACATCTGTGCAAGTCTTCATTGGAACCACGTGAACACCTCTGTCACCGGGCAGGCCTGTGGACAGGCAGCCACAGCCTGGCTTCTAGTAGGAGAGAAGAAATCCCTTAGTCTTAAAGTCCACAAGATCCTGTTTGCCTTAACTGTCCTCTGATTTTTGGTGGATAAATCCCTGCTACTTCTAAAAGGAAGTAAGGAAAGGGGAGAGAGTAAATTTCCACACAATTTACTTTTTTGCACTTTTTTCACAGTCACTTCTTTTGTCAGTTGCTACTTGGTGACCCCTTGATCTAGCTACACCATCACATCAAAACTTTATTTTGTGTTCCTTTGGACAAAGCTGAGTGGTCTCGTTTCCAAGCACACATTGCTTTGGACTTTGTTCTGACACTGGTACCAGCAGCTTTAATTTGTTTGTTATTTCAGTCTCTGAAGCTAGTCCTTCTTTCTCCCCCTTTGCTTGCGTTAAAGCAAATCTAAAGTAGATACTTGTGCCTCTGACTCCCTTCTATTTGGTTTTGGAGGCCTCCAGGATTCTTAGGAGGACTGGACATAGAATTAAAAGGAATTTGCTGTGCTCAGTATTCAGCTCCTGGGAGCATCAGTGGACAACACTGCTCATATGCTCTTCTGAGGAAAGCAGGTGGAGTCAGGGAGCCACTTCCTCTGCTTTCCTCTCCTCAGGCAGACCACGTTTTAGTAACTGGTCTTTCCCATAGGGCAGGCAAGTGCAGTACAAACTGGTGAGCATGTTTTTATGTAGCTTTTTCACATGCCTGTGTGTCCCTGGCAGGAAGGATGTTCATCAGCTTTCATTAACAGGTCAGGCGGCAGGGCAGGGCTCAGCAGGACTCCCTTTGCAAAGCAGCTTTCCAGAGGTGCAAACAACACAGGTGTTTACTGACTCTTCTGGATCTTCCCAGATGTGGATGTCTTATCTCGTAAAAGGCACTTCCTACATGACCAGGAGAGGCTCTCTTAAAGTTCAGATGGTGTTGTGAGGCTTGTGGCCTGGAGTGTTCGCTCCACCTCACAGACCTGCGTGCCTTGAAGATTTCCCTTTCAGTCCTAGTGACATCATATTTACATTACTAGTCCTAATTAACACAGGTGAAAATGAAAATGTTTTTGCTTTACTAAGCAGGAGAGAACAAAGATTGAGCCTGACTTGTGACTGCATCTTCTCTTTCAAGAGTAAAACATAGAACTGTTCAGTACATCAGATAAAATTATCAGCCATCTGTGAACTGAGCATCAAAGACACAATTAAAATACCGACATGAATTCTCTTCAAATAATTCATAACAATGTTTTGTGCACACATCTCTGTTCTTCCCTGAGCTCCAGACCTCTCTGTAGTGATATTTTAATTTGCACCCAGAATATTGGTAAAAAAAAAATAATAATAGGAAGAAGGCAAAAAAGAAAGAGGAAGACAAGGGTTTGTGACAGGATACAGGGATATTGGTTTTTGTTTCAGCATTTTAGAGACTTGAAAGCTCAGGTGCAAGGTTACAGAACTGAGCCTATCATCAAAAACAGCAGTGAGAGCAACAAGGACAAGGGCATAGATGGGTGTCCCAGAATTTTTCTATTACCAAGAGATATTGTCAATGATGTTGACTCAAAGTAAAAACTTTCTTCCTTTCTTTCTCATTCTCTGTATCTTCCTCCACAAGAAATGAGAACGTAAGAAAATTATTTCAGAAAAAAAGAAAAAAGAAAAAATGAAGAAGAAGGAGTTGTTAGCACAACTTGCTGGTTTCACTGAGACTGAAATCAGAAGCAGGAAAGAGGGAAAACAAGAAAATGCATAAAGATGCTGTTTTCAGCCATGTTGTTGGGTAACCGTGGGTTTATCAAATATTGACAAACATGAAATGATTGTAATCAGTCACTGTCAGAAGGGAACAGGTACCCTCCTCTCTTTTACAAATGATCCAATTAAAGGAAACATGTTGGCTATAAAAGTCAAAATCAACAATGCACTGTACGCTGACAGCCCATCCAACATATAAAATCAATAGTGCATTCTTCTTCTAGCCAGCACAAAGCAACAGTAGCAACTTTCCCACCTCTTTAGTCAAATATGACACCGTATCAATCGATCAAAACTTAGTATTTATTGAACACTGGCTTCTGAAGAATGCAAAATGTATTGTTCTTTCCTTATTTTATTTCAATAAAGTTTAACTTAAAGGCATAACACTTGAGAGAGCTCAACTGTTTTTCTTTGTGGTTAGATATAGCTATAGCTAGCAGGATAGATAGATCTAAATGTATATTAATACATGCTTCTTGGGAAAGAGACTGCATACATATTTTTTGTGTGAATACTCTCGGAATAATGTTGTTGACTGTCATAGAAATGCACACTGGAGGTGGGAAAAACTCAGTTTATGGGACTAAAACTCCTTCTGATAGAGGATTGTAAGATCTTTTTTTTTCCTCCTTTGTCTTTTGTTTGCATTAAAATTTAGCTGTCTTTTGCAGTGAAGTTTGTGTAGAAGAAAACTTTCTTATTCCACACAGATTTCATCAACACAGGAAGACATGATTATTCTGCTGAAATTGGATCTGTGTGTGTTATTCTTCACTGCCCTTGATCCAGGGGAAGAGTATGAAACTTGACTATGTCAGCACATGGTCAAAACTAAGCCTATGTTTAAGTGTGGTCCTGATAAGAAATACCTTAAGTATGTGTTAATTGCTTTCGATGACCTTGGGTAATTAGCCTTAGTTATAGATCAACTAATGTTACCTAAACAATTTCTCTGCCTCCTCACTGTTTACACTCACTGGTGGCTGTCATGGCTCTGTGTGTTTTTGTAGCTATTTTTCCCTTGGTTTTCACTGGGGATTAGGATTTCCCAAAGACAAGATTCAGTTAAAATGTTTGACCAATTAAATGAACAAACAAACAAACAAACAAAAACTCTCCAAAGCTTTGTTTAAGTAGATGTAGTTGTAATTACTTATTTGAACAAAAAGGGTCTGATCTGCAAGCTACCAATATCACTGGCAAAACACTTCAACTAGGTTCAATCAGACCCTAAGACAACAATCAGACTTTTTATTTTCATTGCTGAAATTCATAGTTCATAAATTATGCACGTCTCTGATATAATGGACATTGTCTAATTTCTCACATAGGCTGCTTGATTGTCATTTTACTTTTAAATCACTAGCTTTCCCAATTACAAGGCAAACCAGTTCATAAAATATTGACGTCTCGAGGAGACCTGCTTGTACCATTGAAGAAATGTGTGTCTAATTTTAATATGCCACTTTCCCCTTTCCTAAGAGCCTGGGCAGTACCAACAAAGGCAAGTTAATGACTTTTTTACTCTTTGTTCTTATAAAAGGAAATATGAAGTTGTATCAGTGTCTGTATTAATTTTATACCTTAAAAATAAAAATCGCAGTTATACTGGGCACTGTTAAAGACAATGTTTTATAAATCAAAGTTAGTCTGCAGATCTTGAGTAACATCGAGTTTTCACACTGGTAGTTCCCTCATTTATTAGATTTAGAAGGGAAACAGTTTAAAATCTAGGCGCTTTTAAAAAAATTAGGAATCACATTCAAAACATAAACAGAAGACATGGTTCTTCACAGGGAATGAAATTTAGCAATTTATTTATCTGGCATAAAATCCCTACGCTTCTACAGAATCAAGGGAAAACTGGACAAGTTTTCAGCAGGTAAATCTGTTACAGGTTAAAAAATACATAGACACCATCTGTGGGCCAGGAATTCCCCGTGCCACAATTTCATCATTGCTGTGAAAATTTTCAGCGATAGCATCATGTCTGCTTGCTTAATTTTTATATCCTACCCTTAGCTATCTGCTTTGGTTGGGGTCACAACCTACCTACAAAGCTAGATGGAGTTCTCACTGACTCAGTACAGGAACTCACATGTTTCCATAGCAGAGGGAAACAAATGTTTAGAAAAATAAGTATTGCTACTCTCAATTTGTTCAGACTGTGCCCAAGAATAGAGAAGGTACATACTGCAGGTCAGTCAGTAGCTGTTAAAGTTTTTCAGCAGTTTTCACGTCTCGCAGATAAAGGCAACAGGTACACTGATAGAATATACCTGACCTCTCCAAGGTGTTTGGTTTCATATTATATAACTATTTCTCTGAGATTTGCAATATATGAGATCTCCAGGGAATGTATAAGATAGACCAAAACCTGATTGGATCTTAAGACAGATCTTTTAAAAGAGAGAACTCAATGAGTACTGTTGTTTACAGTATAGTCCTACAGGATTTGATTCTTCATCCTCTGACTTCTGGGTTTGTTTCATTTATTTTTAATATAATTCTAAACAGTGATTACAAATCTTTACTCATAAAATTTATAAATTAAATGAAATTGTGAGACATGCGGTGCTTGAACTGAGAATTTTAAAACTTTAATATGAAAATTTAAAAAATGCATCTTTGAAATGTTTAAGTCACAGTAAATTTTTTATTTTCAAGTTTCACTTTTGTGGAAAGTGCATCCATACCTCCTGAAGTAATGCAAAATATATCAGCATTTATTGGCATGTTTTAACTGCTGCTAGCAAATTAGTATGGGACAGGCTACTCTTCAGAAGTGATCATTTTAAATGTGATTTAATACACTTCAATTAAAAATGTTATGTTAGGAAATCAGGGAATTAGACCATACCTCCAAGAAGCAAAGACTTATTCTATGAAAGAGGGAACCCAGAAGAAAATTTTACAGTCCTGGGAGATAATCACTTCAATAAAAGGTCTTTCTGCGATACAGTCAGATGTATCCGACAGCAAATAAGCTGTTAGATGTGAATTCTTTCTTTCCATGTGAATGGAAAGAAAAATTTCTATGAAGTACAGGCAAGACAGTGGCCTGTCTTTTCTCTGTAGGATTTTTAATGCTTGACATTAAAATATGATGTCTACTTTTGGTGTTCATGGTTCAGGGATGCTGAAGCATCTAAAATAGTTCTGAAGTGCATATACATGCACAAAATAAAAACAGCCAACAGATTGGAAAATAAAATCTACAGTATTACCAACAAGGACTCAAATTATTCAATGGGCCAAAAGAAGGACAAGGAGGTGACTTACTTACAAAAACTTCACATGGGTACTTAAAACTGGAAAATATCTGTGGTTTAGTCAAGGGTAAGAGCAGCAAGCAGAGGCTGCCTGTTTCTGATATGGGTAATATTGTCTTCAGGTCTAAAAAGACCCAGAGGAGTGTACTAATGCTTGCCTTGGTGTTCTCACATCATTGTAGAGATCAGAAAACTGCTGGACTATGCTAGGACTTTCATATGACCTTTATTTGGAAATCACACTGTGTGAAGGAGCTCCTGTACTCCTGAGTATCTCTCTCGGATGCAATGAGGTTGCACATAGGATGTGCACCTGAATGCAGGGACTCAGAAATGCAAGTTCAGTCCAGCAAGCAAATACATGAAACTTTAAAACAATGTCCCATTGAAAATGGTCGATGCATTATCACTTAAAGAACTGATAATGATATTATGCTATTATTTTATTTTTTCAGAAATAAATGCCTAGTTCTCAGTTTTGAGATAAATTCATTATTTAGTGGGCATGATGGTATTAGGTTGATGGTTGGACTTGATGATCTTAAAGGTCTTTTACAACCTTAATGATTCTGTGATTCTATGTTTTGTGGAGATGAATGGGGAGTCCCCTGTTCATCTACTGTTTCCATAAATACTTGGAAGGACAAAAAAAAAGTTTGCATTGTCTTTAGTAGGCTATTAATACTCAGACTTCTGCATAAAGACGCTGTTTATAAGCAAATACCACACTACAGACAAATATTTGGCAGCGTCAGAAGGATTTTTTTTTAATTTTCCAAATTTAAAAGCATGGATTTAAAAAAAAAAAAGGGGGGGTGTGGCAAAAAACCCTTAGTCTGAGATGAGCGAGGACCAAAAGTGTGATATTAAGTGGTATGCAGTGACAGAGAACCCTTTTAGGCGCTTGTTTAACTTGTGCTAAGGTTGAAACAGGGATCAGAGTCCTCATGTTGCAGGGACTCATATACCAACTGGTGTTTTAGTCTCTCCTGCCCTTTACCTGTGATGTAGGCTTCCTTAGGGCTGACGTATTCAGCCTGATTATCATTGGGTTTTATACAAGACTTTTTTAGGGGAAAACTAAAATCTAAAACAAACATGCAAAGAAACTCTGTGAGCTTGGATATACAAAAAATGAGACTGAGATTAAATAGTTTCCTTCTGACTTTTTTGTGACTTCTAGTTGTGTGAGAGAGTAATTCTCTTTAATGTATTGTCCAAAGTGGACAGATTCCAGCAGACATCATATATCTGTGTCCCATAGTACCGGAAGGGAAGGGAAGGGAAGGGGTAGAGGCAACGTGAGATCTGGTTTTCCTCCAACCAGTGCATGTATAAGCACATAGAAGAATCTTATCATGCCCCATAGTGGTAGAAATAGATTGTGATTTGGCTTTGTCTGTTCCTGCATCAGGTAGTTAAATGTGGCTAACAGCAGGATAATGATGTTTTCATGTCAGATTTCTGTTTAATAATGACAGGTCTTAAGCTGCACAGATAGGTTGTGAAGTGTCCATCCCTGGAGATTTTCAAGATCCAATTTTACGTAAGCCCTGAGCAGCCTGTTCTGTCCCCAGAACTGACCCTGCTTTGGGCAGGAGGTTAGTGTACAGACTTCCTGAGGTCACTTCCAACCTCATGGACCTGTGAATCTGGGATCATATGAATGCAGAATGACATGCCTAAGCTAATGAAAGACTGCCATTTGGAGGTCTTCTAACATGCCTCCCTGTCTCCTCCCTGTTTAAATTTTAATTCAGATTACAGAGCCTAAGATAGACGGAACCCCAGCTGTCCTTAACAATAACAACAACAACACATTTGTTGTTCTTTCCTTGCATATGGACTGCTATCTGTTTTCTCCAGAAATGTTTCATCAAACTCAGTGAAAATTCTGATACTAATACACGGACTCCAGGTCTCCTAACTTCAGCAGCAGCAGCACTAAAATAACTTTGATTGCTCATGTTAGCACTTTAGCATAACTTTGACGTCATCTGGCAGGCAGCAACATTAACTTCAATATTGGCTTTAGTGCTCTTCTCTGTCATTCACATTTTCCAGGGTCTCATCTATATGCACCTAAATAATCTCTTGATGTGATCTCTTCTAGCCTTTACATACAGAATTTTTAGGTATAACTTACTTGTTGTTTGGTTTGTTTTGCAAACTCTCCAAACCATACTTACACATCCGGAAATGCAATAAATGCATGGTTAAAGTCTTAGAATTTAAATGAAAACCAAAGGTAGAATTCAGATTCCATAAGTTATAGAATTTCAGCCCATTACTCTGTGATGAAGGATGTAGCACATTTTTAAGGTTCGTTTATTTCTTTATGTACTGTTACGTTCAATCTCCGCATCAGTCTGAACAATTCCCTACCTTTGATGTTCCTACTTTCAGTGTGCTTATAAATAGCTGTTTGGTGTTTGTTTTTTCTTTTCTCTTGCCTATGATTACATATACAAAAAAAGATTTCTCAACAATAAGAAAAGTTAAACTCTAAAACAGATTGTCAAGTGGCACTGTGAGGTCTCTAGCAGATTTTTAAAGAAGTTAAATAAACACCTGTTTAGATCAGTGGTGAGTTAATCCTTATTTTAGGATAGAGGGATGAACCTTATGTTCCCTGAAACTGTTTAGATGGTTTTTTCTGCAACAGCACAGGCCCCACATGGTGACTGGTGTACTAATATAATACAAGCTAAAGACCAGAGAAAAACTCTGTTCAGTTCTTTTCCTTTTGCGTCACTATTTCATCCTGATGCTTCTTTTCTCTTCATACTTCTTTTCTTCTCCTGGTTGAATGTTATCTTCTCTGGGAATAATAAAGACACAGTCCAAAGCTTATCTTTAATAGAAATCATATTTATAATAATAATTTAAGAGTTTTCTTCCAGGAAGAGAAAAGAATTAAAAAGCAGAGAGAGAAGGAGTTTTAAATAATATATAGGAGAATGTGAAAGTGCTGATATTTCACTTTAACCTCTAACCTGGAAGTACAGATTCAATGAACTGTTTAATTACTTATAATTTGTACAATTTTCTGTAATTGGAGAAGTAATATATTGTAAGGACAAAAAATAAGATGATCAGAAGTAACAGAAACCGTTTTTACTGCTCTAGCTCCAAGGTCCATTTGGTCTTTGGGTCAAGACTACCAAGAAGATTGACAATTAATGGTAATTGCTATTCTGGATTTGGAAATGTCACTGTTTGTCCATTAAGGGCTATAACTGGGAAGAAATGTTCTCTGATAAAGCTTTTGGTTTCCCTGGAGTTAACCTAGTGCTAATAAAGATGGCATAGAGGCAGGTTTTAAATTTCAAAAAAGACAATTGATGTGTAAATGCCTGAACACAAGGCTTAATTCTCAAGACGCTCTTATGAGGGAGGTAGTTGCCAGACTTTTAAAATATATACCAAAATTAAAGCACCTCATTTCACCAGTTCCTCTTTGAAAAGGTAGGTTTCAGTGTTGGTAAAATGAAGCGGGTTTTTCAAAATTTTCTGATTATATTGATGTTATCTCCAGACAGCTCTTCATTTTCCTTCTATAATAGCAAACCAAGCCTTTTTCTCCTTGGTATCACCGCTAGTTCTGTTAACAATTACTGATTTTAGTGGGAACTCTTGGTGTGTACTATCTAAAGAGGTGAACAGTCTGCTTTGTCACTTGCTGTTAAGCAAGTGTTTCATGCACATTGAATTTGATCCTGACATTAAATTTGGGCTAAGATACAGCAAAGGTTAAGAAAATTTGTGAGTAACCAGAAAAGAGTTAAGAACCAAATTAGGAAAAAACCAGCACAATAGAAAAGCTAAAAAAACCCTGTGGGTAGATTTAGGACATATCTGCTTATTTAAGCCATTGCTGCTCATCATTTCACCAGATACAGCTCTCAGTTTGTTGCTTGCTCATAGGTCATGACAAATCTGAACTTTAGTAGCTTAAAACTCTTTAACTGACTTGCAGTTCTTGACCGTGAGGGTGGCCTGAGAAAGTAAGCACACCACTGTGATGGCTCCGCTGGCATATAGCATCTCCTTGCACCTGGATCAGGTATTTGCCATAATTAGGGAAAGAAAGCGTGTGTGTGTGCATGTGCATGTGCATGTGCGTGTGTGTGCACACACCTCGCATTAAGCCCACAGGTGAACTCTGATCGGTAAGCATAAGCAGCTGGATGGCTTTAAGTATATAATTTTAATTTGCAAATCGAGAGAGTATTTGCTTGGTTGCATACATACACTCACAATTAATTACAGGTAATAAAGAAGTGGGATTGGTTTTTTTTTTTGGGGGGAGTGGCAAATTTTAACCCAAGCATGTGACTGGGTCTGCTTTAATTTGGATACAAGATGTTTACACATATTTTGCATGGTTTAGGCTACAGACAAATATACATATATCTCAGGGGCCTAGAGAGACAGAAAAAGATCTTTTCAAACCTATTCTTGGACATACTTGCAGGAGCAATTGCTGTAGTTGCCTTTGTTTATTCTGTCTCCACATTAATTATCTGACACTGAAGAAAAGTTTCCTAATCTCTTAGTCTCTGGCTATTTAGTCAGTTAAATCAATGTTCTTCCCTTTAATGTCTGTCCCTCTAGAAACCAGTTTTTTTATTGTACTTACCATTACTGTCAGTGTTGGGCTCATATCAAAGTTGCACTGTTGAAGGGAGATACATACATACATACATACATATATAGATATGTAAGTATTTTTTCTCCTTTCTCTCATTCTTTGCAGTAGAACCATAGAATCATAGAATCATAAAATCTTTGGGTTCAAAGAGACCTTTAAAGGCCATCTAGTCCAACCACCCTGCAGAGAGCAGGGACACCTTCAACTTGATCAGGTTGCTCAGAGCCCAAACCAGCCTGACCTGGAATGTTTCCAGGGATGGCATGTCTGCTACTTCTATGGGCGACCTGTGCCAGGGTTTCATCACCCTCAGGGTAAAAAATGTCTTCCTTATAACCAGTCTAAATTGTCCTCTTTTAGTTTAAAACCATTATCCATTGCCCTAGCGCTACAGGCACTGCTAAAATGTCTGACCCCATCTTTCTTACAAGCCCCCTTTAAGTACTGGAAGGCTGCAGTAAGGTCTTCCTGGAGCCTTCTCTTCTCCAGGTTGAACAACCCCAACTCTCTCAGCCTTTTTTCATCCCTCTGATCATCTTTGTGGCCTTCCTCTGGACCATCTCCAAAATGTCCATGTCTTTCTTGTGCTGAGGGCTCCAGAGCTAGATGCAGGACTCCAGGTGGGTTCTCACTGGAGCGGAGTAGAGGGGCAGAATCACCTCCCTCAACCTGCTGGCCACGCTGCTTTGGATGCAGCTCAGGATAGAAGTTGGCTGCCTGGGCTGTGAGTGCACATTGTCGGCTCATGTCCAGCTTTTCATCCACCAGGACCCCAAGTCCTTCTCAGCAGGGCTGCTCTTGATCCCTTCATCCCCAGCCTGTACTGAATGGGGGTTGCCCTGACCCAGGTACAGGACCTTGCATATCGCCTTCTTGAATCTCATGAGGTTCACATGCACCCATTTCTCAAGCTTGTCCAGGTGCCTCTGGCACCCCTCAGGCGTGTCAACTGCACCACTCAGCTTGGTGTCATCTGCAAACTTGCTGAGGGTGCTCTCGATCCCACTATGTCATTGGTGAAGACATTAAAGAGTACTGGTCCTAAGATGGATCCCTGAGGGACACCACTTGTCACTCATCTCCATCTGGACATTGAGCCATTGACCACTACCCTCTGGATGCAATCATCCAATCAGTTCCTCATCCACCCAACAGTCCACCCATCAATTCCATATCTTTCCAGTCTAGAGAGAAGGATGTTGTGGGGGACTGTGTCAAAGGCCTTACACAAATCCAGACAGAAGACATCTAGTAGCTCTTCCCTTGTCTACTGATGTGGTTACCTCACCATAACAGGCCACTGTGTTGTTCAGGCAGGACTTGCCTTTGGCGAATCATAGAATGTTTTAGGTTAGAATGGACCTTTAAAGGTCACCTAGTTCATCTTCCAGTAGATCAGGTTGCTCAAAACCCCATCCAACACTTCTTAAATGAAGTGTTTAAGGATTCATTTCCTACCTGACTCATCTGGTGGCTTTCTACAATGGAGTGACTGTATTGATGGAAATTTTTGGTTTGTGGCTGTAAAATTTAGGGCTCTGTTCATACTGAGCTTGGAGGCACTCTGCAGTGCTCAAACCTTATAGAAGATGTGAATCTTGGTCATGACATAGTGGTGATATCTTGTGTTGTAGGTTCGGTACATGAGAAATATTCAGAATATCTTGATGAGCACTCTGTCTGTAGAAAATACATTCTTTTCAGTGTTTATGTGTTTAAAGGTGAGAAGTAGAGAGCAAAACCTGCTTTTAATATCACCAAAGTCATTATTGGATATTTTCTTTACCTTTGAGTCACCTACAATTCTACAGACATGGTTAGTATTAATGAAATGTGAAACAGACATGCTGTTCTTTCATTTTTTGTATATCTAAGGTGACCAATATAAGCTCAGCCTTAGAATCCAGTTTTCTAGAACTGAATAAAATGAGTACATCAGAGCAGCCATACTGGTTAAAAACAAAAGGCCAGAAAAGCCAGTATCTTCTCCACCAGAATGACTGGTCAGGGATGCATGGGAAATAATATAACAAAACATATACAAGCACACACCTTCATTTAATTCCTAAATCAGTGGTTTATGAGCTGCCTGTGATCAAGTTTGCTTTTCAACCATCATAATTAATTTGTGCTGATAGCATTATGTTTTCAGGAGTTTATGTAATTTGGTTTATGGTAGTGGGGGAAGGGGGAATGATGGCATTTATTTATTATTATGAATTCTACAATGACAGTTGAGTCTCAGTGAGTTTCATAACTTATTTTTCCATTGATAGAAAACATATGTGTTTGGCTGGGTTTCAGACAGATGGCTTGACAATTCTTTGAGCCTTTCCCCTTGCTGTTTGGCCAACCTTTCACTTACTGAAGTCAGTGAAAGGATATTATAGATGTCTAATTTAGGCATTATGGATGCTTCTTTACATTGACCACAAAGAAGCCCAAAGTACATTTATACGTAAAAGTAGGCAGAGTCACTTAGTACTTTTATGACTGTTCCCGCTTGAAGATGCCATTATAGCCACTACTGAGTCAGTGGTTAAACCTAGATTCCCTCATAATCAGGCTTAATTTGAGCACAGGAATTATCTCACTGCAAGTAATAAATATACCTTTGCATACATGTTGGAAGCCAGGATAGAATTGTAGTAGGCAATATTTTAGGGGGAAAAAAAAAAAATCTTACAGTTTTATTTTCTTATTCACCGACTGCTACAAATCCATTGAACAGCTATGGCCTAAACCCTAAACTGTTGTCAATCCATCAGTCTAGCATACATGAGTCCAGGCCTGACCCATGCAGAGCCTCCTGTCTTTGGACAATTGTGAGAACCCATCTGTAGCAATCAGGTCTCATACAACTAGGCTGTGAGCTTGGCTTGTTCACTTTCCTGCTCCAGTGCATTTCTCTCTCCACGCCACAGGGAAAGAAAATGCATTTTTCCTAAAGGGGCGAATATGTTAGTAAAACAACAAGAGTTTTGTGGAAGGAATACAGAACATCTGAACCTGATGTAATTTTTAAAATGCTTTGGAATTGACACAGCATCTTCTTATAAGAAAGAAAAATGCTGAATTACTATGAGGATCTCAGAAATACAACAGACACAGCATGGGACGTCCTGCAGCATTGGATCTTAAACTAATTATCATAGGTCCTAAGACCTCATGCTTGTGGGTCGGAAAAGTGAAGAGGACAGGTACACTGTGTAAAAGGACAGGTATATTGTATAATAGGGGCTTTTATGTACCAGCATAACAGTACAATCTCATTGCCAAGGTATGTGAGAAAATATCAAATACATATTTATCCACATGTTGCATGGGCAAGTAATTAGATTGGATAGATAATCAGATTGTTAATTGTAGCGCAATAATATTTACTGCAAGGAATGATAGAAAGGAGGGAGAAAGTAAGAAAAACCTAACTTCTAAAAGATGAACCCAGGGGACAGACTGAGATTATTTTGTTAAGTGGTATGCTGAACATATTACTATAGTCTTCTTGTAGTAAAAAAATGTAAAATGTGGGCAGGCATTGGTTTTAGCAAATCAAATAAACCCTCACACAACTTGAACATGTGTAGTTTATTTCATACCGCTTCTTAAATTTGCTATACAGGTTTTAAAACATAACTCATGTTTTTAAATGCAGTTACTAAAAATAAATCTCTGTTAAACTCCGCAGATTCCTTTTCTGTACATACCATGTTCTGAGGAGAGGGAGGAGATAGTAGATAGTGTCCTGAAGTAATCTGGCATTAATAAAATGTTTTGAGTGCACAGGCACTGCTTTGGCTAAGTTGAAATGCTTTCTAATGTTGGGTGAGGCATAGTGTCTTGCTGGCTTATGTGGTATTTTAATGTATTTACACATTTAGTGTTGAGGGAATAGTTGAAGACATAGATACAAATATATTCACACACACAAACTGATATGGAAAAAAAGACACACAAAAAAAGAAAAAAAGCTTAAGTGTCCCACAGGAACACACCACATACACAGTCTGGCATATCAGTAAAATATATTCCACAGTAGGGCAACTGGACTAGTGCAGGCCATTTATTTTTCATTTTCCCATTAATTTTAATTATGGAATTCAAATGTATTATACGTTCTTTAAAATTTTATGTCATGAATGCATGCAAAGAGCTTTACAAAAGCACATTTCAAACAATTCAATTTCCAAGATCTGTCCCTAACGAGCTACAGAGGAACTGGGACCATATCCTACCCAGGTTTAAATTATTAATATATTTTTCATAATTCTCCATCATCCTTCTTGGAAAACAGCACATTTCAAGTATTCTCAAGTGATGAGGGCTTTTTTTTCCTTCCAGATTCCATTTTTACTTCCAAGTCTTACTTTCCCCCTGTTTCAGAAGTCTTTTTTTGCTTCTGACATTGACTGAGGACATTATTCACATATTTGTATATTGAAAGTGGAATATCCTTCTGAAGCGGAGAAAAAGCTTGGTTTTCCTTTTCTCACTTCTACACATATATGCAAACAGGAGTGGCCAAAAATCAGAAATGTGCATTTACCTCCCCACACATGCATACCCTAAAGGTGAGCCAACATATGCAACTCATCCCTGGAGATGTACCTACATGCTAATTCACACAACTTACACAAACATGCTGGAAAGCTTCAACTTCTGCAAAAGACATGCCCGCATCTTCCTGAACACCCAGCTCTGTTACACTGGCTTTAATAGTATAAACAGAAAATGCAAATTCATACATACCCTTAATCACGCAGACGAAGGGCCTCATTTGCATATCCTTCATAATTCAATTTAATTTTTTTTTTGTCAAGAGTTGTGAATGCTTCATGTTTGCTTTAATCAGAATGTTGACATTTACACTGAAGCCAATTTCTCTTTTTCTATTCCATGTTTTGTTTAACTGCGACAAGTGACAGCAAACTGGAGGGAACAGACTTTTTAAATTGGCTCTTTGCCCGGAATGCATCATTTCTCTTGTAGTTGTTTCCCCACCACTCACCCCCTCCCTGCTAGGCATTGCAAAAAGAAATGTGAAAACATACTCTGCGAACACAGGAGTGAGGTGTTAGTGTTTTAGATAAAGATTTGTGTTGTATTTTAAAACTAGATTGCTGTACAGTTTCCAGCTATTAGCAGGAACCTATTACACCATCGCTTTGGGTCCTTGGAGAGATGTGCTTAGTGTATTTCAGTAATTCAAGGCAAATAGAAAACCTACATGTGAAAATATTTAATGGCAAAGGCACCAACTGCTCAAGGCTGCTGGAGGAAGAAGGCTTGCTTTCTGTTAACTCTTTCCTTGGGTTTTCAAAGCAACAGCTTCTGCTCTTCTCCCCGAAACTCTCAATAGGGCTCCAGTCCTCTGTGGGCGTAGGAGACTACTGATGCTGAGCAAGTTTTCTCTGACTTCAGCCTGTGTGCATATAGTTATCTGCTCACCTACCCATAACACTTCTATCTGTTATTAATATCTCTCAGCTTTCAGATATTTCAAGGCTTATCCTGAAGGGAAGAAAACAGAATTTGTCTTTATCAGAAAAATGAAAGACAAAGAAATTAAGTAAGTTTAACACTGACCATGCCCACCCCACACCAATACAATGGTAAATTCAAGCCTGGAAGCCAGGTTTCCTGGCCATAGCTGCTGTGGGTTTACCCATAGCCCAACCCTTTAAATTGTCTATGGCATTGGGATAACATTCAAAACATATCCAGGGTAACTCAAAGGCTGTAATACCAGGGCCTTTTCACCGCATGATGACAGTTTTGATATTAGCAAGAGAATTTCTGGAATATAAACAGAATTTACCACAAATACTTTTGCTGCCTTTTTTTTTTCTTTTTCTTTTTTTTTTTTTCCCACAGAGTGAAAATGGAGCAACTAGCCAGTTCCATGTAAGAAGTGTTCCCCAAATTAAAATTTGAGTCAGAGGCCTTGCACAGACCTTACAGAGGAGCTTGCACTGGACTGACTTGCACAAACCGCTAAGTATGGAGGCTTCCACACGGCTGCTATAGCAGTGGTAAAAAGAACAGACTTTTCTGAAGACACAGAATCCAAATCAGTAAAAACCCTATTTCAAGGTGAGATTTATGCCGTAAACCATATCAAAAAACCTCAGTCCTGAGGCACTGTTTCTACCCACTGCCTATTGTAATGACATCCCAATATACCAGGTACAAAACAGTAATACAGTATGTAGGGGATGTTTGAGATGGTAGAGAAAAGGGGTAAGATATAAAGTGGAATCTTCTCCATAAGGTGGCTAAACAATTGATGGAAGAGTTCTCAGTGCTGTGAACATCACTTTCCATTTCCTGTAAGTATAAAAAGTATCAAGCATACATAGCTCTCTGTATCACAATTGTCTGAGTGTCAGCTGTATCTATTTTGCTTGCTAAAACATATATATATGTGTTTAGATTAAAAATATACCTATGATTTTTAAAAAATGTACTTATTGAATTTTCTGTAACAACCTTTACATATAAAAAGATAATGCACCTGACAGATTATGACAGAGTTAGTAGAAAAAAACAGACTTAGGGGAAAATACGCTGTGTGTTAATCAAAGGAAATACCTGAAACCAACAAAATAATAAGAGCTAAAGCAACCAAATAAATATGAAGCAAAACTAACAACAGCCAGGAATCAAGAGACCAAAGTGATCTTGCTTACATTAGGTGTGAATTGGGAGAACACACGGCCATTATTCAATATCTATCCTTTATATTTGTTTGCATTTGTAATATATCCATCTGTGAGCTATGTACAATAAACTCAACATTTGCTTCCGAGCCAGGATTTTGCATGTGCTTAAGCAGAGCTGTGAGAGTTTAGATAGCTCAGGAGCTGAACCAGAGAGAGAATTAAATACCTGATCACTCTGTCTGTCTGTATGTCTGCCTGTATGTCAGCCTAACTGTTGGGCTCTTATGCTGAGCAGCATTCTGCTCTAAGAAAGAGTAGTGTTTGATCTTGAAAGGGAACCTAAATTCAGGATATGGACTAAGGCTCCAGAATCTTTATCTGGGGAAAATGTGGCCTAGAAAGATGTGGATGCATACATTTACGTACTTAACTCTCTTTTCCCTGGACCTGGTGCGCAGGGTCAAACTGTGAGTGAGGAAGAATTATACTGAATGACCAATGTAATTAACCAGCATCAAGCACTGATAATGAATCATTCATACGGTCTTTCAAACTAATAACTTGAATGGTTTGGGGGATTTCTATTGGTAGAAAAATAATAAATTAAAATATTTATTATCTGACCACATGTTTTTCACAAAGGTGAAGAAAGCCTACAGTTAAAACAAGTGTTTCCAGATAAACAGAATCACAAAATCACGGACTGATTGAGGTTGGAAAGGACCCCTGGAGGTCTTCTGGTCCAATTCCCCTGCTCAAGCAGGGCCACCTACAGCAGGTTGCCCAGGACCATGCCTAGATGGCTTTTGAATATCTCCACAGATGGATACTCCACCACCTCCCTGGGCTACCTGTGCCTGTGCTTAGTCACCCCCACAGTAAAGATATGTTTCCTCATGTTCAAAGGGAACCTCCTGTATTACAGTGGGTACCCGTTACCTCTTGTCCTGTCAATGGACACCACAGGCTCTGCTCTCTTTAGACTTTCCCTTCAGGTATTTATATATATTAATAAGATCCCCTCTGAACCTTCTCTTCTCTAAGCTAAACAATCTCAGCTCTCTCAGCCTTTTCTCATTTGACAGATGCTCCAGTTCCTTGATAATCCTTGTGACCTTTTCACAGAATCACAGAATCGCTAAGGTTGGAAAGGACCTTCAAGATCATCAAGTCCAACCATTAATCCAGCGCCACCATGTCCCCTAAACCATGTCCTGAAGCGTCACATCCACACATTTTTTGAACACTTCCAGAGATGGCGACTCCACCACCTCCCTGGGCAGCCTGTTCCAATGCCTGACCACCCTCTCGGTGAATAAATTTTTCCTAATATCCAATCTAAACCTCCCCTGTCACAACTTGAGGCCATTTCCTCTTGTCCTATCGCTGGTTACGTGGGAGAAGAGACCAACACCCTCGTCGCCAGAACCCCCTTTCAGGTAGTCGTAGAGAGCGATGAGGTCTCCCCTCAGCCTCCTCTTCTCCAGACTGAACAACCCCAGTTCCCTCAGACGCTCCTCATAAGACTTGTGCTCCAGACCCCTCACCAGTTCCGTTGCCCTTCTGGGGACACGCTCCAGCACCTCAGCATCCTTCTGAACACAGGATTCAAGGTGCGACCTCACCAGTGCCGAGTACAGAGGCACAATCACTTCCTTACTCCTGCTGGCCACACTATTCCTGATACAGGCCAGGACGCTGTTGGCCTTCTTGGCCACCTGGGCACACTGCCGGCTCATATTCAGCCGGCTGTCAACCAGCACCCCCAGGTCCTTTTCCGCCAGGCTGCTCTGCAGCCACTCCTCCCCAAGCCTGTAGCGTTGCATGGGGTTGTTGTGGCCAAAGTGCAGGACCCTGCACTTGGCCTTATTAAACCTCATACAGTTGACCTCGGCCCACCAATCCAGCCTGTCCAGATCCCTCTGCAGAGCCCTTCTGCCCTCCAGCAGATCAACACTCCCACCCAACTTGGTGTCATCTGCAAGCTTACTCAGGGAGCACTCAATCCCCTCATCCAGGTCATCAATAAAGATATTGAACAAGACCGGCCCCAGAACCGAGCCCTGGGGAACACTGCTTGTGACCGGCCGCCAGCCGGATTTAACGTCGTTCACCACAACTCTCTGGGCTCGGCCATCCAGCCAGTTCCTCACCCAGCAAAGAGTAAACCTGTCCAAGCCGTGAGCCGCCAGGTTCTCCAGGAGAATGCTGTGGGAGACGCTGGATGCAGAAATGCAGGTGCAGTCTCACTGGAGCAGAGCAGAGGGGCAGAATCACCTCCCTCGACCTGCTGGCCACTCTGCTTTGGATACAGCCCTGCATATGGTTGGCCTTCTGGGCTGGTGGTGCACATTGCTGGCTCATGTCCAGCTTTTCATCCACCAGTACCCCCAAGTCCCTCATGGAAGGGCTGATCTCGATCCCTTCATCCCCCAGCCTGTATGGACACGAGGGGTTGCCATGATCCATGATCAGGACCTTGCACTTGGCCTTACTGAACTTCCTGAGGTTCACACAGGCCCATTCTTCAAGCTTTTCTGAGTCCCTGTCTGCCAAGCTGTTTTCCAGCTGGGCTGCCCCTGACATATGTTAGTGTATGGGGTTGTTTCTCCCCAAGTGCAGAACTTTACACTTGTCCTTGTTGAACTTCAGGACATTCCTGTTAGCCCATTTCTCTAGCCTGTCACATTCCCTCTGGATGGCAGCACGACCCTCTGGTGTATCAGCCACTCGTCCCAGTTTTGTGTCATCAACAAACTTGCTGAAGGTACACTCTGCACCAACATCCAGACAACTGGTTGATCACAAGCTTTGAACTGTTCTGTAACAAGAATAAAAGAAACCTGTACACTGGTTCCCATGGCTGAATGCTCATTATGAAACCCAGTGAACATAGTCAAGATCTTCCTTTTTCTCTCTGTATGAATGCTGTAAATATTAGGCTGCAGATCATGTTCATGAGCTCCCTGACGTGGTGGATAATTTTATATGTAATGTAAAATTGAGTAGATTGAACAGAAGGGATGGATCCAGGGTTAGAATATTTCTATGGTTATAATAATAAATCAAAAAAGGTGTAAATATTATTTTATTTGGTAACAAAAAGGCAGGCACACGCAATTGTTTGCCATTCAGAGCAGTGAGAAGCAGATAAATTGTTCCTCCCAGATTAGAAATAGGTGCATGCCATTCATCTATCAGGCCTTATCACAAGAACATAGCTGGTCATATGCCAGGAAAGAGAAGTTTAAGTCCATTGAGGTACAAGGGAAGCTGAATACTTCTGCACTTCAGGTAAGACCTGGAGCTGCCAGACTGTTACAGCGGGGGAGACCTCTGTTCTGAAACAAAGTAGTCTTCAATATTCAAAAGAATAGCCTAAATTCAGGAAAGGGATTAAGGCTCTTGGAAGCCCAGAATAATGTCCAGTATGCCTCAGAGTAATATGAGACTCATTCTGTCTTCTTAGCATCACCTATGGGATGCAGGGTCCTACCAGTCAGCACCAAATGCACTGAATTTCCTAGCTGACCCATTGAGTATAGGCAGCTCTTAAGTCTTGTCAGCCACACAAGCAAAGCCAGACATCAAACTCCCTCTGTGGACTTTGTTTGAAATAAATATTTTTCCATTCAGGAGCTCTTTTCAGAAAGATAACTGCTCCTTCCATGTGAAAAGTTATAAAACTCATCAAGAGAGTTGTCTAACAAGCTAAAAAATGCTCAGGCCCTCCAAGGTCTCACACTTTTGTCCCTTTCCTTTGTTTCCAGTGTTCAGCTTATTTCATTTAATTAATTGCTGGAAAGTTGTCCATTAAATAAGTAGATAAACAAATATTGGGAAATATCATTTTCCCCTTAGGTAGTTAATGTTGCAGCTTACATGAACAGCAATACTGTTTATCAGAAAATTGAAAAGATATGAAATAAGTATTTTTATCCTACATTATCAGTATTTCAATATGGGTTTTCATAAGAAACACTAGCAGTTTACCCCAATTCCTCGTGCAAGCATGTGCTGACATGACCATGGAAGACAGCATGTGTTCACTCACAGACAGGCAAACACATATCTAGTTTATTATATGCCCAAAATTCCAGATGGGAAAATATTTTTCCTGGAAACTTGACTTGCTTGGAGACAGGAAACTTCTGCAAGCCAAAAAATGCTTCTGTTGTCAAATTTCCCCCCCTGCATATATTTAAGGAGGAGGGTTAGAAAATGGTAAAGGAGATGTGACTATTGAATCTCTCACTCGGTGCATAGACATCTTATGTTGCTATAAGCTCTCCAAAAGGAGTGCAGCAGCACTTTTCAGTAAATGAGAAAGCTTCAGTTTCATAAGGCACACACAACTGATTGCACAAAATGGGCAGTTTAGTAACAGCCCATCCCATTAAAAGAGTTTCTGTAACTGACCACATATGTATTCTTGGCCTGTCATGACTACCCTATAAAACATATGAGCTTAATCCTACTTCACTGAAATGTTGGCTAAAATATTGCACCTAGAAATTGGAGTATACTGAGAACATGCACAGTACGTTATAGCAGCTCAGCTAATGGAGATAATTTGTGAAGCATGTGAGGCTGCAGTTGCTTATTCCAATGTAAAAGAGCAATGAGTTTCATGCAGTCTTGGTGACATTATTTTCTAGCCTTTCAGAATCCGCCCAGCCCTTCACATTTACTCATGACCTAAAAATTAGCACAAATGGTGTCATTTTTCAACCTGTTCCTACTGTTGCCTGGGGTTATCTCTAGAATGTCAAGGCTTTATTCCCTCTGGCCCTGCAATTTGTGTCATCAATGACATCCATGAAAAAGGGAAATCCATCAATCTCATAGAGAACAACTCAGTACAGTCACCAAGACATTTCAACTTAATTAGCTGATATCATTTTCTTGCTGGCATCATAGAAAAAGGTAAGTGGGGACATGCAAACAAAGTCATAGAGGGACTGGTACCTATTCCCTCTGTCTTTGTAGGGTTCAGGCTGTCTTTTTTCAGGATTTCTCAAACTTCACCTTCTAGAACTTGCCAACCTTAAATAGCAAAAACAGCAGCTAAAGAGATTCAGGTCTATTTGCTCTCATTCTGCATGCTTCTTGATCCACTCATGTTAGGCTTCTGTAGTGCTCTCTAGCTAGAAATGTAAGTTGAAGAGAGAGTAAGAGAAGATTGTCCATGGAAACCAAGAAGAAAAGTTATAAATAACTTTTTATTATCTTAAGTTCTGTGTGTAGGCGTGATTCTTCAACCTTGACCTTGGTTTAAATAAAAATAAAATTAAAAAGAATCAGCTCTTTTTTTACAGCAGAGACTTATTATGTACTATCTATAATGCTTATACAGTGCATGAAAGTAAATTTGAAAGGGAGTGAAGGAGGCTTTAACAATGCAGAGCAGCTGAACAAATATATAACAATTCCTTGAATGAATGATTGGATGATACCTAATAGCAGGGAGTTTGCAATAGTACAAGATTATCCTCTGATAATTCTTCTGTTCTGACTGTGGCTGCCTGATAATCCCTGAAGTTTCTAATCTGTAGGATCTGAATCCATAAAGAATGACAAAAAAACTTTACAATCAATTATAGTTACGGTCACAGAGCCATTAGTGAGCAGGTAAAACAAGTATGACCTTTTTAACTTCAAAGTTATGTCAAAAAGAAAAAATAAATATATCTAAACCCTCATTCCTCTTGGAATTTAGAATAAGATTGTAGCAGTTTTTAATCTAAAGTTTATTGCTTTTCAAATTCAGAAGATAGTTTTCTTTTTTTTTGCTGGGCTTTAATTTGTTTCTTTTCGTTAGACAATGATATTAACTCCCAGCCTGCAACCAGAAACTGTTAATTTAATTGAAGGATGGCTGAAAGACTTCTAGCAAGATGGTGGGCGGCAGGGGAAGAGAGGGACTTTGCCCCGTGTTTTCAAAACCTATCAAAAGTCATTTGCCTCAGTCACTTTTCCCAAACTCAAATTTAATCTTGCAAAACTTTCCTTGAGCTGATTGTTTTCCAGAATATTCCTTCATTTATCTTACTTGTTTGCTTTCTCCATTAAATGAATGGCTTTAGTGTTCTTGATTTTACTTTCATGATCTATGTTTGACCACATCAAGGTAGCATGATCTTCCTGAGGCTCTGACAATGCAGACTATGCATGAATAAAAATAATTGCTATGTGCAAGGAAATTTCACTGTTTCATAAGTGACAAGGAAAGCCATTGTGAATGACCAAATTAAGCTAAGTATTGATATTAAAGACACTGCAGATGGTACTGTAAGAAATAGCTGTGAAAAAAAGTCAGGTGAAAATATCCATTCACATAGGCTCACATTGAGTAGCTTCTGATATAAACATAAGGACAAGAGTAAGAGATACATACCTAGCTAAAAATATGATGAAGAGATGTCACAAATCCTTTATAGATTTCATGGACTCTGGCTTTTGTTGACTTACAAGAAGTTGGATGTGGTCTCAGGTTATAAACCTGAGTTATCAAGCTGGAGGGAATCAGCTCATGTTTCATACAAGGAAGTATTTTCCATTTTGGTTCCATATCAGGGAAAATGGTGGAATGGTGGAAATCCCCTGCAGTAGGTTTTGGGAAAAAAATCTAGAGTCAGTAGAGTGCAATTCCTCCTACAGTTACTGCTCTCTGACTCACTTTTCCACTTACGTAGGACAGAGTCTCATTAAGCATTGGACGTGCCAGCCACGTATTAAGGATTTTTAGTTTGGGACTTGATGGTGGGAACTGAACCATAGAATCATGGAATCATAGAATATTTGGGTTGAAAATGACATTTTCAGGTCATCTAGTGCAACCACTCTGCAATGAGCAGGGACACCTTCAGCTAGATCAAGTGGCTCAGAGCCCCATCTAACGTGACCTTGAATGCTTCCAGGGATGAGGCATCTAACTCCTCTCTGGGCAATCTGGGCCAGGATTTACCTACCCACATAAAAAATTTCTTCCTTATACCCAGTTGAAATCTACCCTCATGTAGTTTAAAACCATTACCCCTTGTCCTATTGCAACAGGCCCTGCTAAAAAGGCTATCCCCATCTTTCTTGTAAGTCCCGCTTTAAGTACTGGCAGGCTGCAAAAAGGTCTCCCCAGAGCCTTTTCTTCTCCAGGCTGAACAAACCCAACTCTCTCAGCCTGTCCATCCCTCTGATCATCTTTGTGGCCTCCTCTGGACCCGCTCCAACAGGTCCACGTCTTTCCAGTGCTGAGAGCTGCAGAACTGGATGCAGGACTCCAGGTGAGGTCTCACCAGAGGAGGGTAGAGGGACAGAATCACCTCCCTCAACCTTCTGGCCATGCTTCTTTGGATGCAGGCCTGGATACGGTTGTCCTTCTGGGCTGGGAGCGCACATTGCCAGCTCATGTTCAGCTTTTCATCCACCACTACACCCAAGTCCTTCTTGGCAGGGCTGCTCTCAATCCTTTCATCCCCCAGCCTGTATGGATACTGGGGGTTGCCCCGACCCAGGTGCAGGACCCTGCACTTGGCCTTCTTGAATCTTACGAGGTTCACACAGGCCCATTTCCTGAGTTTGTCCAGGTCCCTCTGGATGGCATCCCGTCCCTCAGGCGCATCAACTGCACCACTCTGATGTCATCTGCAAACTTGCTGATGGTGTACTCGATCCAACTGTCTATGTCATTGCTGAAGATATTAAGGAGTACTGGTCCTAAAACGGACCCCTGAGGGACACTGCTCATCACTCACCTCCATCTGGACATTGAGCCATTGACCACTACCCTCTGCGTGTGACCATCCAACCAGTTCCTCATCCACAGATTAGTCCACCCATCAAATCCATCTCTCTCCAATTTATAGAGAAGGATGTTGTGGGGGACCGTGTCAAAACCCTTACACAAGTCCAGATAGATGACATCTCTAGCTCTTCCCTTCTCCACTGATGTGGTCACTCCATCGTAGAAGGCCACCAGGTTGGTCAGGTAGGACTTGTCTTTGGAGAAGCCATGCTGGCTGTCTCGAATCACCTCCCTGTTCTCGATGGGCCTTAGCAAAGTTTCTAGGAGGACCTGTTCCATGACCTTCCCAGGCACAGAGGTGAGGCTGATGGGTCAATAGTTACCAGGGTCCTCCTCGCTACCCTTTTTATTAATGGGTGCAATGTTTCCCTTTTCCTCCCGAGACTTCACCTGAGTGCCATGACTTTTCCAGTATCATGGACATTAGCTTGGAACCTATCTCAGCCAGTTCCCTCAGGAGTCTGGAAGGTATCTCATAAGGACCCATAGACTTGTGCATGTTCAGGTTCCTTGAGTGGTCTTGAGACTGATCTTCTCTTACAGTGGGAGACAATTTGTTTCTCCAGTCTGTCTTGCAGTCCATCCCCTTGAGAGGTGTGGAAAGAGAGATTTGCCTCACTGAAGACTGAGGCAAAGAGGTCGTTGAGTACCTCAGCCGCCTTCTCATCCGTTGTTGCCAGTCTGCCTGTCTTGCTCATCAAGGGGGCTACGCTTTCTTTGACCTTCGCTTTATGGCTGACATACCTGTAGAAGCCCTTCTCATTTATTCTTTGTACCTGTTGCTGATTTCAGCTCCAGCCACACCTTGGCCCTTCTGACTTCACCCCTACACAACTGGACAACGTCCCTATATTAATCCTAGGTCACCTGTCCCTGCTTCCACTGCCTGTACATTTCCTACTTGTCCCTTAGTTTGCCCTCAGGTCTCCACTCAGCCATGCTGGTCTCTTGCCTTCCTTTCCTCATTTCTTATCTCTGGGGATCAAGAGCTCTTGAGCAATCTGGAAAGTGTCCTTAAAGATCTGCCAGCTCTGTTTGGCCCCCTTGTCCCTGAGGGCAGTTTCCCAGGGGGTCCTATTGACTAACTCCCTGAAGAGATGGAATTTTGCGTTCCTAAAATTCAGGGTCCTGACTTGGACCCTACCCCTCAGGACTGTGAACCACACCAGTACATGATCACTCCAGCCCAGGATGCCTCCAGGCTTGACGTCACCAATTAGCTCACTTGCATTGGTGACCAGCACATCCAGTATGGCATCCCCTCTGGTAGGGCCGTCTGTTACCTGGCACAGGAAGTTATCCTCCATGCACTCCGGGAGGCACCTGGATTGCCTACAGCTCACTGTGGTACTTTTCCAGCAGATGTCAGGGTGGTTGAAGCGCCCCATCAAGACAAGAGCCTGTGAGTGTGACGCCTCCTGTAGCTGGAGTAGAAAGTCTTCATCAATAGATGCCCCTTGGTTGGGTGGCCTGTAGTAGACACCAACCACAAAGTTCCCATTGTTGCCTTGGTCCTTGATTCTTACCCATAAGCTTTAGACCTGCTCGTGGCTATTCTTCCGAGACAGCTCTTCACACTCTATCCATTTCTTGATGTAGAGAGCACAATGCCTCTGCCTTTCCTTCCTTGTCTGTCCTTTCTGAACAGCATGTAGCCATCAATAGCCTCACTCCAGTCGTGGGATTCCTCCCACCAGATGTCAGTAATGGCAACCAGTTCATAGATTTCTAGCAGCACGGTGGCTTCCAGCTCCTCCTGCTTGTTGCCCATGTTGTGTGCATTGCTGTAGAGGCACTTCAGCTGGGCTATCGGCCATGGCGTCGTCTTAGAGGAACCCCCCTTTAGTTCCTCTGAGATCTTTCTCTGGTGCAACAGGCTGAGGGTCCTTGCTAGCACCCTGTTCCTCTAACCTTGGTGTGTTATCCCACATCTTGTCCTAGGTGAGCCTGATATTACGTGCCTCTCCTTTCAAGTCTAGTTTAAAGCCCTGTCAAAAAGCCTTGCTATCTTGCGAGAAAAGACCCTCTTGTCCTTTTGAGAAAGCTGAATCCTATCTGATGCCAGCAAGCCAGGTGCCGTGTAGGCCGTCCTGGTATGAAAAAAACCAAAATTGTGGCCGTGTCACTAGCCATGGAGCCATGCATTCATAGGCTGGACCCATCTGTTTCTTACTATGTTGCTGTTTACATCTGGAGCAGGGGGTGTTTGTGATGGGGCAGGTAGGTCTTTCTGACCTTGGCAGCAACTCTGGTGTATCTGGACCATCTTCTGTTTCATCCATGGACTGTCCTTCCTTGTCCAGAGCTCACATTCAGTTTGTTGAGTACCTCTCCAGACTTCTCTGCCTCTAATGACTAGATGTCTAGAAACTGTAAGGGGATCACTCAAACCCAAAAAGTCAGTAGGGTCAACAAAACATGGCATTTGATTTATGTTTACTGAATTTTCTTGGGACAGAAATATGGAGCTCTGGTGGAAGGAGCCCTTTGCTTCTCTCCTCTGAGATATGGTCAGTACTTCTGAGAACAACAACAAAAAACAAAACACAAGTAGAGTCATTTACTCTCACCTTATTGGTTTTTTTTTTTACATGAAATTATTCAAGATTAAAAGATGATCAAGAGAACAAAGACAAAGGAGAGTAAGGATCACTCTAGCTTCATTACTAGAAGGAAGTTTCTTTTTGAAAAATTTTTCAGCCATAACACTAAAAAATATATTTTACCTTATCGTTCCCACATAAGGAGGAATCCTAGAAGAATGCAGATCTTTTTGTGACATCCAGACTAGAGACTCATGTTTTACATATGTATATACTTAATATTTTTTAATTTCTGCTACCACATCTCCTAATTCATTATGAATTATATTGATACAGGTGAAATAGGGAGAAGTGGGAGAAAGTGTCTCACAGTTATCTCTAACTTAAAAATTGGATACTGCCTGGAGACAGGAAAGCTAGAGCTTCTGTGAGAAGCTGTGAGAATCTTCCCCTGTGTCTGACAGAGCCAGTGCCAGCTGGCTCCAAAACGGACCTGCCGCTGGCCAAGGCTGAGCCCATCAGCGATGGTGGTAGTGCCTCTGGGATAATATAGTTAAGACGGGGAAAGAAACATGGCAACAGCAAATGCAGCTGGAGAGAGGAGTGAGAATACATGAGAGGAGCAGCCCCGCAGCCTCCAGCCCAGAGCAGGAGGGGCAGGAGGGCTCCAGGCGCCGGAGCAGAGGGTCCCCAGCAGCCCCCGGGGAAGCCCACGGGGAGGCCGGCTGTGCCCCTGCAGCCATGGAGCTCCACGGGGGAGCAGATCTGCACCCGCACCGGGGGAGGGCCCCACGCCGGAGCAGGGGGATGCCCGAAGGAGGCCATGACTCCGTGGGCAGCCCACGCTGGGGCCGGCTCCTGGCAGGGCCTGTGGCCCCATGGGGAGAGAGAGGAGCCCCGGCTGGAGCAGGTTTGCTGGCAGGACCTGGGACCCCGCGGGGGCCAGGCTGGAGCAGCCTGTTCCTGAAGGACGGCACCCGTGGGGGGCCCAGGCTGGAGCAGCCTGTTCCTGAAGGACTGTATCCCGTGGGAGGGACCCCACACTGGAGCAGGGGAAGAGTGTGAGTCCTTCCCTTGAGGAGGAAGGAGCAGCAGAAAACAACGTGTGGTGAACTGACCACAACCCCTATTCCCTGTCCCTCTGTGCCGCTTAGGGGTGGTGGGGTGGTGGTAGAGAAATCATGAGCAAAGTTGAGCCTGGGAAGAAGGGAAGGGTGGGGGGAAGGTGTTTTAAGATTTGGTTTTATTTCCCATTATGCTGCTCTGATTTTGATTGGCACTAAATTCAACTAATTTCCCCAAGTTTAGTCTGTTTTGCCCAAGACGGTAATTGCTGACTGATCTTTCCCTGTCCTTATCTTGACCCACAAGTGTCTCGTTATACTTTTCTCTCCCCTGTTCAGCTGAAGAGGGGAGTGATAGAGTGGCTTTGGTGGGTACCTTGCATCCAGCCAAGGTCAACCCACTAGACACCTGATTTAGTGTTGTATATTCCATTTCAGAATTTATTAAAAAAAAAGTTCAGTGCAGCTACTCAGAACACAGAGATTACAAAATCCCTGTTGGATTTCAGCTTAGAAATGTGTGAATGAAAAATGCCATAGAAAAAATAATTATTATTAATAACAGTTCATTTATTTCATTCAATTTTATTTTTATTATGCTAGCTCCATTCCATTAATCAAACACCTGTGCTCAAAGGTTTATTCTGAAACTAATTTCTACCCCTTAATTTAGTCTGCCTTTCAGTCTGAGTCTGATTTATCCCAAATAACCTTAAGCCCGTAACTGAGATTCCCACTTAACTGAGATTAGTTACAGTAGGAAAAAAGTAGTCTTACCTGTCCTAAATAGTTCATGGATACAGGCACTTCTAAAGACTAATTTTTGTGAGGTGTAATGAATATCTACATCTGTTTTGTCCATTGACAGTGAGAACAGAAAATGTTGATGTTTACATGCAAAATCCTTCCCTATAAAAACAGTCCAACATGCTCTAAACTCTTCACTATTCCATCCGAAAGATGTGTAGATTCATGGATTCTTAGGTCAAAAGATCTCACAGAATCGTACAAAAAATTAGGCTTGAAGTAACCTTTGAAGATCATCCAGCCATCTGCTGAACACAGAGAGCTGCAAAGCTAGTTCAAATTGCTCAGCTTCTCTTTCAGACAGTTTTTTAAGATGTCCAGGAATGGAAGACTTTTCTCACCTCTCTTAACAACCTGTTCCATTCCTTAACAACTTCTATTGTGATGATTTTTTTTTTCCTTATATCTAATGACAATTAGTTTTGCTGCAATTTGGGACCATTGCCTCTTGTCCTTTCTCAGTGTATCTTTGAGGGGGGTCTGGTTCTATCATCTCTGTCATGGCTGTAGCTGGAGACTGGAATAATACTCTCCCTTAGCTTTCTCTTTTCCAGACTAATGTACATGTAATATATTCCAGCCTTCTAACTGTTCTGGTCATCCTCTTCTGAACTCACTCCTTTTTTGTACTGAAAGGCCAAAATTTGACTCAAGACTCTATACAGCACTCCATGAGTGGCAGGTACAGAGTAACAGTCACTTCCTAAAACTTGCTGGTTGCTCTTTTGTTAATGCAGCTTATTATGTGGTTAGCCTGGGTTGTCAAGAGGGCATACTGCTAACTTGCACTAGCAAGAGTCCAGGTCCTTTTCCGCAGAGCTGCTACCTAGCTAGTACTGGTCCATGCAGTTATTTTGCTTTGATGAGCGCATAGCCTATCATATAGTTCAGACTCTTACAAAACTGTTAAACTGCCAGTACCAATCCCTGAGGAAGTCTATCACTAACCATCTACCTGTCGGACTTCAGATTAATGACTACCAATCTTTGACTCCCATACTTCTGACAGTTTTTCATCCACTTTGTAATCAAGCCATCCAACCCAACTATTTGTAATTTGGCTAGAAGGAAACTATTTCAATGGGAAACTTTGGTAAACTATTTTAAAAGCTCTGCTATAAGGTAAATAGCATTCATTGCTCTCCTCTTGACCAGGGAGCCCGTTATTTTATCATAAAAAGCAATCAAGTTGGTCAAGCATGGTTTGCCCATCATAGATATGTGTTAGCTGTTACCATTCACCTTCTTGTCCTTCAGATAACTGGGAGTAGCTTCTTTGAGGCTTTTGTTCCATAATTTTCCCTGTGGTGGCAGTGAAGCTGCAGTTCCCTGAATCCTCCTTCTTGCCCTTTTCAAAGATATGACATTTGCCTTTTTCCAGTCATAGCCATAATCTTTCAAAGATGCTAGAGAGCAGCTTTACAACGGTATCAGCCAGGTCCCCTCAGTCCCTTTGAATGTAACCAGTCACAACTCACAGAGTTTTACATAGCTCATTTATTTAATCTGCTTCTATCTCAGTCCTACTTTACTGTGGTTAGCAGTTCTCTCTCCTAAACTTTACTAACAGGCACACAAACCTGGGATAACTGTGGGTAGTTTTTGTCAATAACAACTGAAGCAAACACTGACTATCCAAACTTTTTCTGTAGCTTTCAGCACAAGGAATCCTGCCCTATTCAGCAACAGGCCCATGTTTTCCTTGGTCTTCCTCTTGCTGACAGTATTCCTTTCTCTTGTTGACAGTGCTGGCCTTGACATCCCCCACCAGTTTTAACTCCAGTTGGGATCTGGCCTTCTTAATTCAATCCTTGGATGCCTGGACAATGTTTTTGTATTATTACTCATAGTTCCACATTGAGCCAAGCTGGCCTCCAGCCATACCTGCCTGTTTTTGTGTAGATCAAGATGGATCATTCCGATGGTTCGAGAAGGCTACCCTTGAAGATTTTGTCTTTCAGGGCAGCCTCCTGGCGTTCAGACCTACCAATTCCCCAAACAAACCAAAACCTGCTCTTCTGAAACGGGATCTTTACATTGCTGTTACCTTCCTTGCTTCCATCAACGCTACCTCATGGCTATTGCAGCCAAGGCTGCTTACTCTTATGTTCCTGACAAGTTCTGTTTTACCTGAATACTGTATCCAGCATAACATCTCTCTTAGTTGGTCCGTTCAGCATCGGCAACAAAAAATACTTACAGCAGTCTAGCTTAACCTTCTGTATAGTACCAGCCAGAGAATTTCACCCTTGACTCCAGTGTTGAGCCTGATAATATTTCTTTGATTAAAGCATCTTTTCCAGAGAGGTATTCAGTATTGATTTGAGCTCCAAAAAGTGGTGAATAAGTCAGTTTTGAAGATAAATTTCCTTCTTCATTAAAAATGGATGCTTATTTTTTATTTGAATTGACCTGACTTTACCTTTCAAATTTGGTTATTCTTCTAGGCTTTTCTGCTAGGTTAAAGAGCCTTTTGACACTTTTTCTTACAAAGGAGCTTACATGGAAAAGTTATAATAGTGCTGTAAATACGGATGATCAAGTTTTCAAGCTGGGAGAACATCTTTAAATATTTTCTGTTTTCTGGAACTTGGAAGTGTAAAAGTTTCAGTAAGGGGAAAGAGCAGTGACTCCTGATGTATCTAAAAGTTTGTCTAAAGGCTTGAGCTAGTTGATTCAGGCATTCACCGAGCCGATTTGCTCATTCTTTGGTTCTGCTGTATATGTAATAAGCATTGTTGTGGGCCTCAGGTAAGACTTGAGCTGGAAAGTAATAGTATAACCTTATCAGAAGCAAAGAGTGTAGCTTCTGAAACAATGACTTTTACATAGCAAGTGTGATAAATGAAAGTACTTTCCTCTTGTTTAAGAAACTAGGTTTTTATGAGTTTATTGTAGGATATTTAGAGGGATGGCGAAATCCTTTATTTGAGTTTGTAAATTTTATTGGCACTAGTGTTCTCATCTTCTTTTTTAATCCCAGGATTTATTGCTTTTTATTTCAAAGCAATAAGAAGTCGAGACAAAATTCTCAGCACAGTGTTTCAGACTTTTCTGCTCAGCCGTAGAAGGGTGGTTTTGGATTTCGTTTTCTTCAGTTTAGCTGACATGTTGAACTTAACTCTTTATGTATCTGTGCTAGTAGTCATTTAAACATAGGATTTTAAACTTCATAATTTAGGAAGGAGGTTTTTTGTTTGTTTGTTTTGGGGGGTTTTGGCAGATTGTGAGGTTTGTTTTTGGTTTTGTTTTTTTTTTTTTTTTCCCTTAAGTATCTCTCTATCTTTCTTTGATTTAGGATTTATGAAATTAATTGCATGCATTTTTAAGATTTCCTTCCTCATTTTTTATTCTTTTTTTTGTTGACGTTCAGTTGTTTCCTATATTTAGTCAGCCACTTAATTTTTCCAAACTTGTATGTTATTTTCAAAAGCAACTTTAAGCCTTGGAGTTCAACATATTAAAGTATTCTCAGAATGATGGATGACAATCTTCTGAGCTCAATTAATCTGCAATGCAAACTGATTTCATGATGTTATTGTCACAATTTAAATAGTCACTGAATACTTTTTTAAAAATCCATTTTTCTTTCACTTATTAATATGAACATCAGTTATGAACTTCATTGTGAATGTTGTTTTTTTCACTTACACATAGTAAAAGTAGAAAGGTCAGTTCAATTTCCTGAGCTTGTTTTATTCAAATCTGTGTTAACTTCTTGAGTGCAGAGCTTAGCATTGGGCATTTGCTGTTGGAGAGTTCTCTAAATGGGAAGAGCCAGGTAAAACTGGTGGAGCAGAAAACAAGAGTCTGAGCAGTCCTCCAGCTAAAAGATTATGCTGACTCTGAAGTCTTTTCTAGGGCCTTTTGCCATCAGCGGGCAGTGCTGATTCAAAGTCAGTGGATTTTGATTTGGTTTAGTGAAATCAAGGATGAGATCCTCTACAAACAGCAGTGGGTGGGAGCATCACTTCTGGAGCGTGCTACCAGCATGCTTCTTAAGTGCAGACAGACAAAAAGTGCTGTGTGAATTTCAGTTTCTGACAGTAGGTCACTTCAATTTCCACTTCTCACATAACAACTTTGATAAATTCACAGTACTGCAAGCCATCAATGACCTAAACCAAAGTACGTTCAATGAAATTAAACAGAACATAAAAGGAAAAATGTTTCAACATAGGTACATGAAATTCATTTACTCACAGAAGCTTTGGCCATTTGTATTAATTTTCTAGATAATAGTCTAGAATCCCTCTAGCATCATCAGTGAAAAAGAAGCATTTCTGTAAGGTCATGCATGCATTCTCAGAGTGGCATAGCAAATACATGGGAAAATCTCATATAAAACTGATTTTCTTTTAAAGATCTACAGATGGAACAAAAATTATTACTTTAAAAGAGACACCAAACAAAGTTATTGTACAAAAACTTGTTATCTCCCATAAACTTTTGTTTTATTACAATTTTTTAATTGAAAGAAGGAACCCTTTTATCCCCATCACACTAAACAGTTTAACAAGTGTTATGAGCACCAACAAGCTGGAAAGAGGAACTCTTCCTTATTGGACCCAGTCCTCATCCCATGGAACATCTTGTCATGAAAATACAGCTCTAACTCACTGACAGCATTTTATCCTTTTCCTGTTGCATATCCTTCTGTACAGCAAACCTGCAAATGGGTGCTGATCCTGTTGGACTGAAGGACAGGATATTTTCCTAAAAAGCAGCAATTCCACGATGAATTTGGTCAACTAAATTTGCAACTGTTGACAAACTAGTTTCTGCAGCTACCAGAAAACAGTCTTCAGCTTTATTGCAGCGGTGAAAAACGTTATGTTGACAAGACCTCTCTGCTTCAAACACTTGACTCTACTTTGTCACTTAAATTATCCATCAAGAGCCCCATTTTCTAATGAGCGTCCTTTGATGTCTTGTTCTTCTTAAAGCTAAGTATTTCAGTATGCCAAGGTGACTTCAAGGAGGAAATGCACTTAACTTATTGTTCATTTGAAGGGCTTTTCTTGTGGACAGCATGATTATCTCATCTTGTCAGGGAGGTGGCCAGGGGTTAGCTTTTGTTCTATCTTTGTCCTTTTTCCTCCAGCTCCAGTTTCTTGTTCTTTCTCTGGCAGAATACAAATCAAGGCAATGATGACTGTTGGACAAAATGTCCATCATCATTCTGGTGTGTGTCTCTATCAAGCTATACTAATCCAGAGTCCTTTGTAACAGCAAAGTGAATGCAGTATTGGCACAATCAAATAATGGTAATGAATAATGTTAGTTTATGAGACTCTCAGATCCCACAATAAAGGTGAGAAAAAAAATGGAACTTTTCCACTTTGATAGGTAACAGCTAAAAAGAAGTGTCCCACAGCTAAGTTTTTCTAATCGAGATACTGGGCTGCTGTTTAGATACAGCTGCACATTGTAAAGTTAGGGTTCTTGGGATGTTCATCTAAGACTTCAGAAACTGGGATTTTCCTTTGCTCGTTATAGATCTCTTCTTTGAATTCAAGCAAGTGAATGATCCAGATCTGCTTGTGCAACTGATATTTCTATTCAACTATATGTTACTTAAACTGCTATTCAAACATTTGTCAATAATTATGTAAAAAACATAGATAACAAGACAAAACACTAACGAACAAAGCTAGGTTGACCATATAGTTGTGTAGCTTTCATTTTGAGGCAGGCATATATTGTACATCTACCTAAATTCCCCCTAAAGGGAGAAGGAAGTCTTCGCTTGCAAGCTAGCAGCTCTTATTAACAGGGCTTTAAACTAGACTTGAAGGGGGAGTGGGATAATATCAGGCTCACCCACAGCAAGATGTGGGATAACACACCATGGTTAGAGGTTTTTTTCATACCAGGACGGCCTACACGGCACCTGGCTTGCTGGCATCAGATAGGATTCAGCTTTCTCAAAAGGACAAGAGGGTCTTTTCTCGCAAGATAGCAAGGCTTTTTGACAAGACAAGTTCTTTAAACTAGACTTGAAAGGAGAGGCACATAATATCAGGCTCATCTAGGACAAGATGTGGGATAACACACCAAGGTTAGAGGAACAGGGTGCTAGCAAGGACCCTCAGCCTGTTGCACCAGAGAAAGATCTCAGAGGAACTAAAGGGGGGTTCCTCTAAGACGACGCCATGGCCGATAGCCCAGCTGAAGTGCCTCTACAGCAATGCACACAACATGGGCAACAAGCAGGAGGAGCTGGAAGACACCGTGCTGCTAGAAATCTATGAGCTGGTTGCCATTACTGACATCTGGTGGGAGGAATCCCACGACTGGAGTGAGGCTATTGACGGCTACATGCTGTTCAGAAAGGACAGACAAGGAAGGAAGGGCAGAGGCATTGTGCTCTCTACATCAAGAAATGGATAGAGTGTGAAGAGCTGTCTCGGAAGAATAGCCATGAGCAGGTCTAAAGCTTATGGGTAAGAATCAAGGACCAAGGCAACAATGGGAACTTTGTGGTTGGTGTCTACTACAGGCCACCCAATCAAGGGGCATCTATTGATGAAGACTTTCTACTCCAGCTACAGGAGGCGTCACACTCACAGGCTCTTGTCTTGATGGGGCGCTTCAACCACCCTGACATCTGCTGGAAAAGTACCACAGTGAGCTGTAGGCAATCCAGGTGCCTCCCGGAGTGCATGGAGGATAACTTCCTGTGCCAGGTAACAGACGGCCCTACCAGAGGGGATGCCATACTGGATGTGCTGGTCACCAATGCAAGTGAGCTAATTGGTGACGTCAAGCCTGGAGGCATCCTGGGCTGGAGTGATCATGTACTGGTGTGGATCACAGTCCTGAGGGGTAGGGTCCAAGTCAGGACCCTGAATTTTAGGAACGCAAAATTCCATCTCTTCAGGGAGTTAGTCAATAGGACCCCCTGGGAAACTGCCCTCAGGGACAAGGGGGCCAAACAGAGCTGGCAGATCTTTAAGGACACTTTCCAGATTGCTCAAGAGCTCTTGATCCCCAGAGATAAGAAATGAGGAAAGGAAGGCAAGAGACCAGCATGGCTGAGTGGAGACCTGAGGGCAAACTAAGGGACAAGTAGGAAATGTACAGGCAGTGGAAGCAGGGACAGGTGACCTAGGATTAATATAGGGACGTTGTCCAGTTGTGTAGGGGTGAAGTCAGAAGGGCCAAGGTGTGGCTGGAGCTGAAATCAGCAACAGGTACAAAGAATAAATGAGAAGGGCTTCTACAGGTATGTCAGCCATAAAGCGAAGGTCAAAGAAAGCGTAGCCCCCTTGATGAGCAAGACAGGCAGACTGGTAACAAAAGATGAGAAGGCGGCTGAGGTACTCAACGACCTCTTTGCCTCAGTCTTCAGTGAGGCACATCTCTCTTTCCACACCTCTCGAGGGGATGGCCCGCAAGACAGGGACTGGAGAAACAAATTGCCTCCCACTGTAAGAGAAGATCAGGCTCAAGACCCACATGAGGAAACATTTCAGGTCAGGTTGGACGGGGCTCTGAATCACCTCATCTAGTTGAAGATGTCCGTGCTCATTGCAGGTGGGTTGGATCAATTGACCTTTAAAGGTCTCTTCCAACCCAAAGATTCTATGATTCTATGATTTAATTTTACAACATACATATATGTGCAACATATAGTAATAAAATGGTATGTACGGATCACGTTTTGCCATTAGTATTTGCGCACACCAGCTCTTTGCAATTAGTTTATAGTAGATATACTGAACCATTGTTGCAGCAGTGATACCCTTTAGGTGTACATGATGGAACACTGGAATGGGAATTAGGAGATCTGGATTATATTTATGACTTTGCTATAACCTGCTATATGACCCTTATTAAAGCCCAACTCTTTTTGTTATTCTATTTCCTTATCCATATTTATCCATCTACTTTATTCAGAAGACAAGCTTCTTATGCAGGGAATCTTCCTTGTTAATATTCCTCAATGCATATTTCAATATATTATTAATTACTTTATTTTAATTATGGTAATATTAAGAAATAATACCTGTGAATAGAGTTGTATTACACTATGCATAGCCTATATAAATCTGGGACAAAGACAGGACTATTCCTTTAGTTAGTAGCTGTAGGAATTACAAAGGAAATTGAGAATAAAAAGGAATATTGTACCTTCAGCTAAAACCAATCACACAGACTCAGAAATCACTAATAAATCCATTAATTTTAGAAAATGCTACAGTGACTGTGGTGAGAGGACAACTTAATAGTCAGGTCAGGAAAAAGGAGATAATTTCACTTTGAATACAGTTTACTGAAGGAGCCATAGCCACTTAGGGGATTTTAGCTGTATCTGAATTTCAAATGTCTCTAAATTTCAGCTCTGATTCTATACAACATAAGCTTCAGCATGACCCCACCCTTAGTTTTATTGTATCAGGCATTTTTTTTGATCTGATTCTTCATCGCCATTTTGTTATCTGTATTTATGCAAGAAGAAAGTATATAGTGAATGAAAATCATGACCTAAAGATAAATAGCATATTTTGTATCTGAAACCATATTTCTTTTGCTTTGGGGCAAATGGCAGCCCAGCATATAAAGAAAAGGAAAAGCATGAATATGGGACTAGATCTAAAAGAGCGAATGAAGTAAGTTAAAACAAGGCTCATTTAAAAAATGTGAAAAGTTTGCCTAATTTTATCAACCCAAATTTCACTTCAATTCTAGGTAGCATATTAGGTTTTCACTTCTGGAAATACAAGATCTGTTTCCCATTAGGTAGATCACACATTAAATACATTTCATGAATCTTTCATCCTTCTTCCTATTCTGTTCATCACAAAAACTGCAGTACCCAGTCCAGTCTGTAAATGAAAACTATAATTCAGAAATAGCAGCAAGTAAAGGGGCTGCAGAACAGAACTGATTTAAATGGATTGATGTAAATGGACCTTCATCAGGTCCTGATTCAGCAAAGCACTTGAACGTATGCATAGCATTTAGTACTTGATCAGTCCCATTGCTTTCCTGAAGTAGAGCTTTAGATGCATTATAACTGGTTCAGACCAGTTATGTTAGTCTCTTACTAGCAGGGAAAGAACCATTCATAAACATTAGCTGAGGTTTGCTCTTGTGCAGAAATTGGACAGCAACTTTTGAAGTGCAAAGCCAGACGGTAGACTATAAATATATAACGGCTGATGTTGAGAGGCTGTGGATAGGCTGTTTTGTAAAAGGGGGAAAATTGCAACATGTCAGACAGTGCACTCTGCTAATCTGTCTGGCACTAGAAGTTTTCAAAAAATTATTCTACAAATAAGAAATTCTCATAATACAAGTAAGAGGAAAGAAAAAAACAACTCAGGAGATTAGAATTAAATTCAATCAGAACAAAGTTTTTGTTTAGGTGGGTTTTTTTCTTTTTTGGTTGGTTGTATTTCCTCTAGCAACTAATTAAATTATTTTTTCATCATGTTCCAAGTTTCTCATAAACCTAGTGCTTGGTGCCACAAGATCAAGAATTTTAAAAGCTCTCAAACAAATGGTGGAGTGGTAAAAGGTACCATCTGTTTAATTTTATGATGAACATAGTACTCATGTATACCCGAGATTATGATGATTTATATATATTTATGCAAGAAAAAAAAATACTATTTTTGAAACTGAACTATGTTTTTTCATTGTGCCACAAACTCCTGCCTGACATTGCTAGGATTAATAAATTGGGTAAAACCAGATTAGTAAAAAGTAGCTCAAAACTGCTGTTTCTAAATGGTAAGTGCCCTGACCATATAGGTATTTATGACATGGTGTTAAGCAGTTTTGTTTCATACATAGTACAACTAGTGAGTGACCTACAAGCTACAAAGGGTTTTCTTAAATTTCTTCGTCCAAAATTGTTCCATTCTCTACAAAACGTTAAAACCTTACTACTTTTATTCTTAAGGTTCTGAGAATGGTACCACAGAGTACATCTACAGTAGTAACTTTTTTGAAGTCCACATTCTTTGTGTTCTTTTCTATACAGATGTTGTACCTCCCTGTTGCCCAGGGAGTGGTAATTAGTTTTTTAAAAAATTAGTAATTTAAAAAAAGTACAATTATTAAAAAAAAATTAAAGCAATGATTTGTCTCTGTTTTGCTCTTAATGCAAAGCAGCCAGTGAATCTGGGCTTCCTATGTTCTAAACGAGTGTTGTAAGCACTGGGTTACAAAGCAAAAACATTCACGGCCACCAATTGCCTACACTGCAGGGAGAGTAAGCTCAGCAGTATGCTCAGGGTTCAGGGTCCCCTGATCATCCAAGCTGAGGAATCAGGGGGATGCCATCTCTCATGTCTTTCTGTGCACCGAAGTGACCATCATGCACAATCTTCCATATGGCTGGGGTGGGAATCTGAGACCCCTGGCTGTGGGGTGCATCACAAGTAAATCTCTTCTGTAATGAAGATACAGCTTGTGTCCTTCTCCTGCCACCCCTAAATACGTGCACACAGCTGAGCGTTGTGCTGAACGCAGCCTGGAAGTAGGTTCTGAGCATTACAGCAGGAAGAGATTCTACAGGTAACATAAGCAATGAAACTCTTAGGTTCTGAATACTAATGGACCATAGTGACATATGTTGGACAGTTGTGGAACAGACCTCAGCAGTGAAAGCTTGGGATGTCTAAACACACTGTCTTATTTGGAGCTAACTCTGGAACATCTGATCAGTGCTGCACTAGATGATGAACCTGTAACTAAAAAACATGGATAACTTGTAGAGTTTGGTAGCCACAGCAGTAATTTTAGTTCATTTAGGATCATCCATTCCATCTGAAGCTGAGTGGTATGGAATGAGTTTTCTTTGTACTACTAAACAACCTTAACTTTCAAAAGATAAAGGTCATACCCAGACTGCCTACTGGAATCTGTTTCTTGCCTGTGGTCTTCCCATTGTCTGTGAGTATACTAATTGAGATACAGCAAATCTATGCCAGGGAGCACACTAACAATTTAACAGTACAGAAAATTGAGCTTTTGTGCCTGGGAACATCCCCTGGCACTGTTTAATTTGCTAGTGTAGATGTAATTGAAGTAGGTGTATATAGAAGCCTTGAAGCTTAGATTGCTAAATTTCAGCACAGTGCTTCAGTTCTGTTGTCACTTCAGTCCTCCACCTGGGTACATGGACCATGCTGAAGTCCAAACCTGTCTCATGTTGACCCATACTTTTCATAAAAAATGAGGTCTTCAAGAGAAGAAAACTTGTCCTGTACTACCTTTATTATCAACTCAAATGCATATTCATCCTCAAGGTGGACACATTGTTTGGGAGCTTTTGCTCACTTGATTTTATCTGGCAAAAGGTAGGTTTTTAGCTACCTAAAATAAGTTAGAATTATGTGCTAAAACTGTCTGCTGCCCACTGATTCCAGTGATATTTTAAGACTGAGTTTGCACATCTGCATAATCTTAAATCCGGAGAAAGGAATTCAGTCTGCTGTGCTTAACTGGTACCTCTTTTTATCTCCTCTACAGTTTTAGCAATGTCTCATGACCAGGGAAATTCACTAAAGTTGTCCCCAGCACTGAGAGCTGCCAAGTGGGATTTGTAGAAGTAGAGCTCCAGGATCTAAATGAGAGACACCCTACAGGCAGGAACAGGTCTATCTACTGGGTCTGGCTGGGATGGATTTAATATTCTTAATAGCCGCTTGTATGATCCCCTTTTAGGTTTGGGGCCAAAATAATGCTGATAACACACTAATGTTTTAGCTATTGCTGAACAGTATTTGTACAATGTCATGGTCTACTCTGTTTCTCACTCGGCGCCCCCCCCCCCCCCCAGTAAGCAGATTGAAGGTGCACAGGAGGCTGGGAGGGGACACAACCAGGCAGATGACCTGAACTAACCAGAGAGGTATTCCATGCTCTATAACGTCATGTTCAGCAATAAAACAGAGAGGGGGGAGGTTTGGGTAAGCCATTTTTTGCTTGAGAACTGGCTGGGGTTTGGTCTACACAGCGGAGATGGCGAGTCTTTGCATCACTTGCTTTGTTTTGTTTTTTCTCTCTTCCTCCACTTCGGCACTTATTAAACTATTTTTATCTTAACCCATGAGTTTCTTGCTTTTACTCTTCCTTTCCTCTTTCTCTGTCCCACTGGGGGTGGCAGGGAGAAGTGAAGGACTGGTGGTGGGGTGCTTAGCTGCCTTCTAGGGTTAACTCATTAACAGCCTGGAAGAGCTGGTGTAGTAAATATCTCGGTCTGTATGGACATTCCCTCTTAGTAACCACACCCCATCTTGCACAACCGTGCCTTCTCCATAACTTATGTCATACTCTTTATTTACAGGCTTCAGGTTCTCCCACAACATTTGGTTACAGTGCAATTAGTGCTTACGTATGCCTTTCCTGTATTTAACCTTTTCTCCTAAATGCTAATATAATCAAAATCACTCTTCATCTACAGTTTTTTGCCCAAATGAAGATATTCTTCTCCAGTAAAAAAAAGGTAATTAAAATATATATCCTACATCAGAAATCAGGACACCATAATTTCCTCTTCTGTTGTTGCAAACCATAATGCAAGGGCTCATGTTACTTTAAGTAAACATTTCTGTAATGTCTAACAAGAAATAGAAGAAAAAGTTATATTAATTTATTTGCACTACAATGAACATACCAAATCATTATGCTCTCTTTTCTCCTTCCTTCCTTTCTTTCTCTTTCTTTTCAGAATTTTTCTCCCAATTCTCTCTTCTTTTTTTTCTTCTTTTTTTTTTTTTGTTTTGTTTCTTCCTAAAGGGATGCTTGAATAGAACTATCTGGTTTAGAAGATGAGGCTGACTGATTACTGTAATTCATAGGGCCTTAATTAGCTGCACAAACCATTAGCTACAATTAGACTATTATAAAACACTTGATGCGCTGTGTCAACCATGGGGGCTCATTTATTCTTGTGGCAGAGAAGGGAGGGGGGAAGGGGAAAAGAGAGCACTGTACAGCCGAGCATGCTAATAAAGAATGATTTTTGATTTAAGATGTTGCCGATAGTGCCTCAAAATTAATCTCAATAGCTGTCTAATTTGTGTCGGTGGATGGTATATTTATTGTAAAATGACACCAAAGCTAAATGAGTTACCTGAAGCAGGACTGCTAATGTCAGCGCCTGGAGACGCAACTCCATATGCCGTAATACAGCAAGGCACTGGGGCTGAATACTCCCAGAGGAGCACTTTGCTTCATCTGTCTCTGAAAATGCAGCAACCTGACTTCCACTTTATGATCCTTAAATAATAATAATAAAAAAAAATAGATATGAGAAACAAATTCCAGAACAGTTTCAAAGGTTAGGGGGCTTACAAGGGCATGGTGTAGCTGAAGACCTTATTGAAAGCAGGCTGGGTGTTAGTGTATGTAAAAGTGGAAATTACAAGATTCATCTTTAATATGAAAAAAGAGAGGAAATAATACAGATGAGGAGGATTTTTCTAATGGGCTCAACACAGTGAGAATGTAAGAATGACATTAACTTATAGATGCTTTTTTTGTTTGTTTTCCTATTGTATTTTCTAATTCATACTGTATTGATCCAACTTTCTAGTTGCAAATTGCTGGAAATACATTTATAGATTCCTTTAATTTTTGTTTTTCCCCTTGATTAATTTCCTGCTTAGCCCCTTTGCAACTGAAAGTCAGGAACTTAAAAAAGGAGAGATTGGTTCAATAATACATGACACTTGGTCTTTTCTGTACCATGTATGAAAGTATAAAGGTACAGAGAGGAAGAAAGCAGAGTCTGTAGTTAATATGTTAGACTGGGACTCAGAGACTCGAATTGTGTTCCTATTGTGCCCTACATGACCTTGGGCAAATCCATTTCTCAGTGCTTTTGTGCATCACAGGGACAGTCATACTTTCTCTCCTATTATGTTTTTTTTCTTTCAACTCCAGAGCCTATATTCATGAAGGTAAATCAAGGTAATTTATTTTGATGGACTAGAAAGTGAGAGCTGAATTAAGCCTGTGGATCAGGGTCTGAGATGTTTGGGGCAAGGATTGCCTGTTGGTTTGGGAAAATATAACACTTAGCATCCAGGAACAAATGTCATTTAGAAAGTCTAAATCTTCTTACAAAAAAAAAAAAAATGCTGCTAATAGGGTGGAGTTGTTACACTGCATACACTGTGATTAACTAACTGATGATCTTCATTGATGCTGCAGCTGCCAATACACTTTGTACTATCCTCAGCCACTAATATCTCAGCAGAAACAGAGCTCAGATTGTCCAGCTCCAAAATTACAAGCCTCTGTTGCTGGAGCGAAAGGAAGGTGAGTCACTGATAATTACAGTTTAGTGTCCTGTCTCTCCCTTGGGATGCTAAGCACTATTTCTCCTCCAGGAATCAGAGACAAAGAATTGGGGCATGACCCTCATTTCTCTACTTACACAGTAAAATGCAAATGTGAGGTGACAGATGAGCATTACTTGCCTCTGATATAGAGGTGGCAGCCACCATTTCCCATGTGTGGAAGTCCCCTAAAGCAGTTTGGCATTGTATTGTCTCTTTCTGTGTCTGGCCTGACTGTTCAAGAGCTGAGCAGTATCACTGTGTGTGCGTCTGGAAAACCTCTCTCCCTTTATTGCAGTCAAGAAAACCAAGTTTCTTATTCACATATCTAAGTGCCAAAGAACAATATTGAGATAACTTTAACGTTATGGCTTAAATAAATGTATATGTTGTATACAGTCATCAACAGGGCAATTTCCCATTAAAGTCTCATGTGGAAAATTTTGGCTCCCTTGAGAGTAGAAACAAACAAACGGACCCCCACAAGATATTATGGAAGAGAAAAAGACCACAGAAAACAAACCAAATGTTTAAAAAAACAATCAAAACCAAACAAAGCATTTTGTCCTGCATGTGTATGTGAGTGCACGTACACATGCATGCATGCATATAATAGATATATACATGGATAATACATATAATAGTATACATGGATGTAGGCATTTATAAAGAAGATTTTCGTATAACTAATAAATTATCCTCCATCAGAAAATCTAAAAAAAAACTGTTACACTTTTCAGTCAGTCTGTTCAAAATGCAATAATTTATATATGGGCATGGAGCTCTGGTAAACTTTGGTGTCAGAGAGAATTCAGTAATTAGTAGTTAATTGTAAAAAGGAATTTATTTAGATAGGGTTGCCATATTATAATTATGGTGGAAGATGAAAAGGGATTTTCTGGATGATGAAGGAAGGATCAGTCAAGGATGACCAAGAGCTCAGTTCAATCTAGTAGCATGATTGCAATTAACAATCACACTCATAAACAGTACTCCTTTGGGATTTGAGGAAATACCCTGGCCTTACAGAAAAAAAAAGGTTAAGTCTTGCTGTAGATTGATGAGGAGGGACAGCTGGTATTTGCAAAAGGAAGAAATTAAGTCTTCTGCTTTAGGACTAATTATCAACATCTCTTCAAAAGAATCCATGGTCTACACAAATGACTGCAGGGGTATTCTAAATAAATTGACTTCAAGTTCTTTATTAGACAACATCAGGAAACAGCCTGGAGGAAATAGGTGTGGTTGGTACCTTCTCTGACAGAAGAATAACTCCCATAAGATGGAAAAGTATATTCAAAGTCTGTGGCTTTATGAAATTTATGAAGCATTCATTCAGTGATTATGGAACAATCACTATTCAAGCAGCAGTTTGTTCAGTTTCCAGGCAGTCACCTTCTAATAATGATGACAGAAGATGGGGCTGCCTCAGGATGTGTCCCCTGGGGAGCTTTTCTCTAGGTCCCCAAAACAGGGTGCTTAGGCAGCAGCAACATCGCCAGCCCAGAGGTGGGGCTTTCTACTCTTAACAGTAACGGCGCAGTAAGAGAAGCCAGAACCAATCCTAACCTACCCTTCTTCAGGCCCACATGAAATTACTTAATCGCTTCTCCGAGTATTTAGACTCCTCTCCATGATTCCTCAGGTTTTCGATTGCCATTTCTGAAGAGTGCTTGTTTGGCTTGAATAACCCCTTCAACATAGTCATTTACATTTTCCCTCCCTCCTTCCTTCCATGTCAAAGGCTACGCAGGCCTTCTCTGACTTTGTTATGGCTATGGTACATTTACATGAAAAGGAGACAAAGGATTTCAGTAGGATATTTTCAAAGGTTCAAATGGCAGGCAGGCATGAGAGTCCCATTAAGGATCTATGTGTGCTGAAGGCTTTCAAAAATCCTGCCTTTAATTTCCTGGCTTCTGGAATTAGCATCACCCTGCCTTACATTTTCTTTCTTTTTTCTCCAAACTTTCCATTCCATAGCTTAAACTTACAATGTTATTTTTAGTAGGGTTTTCTTTTTCTTTTCTTTTTTTTTGACTACCCCTGGGATGTCAAACTTCTATTGTAGACAGTATTACTTAGTGATACCTCTATAGTTCCTTCTTGAACCAATTCCTGCTTGTTGCTTAGGACTTACAGATGTTTTGTAGAGATACTGTAAAAAGCAAAGAGCTCTCATCTTCCAGTACAGATTTTAAAGTCATAAACCCTCCATCTTCTGAGCAGAGAATGGAACACTCACACAAAGAGAACAGGTAGGAGGGGGAAAGATTAAGAAGAGGCACAAAAATACCACTTTTAAAATTTATTTTTATTTACTAGGTTTGACTTAGATCTTATAAGTTTCCTCAGATCAAAATCTATTACAATCAAAATAAAAAACGTAAGAGACCAGCATCAAACATTTAACAACAGTTAATAATGTATATAATAAAATATTACAGTAATATATCGACAAATACAACAATAAAGTATTAATGTGATTTTGCTTCATCAGTGTAACAACCATTCCTCCTTGCCTTTCAAGCAGTTTGCATAAAGCCTCTCCTCCTCAATCAACAACTTGACCATAATCCTTTAAAAACAAACAAACAAACAAACAAAAGGAATTTAGAATAAGGATCCCCAAACTGATTTTCCTATGACATCTTATACATATACACACTATGGTAGAAGTAATTTATTCTTGGTTTATACCAGGGTAAGTGAAATGAGAACTTATTCCATAACAGCTTAATTAAGGAGACAGTGTAACTGTTGTTCTTTTATATTTATTTTCATCACTCCTGGGACAAAAGCAAGTGCTACTGGCCATTTTTCAGATGTTGACTGAAGCACAGAGAGAGGAAGAGTCCGATCTATAAATTGGACTCTCAATGTGGCAATGCCTAGCACTTTGCTGCAACGTCTGCAGGAAGCCAGACACCTGAGGTGGTCATAGGTTCTTGAGGACACATATGGGTAAGACTGAAGCACCTGAAACTGCAATTCGTAACAGACAGTATTTAGAAATGTCTTCAAAGTAATCTCAGACAGAATCTGACTCCGGGCTGCTGGAGGCCCCTCTCAGCTACAAATCCTCTCCCATAATTAAACAAGTCAGGTCACTTCTTTCTCATATCAACAAGAAAAGGTTCATAAGGTTAAAGCACTCTCAATAGTCTGTGTCTGCATATGATTTAAACCTCCTTTTTCTCTGAACATCTAAGAAACTACACATATAAGAGATTCTATTTAATGGATGGAACATAAAGGGTAAAGCAGATAACTGAGTGAAGAACCCCTTCTTTCAAACATTTTAATTATTATTTTCATATGAGCTCTATATCACCAGATCTTATCAGCAACTACTTCATATGTGCTAGCTGTCTTATGGAATTGAAATGTTCAGGGAGAATAAGCCCCCTTAAAAGTACTGTTTCTTCAGTCATATTTCCTGCTTAGGACTGAGAAAATCCTGGCATGTTGTTTCAAATGGATGAACCAAATGGCATCTGGTGCCACAATTGTATGTATACCTGTTTTCTGGTGCACGTAGCATACTCAACACTCATGTCGTTGCTAAAGCTAGATTTGGCTTTCCACTACTGAAGGCCAGTTTTAAACCTATATTTAATTAATATGTAGAAAAAGATTGCATGAACCCATGTTTTGTGAAAAGAACACTTTCAGACATTTCTCCTGAAAAGATATATGAAACTTTAGATTTGTATTTCTAAAACATAAGTGGCTGCTCAAGCAATAGAAAAGTTGCATGTAGCAAAAATGATATTCTTCTCTTTAGGTTTGTGAGTGAGGCTTGGATAATGTTAACAGCTTTCAGACGTGTTTAGAATTAATCCCTTGCATCTGTTTGCCATCTTTTTCAGATGTAATGACTTGATGCTTTTCAAAGAGGTAAACAAAGAGGTTCTCTTACTCCTATATGCTGCTTAGACCAATGTGCATACCTGTAAAATGGAAAGATGGCTAGACAAAAACTGTATTTGCTGTGAGTTTGTTATGATTTTTTTTTCAGGCCAAATTCCAGTTCAACATGAGCCGTAGCAGTCTGATGTACAGAGTTGCAGCAGGCCAGGAAAGAAACATGAATTCTTGTAGCTAAATGTAGGCATCAACAGTATAGAAACCTATAACTTAGCTGCTCAATCATCTTCCGTTATACTCCGTGAAGACCAACAGACACTTCCAGGTCACAATTCATCTGATCTCATTTAGATCTCTACTTTGGTATAACATGAATTGCACCCTAGAAATGCCCACTGACTATGAAGACACCCTAAGGTGATATCTACACTGTAGACATCTACAACTGATCATGTGAATTCCTCTATAGGTTTAAAGATGGTGGAAAGGAAAAGTTACTATTGGAAGACCCTCTCCATTCCTTATGGAGAGTCACTACAGCCCTGCTGCTCCATAAGGGAGAAAGCTTTCCTTGATAATTACAGCAATGAACTCCTTTCATATGCATGAAAGAAGACCGATTTTATGGTGAAAAAAAAAAAATTGTGAGAGGGAAACAAATGCAGGAAACAAAATAGACTAAATTGATACTGATTGATATTCATTCTGTCCTCCTATTCTTCTTCTTCTACTTGATACTTATGGCTGCTGGAAAATAAGGTGTGATACCAGACCTTTGGCCAAAATAGCCAGAACTGGAAATGTCTCAAATGATTTCTATATTGCTTGCTTGCATAACACAGGAGGTTTGTTCTGCTTCTGTCTTTCACTGGAATCCTCAGAGTGAGGGAAGCAGGTTCATAAAACATGACATTTTCTAGCTTTGCCTCCTACAGAAACCAGCTGTCGACGAATACCAGCAGCCATCGAGCTGAATGTCTTTAGCGGCTCCTGCTGTTGTGTGGGCAGCTGTCATGCATGCCACACATATAGATGTATTTGTATGTTGTTGCCTTTGCAGGTTCAGCATGAAATCTGGGTCAGCCCCTCTGCAATGCTGTGGCCATGAGTATGGAATTCTGCTATTCATTTCCAAACTAACTGGAAACCTTACAGGTTATTCAAACATCTTCCATCTTATTTTCCCAGCCTATGTTCCCACACTTCTCTGGGACTGAAAAACAACTAGCATAAAAATCAAACTGAGAGAACTTCTATACATAACAGAAAATGCATGTCACTGAAGAAAATGAGAATATTTGAGAGTGTAAAACCAGAAAATTTTGACAATTCTGTATTTCCCACCCCTGTTCCCAAAAATCAGGATGTCAAAATTGCCATAAAAAATAAACCTGTATTCAGAATGCTTTTAGTTTTAATGAATCAACACTTTAACTGTCTGGTTTTTCTTGTTGTTGGAGGGTTTTTTGGGTTTTTTTGTGGGTTTTTTTGTTTTGTTTTTTTTTTCCAAAACATCTCTACCTCAGATTTAAAGGCTGTCCTTCAGGATAAATTTACAAAATAATAAGGACCATATTGGCTCATGTCCTTGCAGAAATAATTTTTATGTATTCCATGCATGATAAAAATATTGCCTATATTTGTTCCAGTCTATCAGGTAAATATGTATATGTATAGTTTCTTTAAAACATTTAATTATTTACTCAGGAGACCAGAGCAGCTGTTCTCCCAGGTAAATACATTTTGAAGCAGCTTTTTAAAATGTGTATTGTGTTAGATCTATTTCCACTTAAATGCATTTTTTTTATAATGCAAATTCTTTTAAAAGGCAAAATCTATTACCTTCAGAGCCATTCTCTTTTACCATGTAAACATAGATTTGGAGGTCATGCTTTGCATAATAAATTTGCATCAGCCAGAGTCTTTAAAAAGTCATTCTTCCTTGATCTTGTGGGCCAGATTCTGACATGTTCATTTGTAAGAGGAACAACAACATTAACTTATTTTAGTGGAGTTATTTTACATACTTACATAGTAAAGCAGTTTCCTGCATAGCGATGTAAAATACATGAGTATCTTAGCATGAGTAACATGGCTAGATGTACGGGACTACATCCTTACTCCAGAAGAAGACTGTGTGTGCTGAACCTCTGGTCTGTGTCCCAGCATTCAGTCTGACTACACCAAGTAGAAAACTCAGGAAGTGATTCTTTGATCAGAGCAAACCTTTATCATCTTTTCTGGAGCTGGGAATTAATGCCTTTGAATCTAGGGCTGTCTTCTTCAGATTTATGCTCACATACATTCTAGGAAAAATTTGACTCCTTTAGAGATGAGTTAGATTATCAAACTGGCAGCTATGTTTGGCTTTTGAAAGTGTTTTTTCTCCTAATCACTTTGTGAAAAAGTGCTTCTAAAATTTAGCTTTCTTAAGTTACTTTCCTGCTCATTTTCTTTAAAAGTAAAAGGGGACTATCACCATAGCTAACAGTATTAAATGTATTACAAACATGTTTAGTAGCAATGGTATTCCTGTGCTCATGCAGTAAAAAGTGAAGATTTACAGTAAAAAAAATCATTGGGATGCCATCCAGAAGGACCTGGACAAGCTCAAGGAACAGGCCAATGTGAACCTCATGAGGGCCACCAAAATGATCAGAGGGCTGAAACACCTCTCCTCTGAAGAAAGGCTGAGAGAATTGGGGTTGTTCAGCCTGGAGAAGAGAAGGCTCTGGGGAGACCTTTCTGCAGCCTGCCAGTACTGAAAGGGGCTTAGAAGAAAGATGGGAACAGAATTTTTAGCGGGGCCTGTTGCAATAGGACAAGGGGTAATGGCTTTAAACTAAAACAGGGTAGATTTAAACTAGACATGAGGAAGAAATTTTTCACAGTGAGGGTGCTGAAGCACTGGCACAGGTTGCCCAGAGAGGTGGTAGATGCCCCATCCCTGGAAACATTCCAGGTCAGGTTGGACAGGGCTCTGAGCAACCTGCTCTGGTTGAAGATGTCCCTGTTCACTGCAAGGGGGTTGAACTAGATCACCTTAAAAAGTCCCTTCCAATCTAATATGATTCTATGATTTGTAAACTTCCAGTCAACTGGACCTCCCCAGTTAGCCAGGACTGCTAATGAATGATGGCAAGTGGCTTGGTGAGCACTTTTGCCATGACCCTCAGTACCCTTGGATGGATCCCATCCGGCCCCATAAACTTCTGTGTTTCTAAGTGCTGTAGCAGGTAACTAACCATTTCCTCTTTGATTATGGGGGCTTCATTCTGCTACCCATCTCTGTCTTCCAGCTCAAGGAGACTGGGTACCCAAACAACTGGTCTTACTGTTAAACACTGAGGCAAAGGCAGCATTAAGTACCTCGGCCTTTTCCACATCCTTTGTCACTATGTTTCCCCCCTGCATCCAATAAAGGATGGAGAGTCTCCTTAGCCCTCCTTTTGTTGCTAATGTATTTATAAAAACAATTTTAATTGTCTTTTATGGAAGTAGCCACGTTAAATTCTAGTTGGCATTTGGCCTTTTTAATTTTCTCCTGCATAACCTCATGACATCCTTGTACTCCTCCTGAGTTGCCTGACCCTTCTTCCAAAGGTCATAAACTGTCCTTTTTTTTCCTGAGCTCCAACCAAAGTTTTCTGTTCAGCCAGGCTGTTTTTTTTTTTCCCCACAGGCTCATCTTTCAGCACATGGGGACAGCCTGCTCCTGCACGTTTAAGATTTCCTTCCTGAAGAACAACAATCTTTCCTGGACCCCTTTGCCCTTCAGGACTGCTTCCCAAGGGACTCTGTCAACCACTTTCTTAAAAGGGCCAAAGTCTGCCCTCCAGAAGTCCAAGGTGGCAGTTCTGCTGACCCCTCTCCTTACTTCCACAAGAATAGAAAACTCTATCATTTTGTGATCTCTATGCCCAACACGGCCTCCAACCATCACATCAGCCACAATCTTTCTCGGTTCACAAACAGCAGAGAAGCTCTTGTTTACAAAGAACGTGGAAACTTTCAGAAAAGCATTGCTGTTTTAGAAACATTATTCACAGGATTATGCTTTACTTTGCTATGTTTCTTCATAGCTAGGGATTTTAGCTACATGCCTTCCCTTGAAAATAATCAGAATCTTCTTGTCTGGAGACTCCCCTTATCTGCCTGGTGCAAGTGTGACCAAGCAGAAAAGAGCCAGAGAGGTCCTTCCAGTACCCTTCACAGTAACTCTTGCTGTCGTTAAGTGTACAAAGTAATTGTACTCGGGAACATTATGGACTCTGAGACTAAATAGGTCATTGATTTGATCACAGACGGCACAGGCAAAAGCAGGTGCAACTACACTGTCCATGGGCAGAACCATCCCATGGTCATAGTCATGTTGTGAAATGGGAGGCAGAAGGGAATTTATAGCCACTGTGAATCTTTTGATTATAATCTTTAGATATAATTACAAGAGAGAATGAAAAGCATCATAATAAGGATAACCAGTTCTCGATCTGTTTGTTGACCCTACTATCCTTTTAACTGTGGAGAAAAATACTGGGAACTCTATATATTCATCTCCTCTCCTGCTCATTTGTTCCTCTACCAGAGTGCTTAGATCTCCTCTCTTACGGCTTGGAGAGTTTTCTACTATCGGTCTCAAGTTATGTCAAAATGGATATTCCCCTTATGTATAGGGAAGGTCATAACAATCACAGGACTAATTTGTGCCATCTGTAAAGTACCACTGGAAATTCATTGTCATATGGGGATGTGTAAAGACAGACCTTTAAACATTTTTTATTTCAATAGGAGCTGATGCTTTAATGCACTTGAGGGTCTTGGCCTGAAGATTTTGAGGTTGTTGACACCACACAGCTCCACCAAGCCCACTGGATTCACAAATGGTGACCCTGCCAAAGCAGTCCTGACTGAAAAGGAACATTGTCTCCAGGGCATGAGGGAATCTGCTTGGGCACATGTAGCTGATGTGATATGCGTTTGTGAGATAGCTGTGTACAGGCTACAAGGCAGGTTGCAAAGTGGGGCATGCTCATAGGTAATATGCCTCTGACTTCTTTCTGAGAGGAGTGCCTCAAAGTTCAGACAGTTATTCTGGGTTTAAGCAGAGGTTGATGTTATTAGATGTGAGTCTCCAGACTGTGTTTGCAGTTCTATGTATGATTTGCAAAGGCAGCTGAAAGAAGGCATCAGAAAGAAGAAGTAAAGTCTACACCCATAATAGAAGCATGTCCTTAAGTCATGTGTCCTTGGGAAAGTTACTTCTCCCTTCTGCTGTGAGAGTTTATACGTTCCCAGGCATTACACTGTTTGCCCTCTGCAGAGGGTATAATGGCAATAGAATTAGGCTTTTATATTCACAAAGAAAGGTCAACGCATGTCTTCATAAACCTTGAAAACATCCTTTTTGCACTTTCTGATAATCAAATGTGTGGAAAGAAACAACCAATTGGATGCAAACTTTTCATGTTCAGCAGTGTATAGTCATGCAGGACAGTGTATAATGAAATGCTCCAAAATAAAGAATGGACAAAAGTACATCCCTATTAAAAGCATAGATTTATTGACCCATCGATGTGTTTAAAAGGTCTCTGCTCTGAAACTAGGCTATATGTAAATAAGAACAATTGAAAGCAAAGGACAAATTCACAGGAAGAATTGAAACTATATGAATCACTCAGGCTCTGTAGCTGGACTTAAAATTATTTTTAACCTGTGCTTGTCTCTAATCCTGGATTATTTTGGTATGATAAAAAAGCCTGTTTCTACAAAAACAGTTCTTACCCAGATTAGAAGACTGTGTCTTAACACTCCTGACTGACTTATTTTTAAATCATAAACATGTTAAAGGACAGGAATACAAGAATTTATGACAGCCATTTTTTAAACACTAGAAATAAGGAACAATGCAACATGAATATTTATAATGAACATTGAACAGAACTATATTCATTCCTTTAAAAAAACCCCAAACAACAAACAATACCAAACAAAACAAAAAAACCCAACATTCTGCTCTTATTTTTAAATTAACTGTAGTCATTCTAGTCCATAAATTCTTGTTCTTTTCCTTACAAGGTAAACAGCATACTTTACACTCAACTCTGTAGACATAAAAATAATACTTCAAGTGCATTGTTATGAGTTCTGTATCTATCCTGGAAAAAATACTGAAGAAAATACCTATATATACATACTTCTATATACCTGTATATTCTAAAACTAACACTAACACTTTTGTGGAGTTCATTACCTTAATATAACTCTGAAAACAAAACTTAAAGAAAGACTTAGGATGCTGACAAATTATCTCTGGCAAATATCTCAGTGTTTATGGCTCTACCTGGCTTGGAAGTTCACCTTGCTCCTATTCTGCAAGTCCAGCACCCCAAAGCAGTCAGTAAAAGATAAATATACTCTTCCCTGAGGTGTTCCGGATTGCAAGTTTTACTTCTAATTGAAATGAAGAAGTTAGTCTTCTGGATAGTGCAGCCAAAGTCTAATCATATATAGCTTTTTGCCAGCTTTGCTATAGGTCTAGAAGGGGGAAAGACAGCTAGAGGCAAAGACAGCTAGAGACAGTAGTATCTTAAACCACTGAAGCAAGGTTTTGCAGATCTCATCTAAAAGAGTCTTTAGATATAGTATATACAAAAGGACTATGAAAACTTAAATTAAATGGAGCAGGAAGGTGATGGGAATAGAGATTCCATAACAGATTTTACACACATAACCTTTATTTTGATACTAAATCTTCCACTGAAATTAATGGTACCTTAAGCAGCTAAATGTATTTGTAAATCTGATACATAAATTCAGATGCTTCAATGCATAAGGCATCATTATCTGATGGGATTAGGAAGAAATACAGTTTAGAAGCACACAGTTATATAATTAAACAGTTACTGATGTCTTACTTTTTCTACTGAAGCATCAGATACTGGCTAAAGTCAAAGATAGGAACCTGGATAGTAAAGACCAGTTTTGGAATCTAGAATAATAGGATGGTTTACATAGCTGTAAACCATGTTGAACCACAACACATGATCAAACTATTGAAATAATCTTAAAGCATCTATATCAGCAAATGAATGTTAGTCTTCAGGCAAGCAGCAGAGATGTCATTCCACTTTTATATAAAAACATATTAATTCTTTTCAGTCTGAAAGGTTCTATTAACGGCAGAAAGAAGTCTTATATTAAACAGCCTAGGAGAACATTGGTGAAAAGGTAGAAAGTTTTAAAGTGCATCCATTGTGGATGAGCAATGACTTGATCAGGTACTTGTTATTTCAGAAAAGACTGATAGTTTAGGAAAACCAACTTGAACATAACATATTTGGGGAGTACCGATTTATCCTGGTAGTTCACTTATAGTATCTTTCCAATGCCTTGATTCCACCAAATAAAATTTGCAGCACTCCCTGGTGACAAAAGACAAAGTTGTTGGGTCATTTAACTTCTCATAGTAACCCAAGAGAAAAAAGAGAAAAAGTGGAGGGAGAATGGTAAAAGACACGATGCTGAGTTATTATTAAAGTTTTTCAGATAGATGAGCGAGGCACTTCAAATGGAAGGAGAAATGCCTAAAACACTGTTCAGCTTTCAGACGGAACCTTCTGGGTGGATTAGAAAAGGTGGAACAGCATTTAAGGAGAGAAACCATTACATACTTCTAATTTAGTCAAAACAAGAACCCTTGGAAAAGTTGTGGGAATCAATTTTTCAGATATTCTTTCCATACAGTTTTGAAATTAAAAAGCTTTCAGGGCTTCTTCTCATGTTAACTACCAAAGTACTGTCTTCAACAATCACTTCCAATTCACCTAAATAAATATCCCTATACTTACATCACTCACCATTTTCTTACAAAATTTGGATTAATGTAAAATGATTAATAACTCAAAGAGTTTGTCATGTGTCAAATTAATCTCTTAATGAATATATAAAACTAGCTCCAGGTGACCAGTGCCTCCAAGGTGAACCTTTTCTGGGCTCTTCTTTTTGGAATCCCTATGTGCAACATCTATTAAAGTAAGATATAAGGTCAAAGTCACTGGTACTAGAAGGGTGGGATGTCTAGGAAAAGCAAGCCGAAAAATGTTTTTGCTAGAAAAACTGAGATAAAAAAGAAGGACAAGCTTTTAAGCACATGAGGTCTGGAGAAGAATGATATTAGTTGGTGTGATAAAGATAACAGAATGATAGAATCATATAACCTTTGGATTGGAAGAGACCTTTAAAGGTCATCTAGTCCAACCCACCTGCAATAAGCAGAGACATCATCAACTAGACCAGGTTGCTCAGAACCCCGTCCAACCTGACCTGGAATGTTTCCAGGGATGGGGTGTCTGCTACCTCTCTGGGCAACCTGTGCCAGGGTTTCACCACCCTCATTGTGAAAAATGTCTTCCTTTATAACTAGCCAAAATCTATCCTCTTTCAGTTTAAAACTGTTACCCCTTGTCCTATTGCAACAGACGCTGCTAAAAAGTCTGTCCCCATCTTTCTTAGAAGCCCCCTTTAAGTACTGGCAAGCTGCAAGAAGGTCTCCAGGCTGAATAACCCCAACTCCCTCAGCCTTTCTTCACAGGAGAGGTGCTCCAGCCCACTGATCATTTTTGCAGCTCTCCTCAGGACCCGCTCCAACAGGTCCATGTCTTTTCTGTGCTGAGAGCTCCAGAGCTATATGCAGGACTCCAGGTGGGGTCTCACCAGAGCAGAGTAGAGGGGCACAATCCCCTCCCTTGACCTGCTGGCTGTGCTGCTTGGGATGCAACCCAGGATACAGTTGGCCTTCTAGGGTAGGAGTGCACATTGCTGGCTCATTTCCAGTTTTTCATCCACCAGTACTTCCAACGGCTTCTCGGCAGGGCTGCTCTCAATCCCTTCATCCCTCAGCCTGTATGGATACCAGGGGTTGCCCCGAAACAGGTGCAGAACCCTACATTTGGCCTTATTGATCCTCATGAGGTTCACATAGGCCCATTTCTCGAGTTTGTCCGGGTGCCTTTGGGTGGTATCCTGTCCCTTAGGTGCGTCAACCGCACCACTCAGCTTGGCGTAGACAACAAACTTGCTGAGGGTGCACTTGATCCCACTATCTATGTCATTGTTGAAGATATTAAAGAGTACTGGTCCCAAGACAGACCCTTGTTGGACACCGTTCGTCACCGATCTCCATCTGGACATTGAGCCATTGACCACTACCCTCTGGATGTGACCATTTGAGCAACTCCTCATCCACCCAACAGTCCACCCATCAAATCCTTATCCCTCCAACTGAGAGAGAGGGATGTTGTGGGGCATCATGTCAAAGACCTTACACAAGTCCAGATAGATGACAACTTAGCTCTTCCTTTGTCCACTGATGTGGTCACTCCATCATAGAAGGCCGCTAAGTAGGTCAGGCAGGACTTGCCCTTGGTGAAGCCATGCTGGCTGTCTTGAATCCCTTCCCTGTCCTCCATGTGCCTTAGCATAGCTTCTGGGAGGATCTGTTCCATCATCTTCCCAAGCACAGAGGTGAGGTTGATGGGTCAATAGTTACCAGGGTCCTCCTTGCTACCCTTTTTATTAATGGGTGCAATGTTTCCCTTTTCCCAGTCTCCGGGGACCTCACCTGAGTGCCATGACTTTTCCAATATCGTGGACAGTGGCTTGGCACCTACCTCAGCCAGTTCCTTCAGGAGTCTGGGATGCATCTTATCAGGTCCCATAGACTTGTGCATGTTCATGTTCCTCGGGTGGTCTCGAACTTGATCTTCTCTTAAAGTGGGAGGGACTTTGTTCCTCCAGTCCCCGTCTTGCAGGCCATCCCCTCGAGGTGTGTTGGAAGAGGTATTGCCAATGAAGACTGAGGCAAAGAGGTCGTTGAGTACCACAGCCTTCTCCTCATCCTTTGTTACCAGTCTGTCAGCCTTGCTCATCAAGGGGGGTACGCTTTCTTTGACCTTCGCTTTATGGCTGACATACCTGTAGAAGTCCTTTTCATTATTCTTTGCATCCCTTGCCATTTTCAGCTCCAGCCACGCCTTGGCCCTCCTGACCTCCTCCCTACACAACTGGACAGTGTCCCTGTACTCATCCCAGGATACCTGTCCCTGCTTCCACTGCCTGTGCATTTCTACTTACCTTAGTTTTCCCATCAGGTCTCCACTCAGCCATGCTGACACCAAGTTGCATGGGAGTGTTGATTTGCTTGAGGGTAGGAAGGTTCTGCAGAGGGATCTGGACAGGCTGGATCAATGGTCCGTGGCCAACTGTATAAGGTTCAAGGCTAAGTGCCAGGTCCTGCACTTGGGTCACAACAACCCCATGCAGCACCACAGGTTTGGGGAAGAGTGGCTGGAAAGCTGCCTGGCAGGAAAGGAGCTGAAGGTGTTGGTCGACAGCTGGCTGAATATGAACCGGCAACGTGCCCAGGTAGCCAAGAAGGTCAACAGCATCCTGGCCTGTATCAGAAATAGTGTGGCCAGCAGTAGGGAAGTGATCTTGCCCTTGTACTTGACACTGGTGAGGCCGCACCTTGAATATTGTGTTCAGTTTTGGGCCCCTCACTACAAGAAAGTCATTGAGGAGCTGGAGCGTGTCCAAAGAAGGGGAACAAAACTGATGAAGGGTCTAGAGCACAAGTCTTATGAAAAGTGGCTGAGGGAACTGGGGTTGTTTAGCCTGGAGAAAAGGAGGCTGAGGGGAGACCTTCTCACACTCTACATCCACCTGAGAGGAGGTTGTAGTGAGATGGGTGTTGGTCTCTTCTCACGAGTAACAAGTGATAGGACAAGAGGAAACAACCTCAGGTTGCACCAGTGTAGGTTTAGATTGGGTATTAGGAAACACTTCTTCACTGAAAGTGTTATCAAGTATTGGCACATGCTGCCCAGGGAAGTGATTAAGTCACCATCCCTGGGAGGTTTTTAAAAGATGTGTAAACGTGGTGGTTGGGGACATGGTTCAGTGGTGGACTTAGCAATATTAGGTTAATGGTTGGACTCGATGAACTTTAAAGTCTTTTCCAACCTATACTATTCTATGATTCTATGATTCTCCAAATGAAAATGATAGTCTTTAATACCTGGGACTGAAATATGGAAAACAGTGTAGGAATCATTTCATATTGGATTGTAGCAAACAAACCAACAAAATGAGATTCTGTAGTTTTAAGCTGCACAAGCTCTAATCCTTTTCTAATTAGGGACAAAAAACAAACCAATAAACAATTCTCTTTCCCCAATTTGGGACAATAATTTGTTTTGCCTTCTGCATTGCAGACCTTCTTATTAGGCTTAGTTAGGCGCTCTCTCTCCTTACTTCTTTCAGTTTTCAGACTCCTTGTACAAGTATCACAGAATCACAGAATCATTAAGGTTGGAAAAGACCTTCAAGATCATCAAGTCCAACCGTAAACCCAACACCACCATGACCACTAAACCATGTCCTGAAGTGCCACATCTACATGTTTTTTGAACACTTCCAGTGATGGTGACTCCACCACCTCCCTGGACAACCTGTTCCAATGCTTGACCACTCTTTCAGCAAAGAAATTTTTCCTAATATTTAATCTAAAACTCCCCTGGCGCAACTTGAGGCCATTTCCTCTCTTCCTCTCCAGACTGAACAACCCCAGTTCTCTCAGCCACTTTTCATAAGACTTGTGCTCCAGACCCTTCACTGGCTTTGTTGCCCTTCTTTGGACATGCTTGAGCACCTCAACATCCTTCTTTTAGGGAGGGGCCCAAAACTGAACACAGGATTCGAGGTGCGGCCTCACCAGTGCCAAGTACAGGGGCACAATCACTTCCCCACTCCTGCTGGCCACACTATTCCTGATACAGGCCAGGATGCTGTTGGCCTTCTTGGCCACCTGGGCACACTGCCAGCTCATGTTCAGCCAGCTGTCAAGCAGCACCCCCAGATCCTTTTCCGACAGGCATTTCTCCAGCCACTCCTCCCCAAGCCTGTAGCGTTGCATGGGGTTGTTGTGGCCGAAGTGCAGGACCCGGCACTTGGCCTTATTAAACCTCATACAGTTGACCTCTGCCCATCGATCCAGCCTGTCCAGATCCCTCTGCAGAGCCCTCCTACCCTCCAGCAGATCAACACTCCCACCCAACTTGGTGTCATCTGCAAACTTACTGAGAGAGCTCTTGATCCCCTCATCCATATTATTGATAAAGATATTGAACAAGACTGGCCCCAGAACCAAGCCCTGGAAAAAGCTGGACAATTAAAAAGTGAGCTGTGTTGTGCTGTAGCACAGTAGATCTTCAGCAGGTCAAAGGATTTCTGGAATCTTCGTATTATCATTGTCCAATTTCTCTCAGAACTGTTATATTGTGTGGTCTGAGATACTGCTCCTCAGTCAATCTATTCTCTTAGGTTTATTTTTATATCAAATCATCATCAAGTGGGCTCCGTTGTACAAAGCACTATTCTCAAAAGTGGCTATTATAATTCAGCATACAGTGATGAACACAATTACCTTTAGGTTCATTTTTAAAACGATGAAAAAAGAAGAAGTAAAAATAAGAAATGTACCTGAACAAAGAAAGTCTTTGTAGAAAGGTCAATTGGGTAAAGGGACAGTTGTTAAAAAAAAAAAAAAGTCACACTGAGCTAAGCTTCAGAAATAGCAAAAACATAAAAAAAAATTATAACACAGACTTACATATAAATGACGGCAGAGAAAATAGTTTACTGCAGTTTTTTAGGTCTAAGATAATATTAGTAGGTAATACTGTTCAAAAGTCATTACCTGATGCTTTTGAAGGAGTAAGATAAGATAGGGACTGATATGTTTTTGAGTGACTGGGTTTGTATATGGGTACAAGTGGGATATTAAAGAGACATTCTCAATAAGCAGTAAGTTGGATATTTCTCTAGCCCAGTTATTAAGCTAAGTTTCCACATTTGGTGTGGAAATGCCAGTAACTCCATTTCACAGATGACAGAGACATGGGATATATGAGTTGTCCACTCAAGGATGCAGGGAAGTGTCTTTATACCAAATCAGTGCTCAGAACACCAGAACACGTGCTTTCTCCTCTCCTAAGGGAGGTCAGGATGGAATTACATTTTATTATTTATTTTCTTAAAGGGGAATGTTCAAATGGCAAATTAAACTTTAAAACTGTGTACAGTACTTTTTCTATCGTATGCAACAGTCTGGACTGTAATCTGGGAATGACAAACTGTCCCTAGCAACACACAGTCCAGAAAACTCACTGCTTTCAAATTTTGACTGCTATCCTAAAAAATATCTGTCTCTCTGTCTACTAATTTAACATCAGCCACTTCATACTTAGCCAAACTTACATAGTATAAGGGGATGACTTGCTCTGGAACATTCATTCAGTTTATGGACAACAGGAAATCTTTTGGATTGAAGTTGACCTGTAGGATCAGCTTTCATATTCAACCCTATGTAAATAAATAAATAAATAAATAACGATACCACAAAGTCCACCCACACCATAGGAACCTATTTTAAAGTGCTTAATCACTTATAATACCTCGTGCTCCTGATTTTTCAGTCACTGCTGGCTTTTCTTTGGATTGGATTGAACAGAACTATGTGAGTGAGTAACTTTTGTCACAAAGTTATCTTGTAACAGAAGTTTAATAATTTCATTAAAGCTTACAAATATCTGGAAGCTCACAAAACCTGCTCTGTGGGATCAGCCTTCTTCAATATTTGGTTGCTATCAACAGTCAGTATAATGTCACCCCAAATGAGTGAGTAAAAGGGCACTCCTATAATTACTGGAAGAAATATATTTCCTACAGGTGAAGTACCAGAGTTCAGAAAATCCTGGAGATCCAGATCCATCAGGAATTTAAAAGAGTTTCCCTCAGAATTGGCTGATAGTTCATCTGATCCACAATTTTTTTAATAATAGGGCTCAATGAAATCTCATTTTTTAAATAAATGCAGTTTGACTGGAAATATTCTGGTCTGCTCTATACTGTTATTCTTATCTTCTAATTTTCATTCAAAGCAGAAAAGCACAGTGCATTCTGTCTTGCAAAAATCTTAGGTTAGAAGTAGGGAGTGTCTGTTCCTTTTGTTGTTTTTATCTTTCCTCTTTTTTATTGGTAAACTATCAAGCAGGATGTTCCCCCCTCCTGGTTTTAAACAGCTTAAACTGATTGTATTTCAAAAAAATGCAGACGCCTATACCTTTTATAGGAGGAAAGTCATTAAATTTGTAAATGGTAGAAAAAAAGAAACTGTGAATGATATTCTGGAAAGTGACGGCATTGTAAAATATGCACAATCTGGTCAAGTTCCAATTAAAAAAAATGTGTGAGCATAAACAACCTTTAAAAATAGCAATGTAAAATTTACGAGTGCAGAATGGATTTGGAAGTTGTTGCCACACCCAACCACATTTTCTGTTCTCATCAACCTGGTTTCTAATTCTGCATACATTTTACATTTGCTGACATTTTCATACACAAAGAAACTTTCTGCAGTTGATGTGGAGAAGCACTGAGCCCTGCACAACAAGGCAAAGGGATTCTTCAGTGGAGGAAGAACATTGTGCTGACACTTCCATCTTGATCTGGCAAACATTTCCTTTCACTGTTCTTACTTGTTGCTGCTACATCTTCCAACTGCTTGGAAATCAGTTATATAGGATGGACCATTAGGGAGTGTTTAACTATTCATGTTTAAATACCTAACAAAGGGAATCTAGGGGAGGTAACTACTAGACCCAAGGCTTTTTATCAACACATCATCCTTGCTCAACTGCTCCCTTTAAGCATTTTTTGAGGCAAAGGATGGCTAAGCCTTTAGGAGTTGGTGAATTTGTTTTTCTAGTCCTCTTAGGTGTCATGAAAGTTCCCAGTCCCTTTAACTCAAAACTTCAAATTAATGTCTGTCACTATAAATTTAAATGAACTTTAAACACCGTTTCATTCTTAAAATCTTTGTTCAACTGCTATGTAGCCCTTAAGTTCCCTAAAGCATACAGATTTCTAACTTATAAACACTTAGGTTTCTCTGGCACCTGAAGTTTTAATTCTGGGTGTCTGTGTGCAGTCAAGTGTTAACAATATTTCAACTGACATTCATCAGCATGTTCCTGTATTACTGAGCTGTTCCAGAAAGTTTTTCCTATCCTAAGATGGGAGACAGCCAGGGCTATCAAAAACTTCAGCTAGCCAAAATTAAGCCATCACTTATATTCATTCAGCCTAATGTGGAAAGACTAAATCTGTTTTGTGTATGATGGAAAAATTAGTCATTAAGCCAGAGTGAGGGAGTATAAATATGAAAACTATGACAACATACCTCCCAATGTCTAGAGCACTTACCTGAGAGGGAAAAATCCCCGAGTCCTGGACTAAAGAAACATTTGAATTTCACATGAAGCAGTCACTGGAAAAAACCTGTTAGTCACTGAAGTGTGGACTTGAATCCATGACCCTCCTTCCCAAACGAGTGCACTAACCACTAGGCAGTCTTCTCTCATATTTTGACTCCAATGAACTACTAAAAAATGTTAGCAAAACTGTACTTCTTCACATGAAATGCTGATTCTGCACATCTTTCTCCCGAGAGGTGAGTTTCAATGCTTTTGCCTATTTCTCTCCAAGTCTGTGTAAGTACAGTAACAGCTGGACTTGTTTTACCTCTTCCCAGTTACTGAAAGAGGATGTTCACGCGCTGAGTTTAAGGCAGATCTGCAGTCTGCCAATGCCTACTGAAGGGAAGGGTCTTACTCATAGTGAAAAGGGGAGGATGACCTCTCCCCTATCCATGCATTTCCCTCCTCTTTGGTTTATACAAGTCCCAGCAATACTTGGGAGATATTTGGACCAGGAAAAAAAACCAAAACAAAAAAACCCAAACAACCTACTTTTCTGCAAATACCTTGAACCTGGATTTCTATCTTCTGCTGTTCCCCATGCAGTCAAGTATATGATGGGGAAGAATGAACACATATAAGTATATATTTTTTACATAAATACAAACATTAATCCTATATGAAGGTATTTCATAAAGTACTTATTTTCTGTAACTTTTAACTCCATTGAAGTTAGCTCATTTCTTTGGTTTCTTGATTTGACAGCAACATTAAAAATTTAAATATTAACATTTTAGAATGTGATGAAAATCCAGTGAAGTAGCTGTTGGAAGTTGGTATGAAGCTAAATAAGAGTCTGGTCAGAATTTCAGTTGGTACAAAAGTGATGGTAATCAGAATTTGATTTGGACTATAAATGGTCATTGATTTATTTCCAAAATGCCTCAGTGCCTCACCTCTGAAGAAAACTGAGCCGAAATATATTGATTTGTTAATTCTGCATGAGTTTATGAACTGTTTTGGCTGACCCAGATTTTTATGTTCTGGCAAGTCAGCTATTAATTAGAGAAATATTGGACTCTTCTCTTGCCAAATGAAGTCAGTACTTGCCTCACTTTTGGTATCCATAGTGAATGAGAAAGATAAAGACAAAAACAAAGAGGTATTGACTGCTGAATAGATACTGTTCTTCAAAAGATGCAAGGTTATATCTTTTCTGATACATAGTTATGTATCTTCATTCTCAGATCCTCCTTTTTTTTCTTCTCATTTCCCCGTTAACTAATATACCATTTTATCTTTCTATCCATCTCTTTACTGAAAGGACAAAAAAATCGGAGAACACTGCTAACCAAGAGATCTGTGTTTATAACTGAATAAATGAAAATTCCAGAGAGAGCTAGGAAACACTACAGCTCTCAGTGGCACAATGTTTTTCTGCCTCCTCACTTGATGAGAGAAATCACATTTTGAAGAATACTTTCCACGCAAGACATTTTTCTTCCTATCCTCTTCATTCGCACCACCTGCTTCAGGAAATATATATTTTCCACATACTGCTCAAATGAACTAATCTATTTTCACTATGTGTCCTATTTGGCAAAATATCTACAGTATTTTCTTTCATAAAGATAAATTCTGTTCTTTTGGTATTTTTCCCCTTCCTTTTTCTTTTTTATTAATAAAAAAATATGATCCCTTGTTTCCTCCTCAGGAGAAAGAAAAAAAAAAAGGAAAGGAAAAAAAGGAAAAAGACAGCAAGAGAAAGAACAAGAAAAAAAGTAAACAAAAAGGAAACTATATTGAAGCCTGGAGAAATTAAAAATTTAGTGCCAAAAACCACAACTATCTTAAAATGGCATAGCTGCATTGAAAATCTATCTCTGAATATTTGATTGTTTAGTGTCTTTTGTAATGACATTTCTGCAGATAGCAGCATGAAGGAAAAAACGTCATTTTTTTAATCATTTGGACTCAAACTGCCAATACTGTGTCAGCTAGGAAAGATGCATTATCACATTCAGCTCCTACTGAAGGTGCTTAAGTAGAGCTAGGTCCATGGGAGACCCAGTTTCCCAAACAAAACTACATTTCTTACCAATGCAGAAAATATTTTGCAACAACACTTCTACCGTAACTTCTCTATCAACATGCACACTTATATATCCATCTTTCCAAGCATCCTTTGTTTTTTTGGGGGAAAAAATCCTTTTTCTTTTTTTCCAGAAGAATCTGTTTGTAGCATTCGACACAGATTTTAGTCTTTCTTTTTTTAAATTTTAATCCTCCTTCTTTCCCTGGGTTCTACATATCTTTTGGTCTCTTTTCTGCTGATTCCTGGTCTTAAGTGACAGAAAGACACCTTAGTCCTGTTACAATTCTCTGATTTTCAGCTCTTCCATACATTTGGCAAGTTTCATCTGAATTTCTAAAAGAAATTTATTAAAGTCAATAGGAAAGGGATATATCTGTGAGGGTTTTTTTTGTTGGTGTGTTCTCAAGGGTTTTTTTTATTTACTTTTGTTTGTTTGTTTGCTTTAGCTATCCTTGTTCTGAAAAAGGAAACCAAGGCCTGAGTAGTCTAGCTCTCTAGTCCTGTTTCATATAGTTCTCCCAAGGTGCAAAGAGACAGCGTCTGACTCACTCCAGTTACTGTGCTCTGACTCATTACCTCTCTATAAATGTTTCAAAATCCCAAAAACTCACTCCAGGGATTAAAAGATCTCTGTGTAATGTGCCAAGTTATTTCATTTGTTTCTTAGTAATCTGTGGATATTGGGTATTGATTTTCAAAGGCTGACCCCTGATACACTCTGAGTCAATATGGTGAAGACATCAAAAGTGGAATTCATAGTGGTCTGAAAATATGTATGTGAAGGACAAAAAGGCATAAGCTTTTCATCACTCAAGGAGAAATTGCATGCCATAATTACACTAAGCACATAATCTGGCATTAAAATGTCACATATATTAGTAGAGAACCCAGAGAAGTAACTTCCATTAAGTGCTGGACTCATGATTTTGTCTTTCAAGGACTAAATTGCCATATACTTGGGATTGTCATGCACCATTTCTTTAGTCTTCAGATTTCTACTGGTATCAGAATTTGATCTTGCCCAGTTTAAGAAGCAAAGCCTAAAATTTCCTATTATTAAAATTAATTTCTGCTACCTTTATCTTAAGTCATTCACTTTCTTCTAGCTTTCATTTGTTTTTTTGTCCTCAGGTTAACAGCAGAGGGAAGATAAAAATTCTAAATGCTGTTTGGTTTTCTTCCTGAATAGGTGTGTTCCCATAAGAAGTTTCTGTTAAAATAGAAGCAGGGCAGAGCAGCAATAACCTAGAAGGTGGAAAAGCCCAAAGGTGTAGCTATCTGCAGGGAATGGCCAATTGGTACAAGCATGGATCTGTGATTTTGTACATTTGAGTTAAGTCTCTTTTCCAAACAGCACTGGCAATAGTTAATGTCTGAGATCGATCCAGTTTAATACCTTTCAGACACCTTTTCAGACAGCATCTGTCTTCCTCTGCAGGATGCCAGTAAAACAGGTAGACAGTCTCACTTCTGAAGCAAAAGGAGAACCTCAGTATTTTTACTATTGCCTTCAGAAAGACTGATCTTCCAACGCTAGAATTTACCCAGTGAAAAAGGGTATGGAAAAAGCTCTTATTTTCTCCAGCACTGAGTTTAATACTGTTGGTCATGCCTATCGGTCATTACCAATGTCTGAGCTCTTTCCATAGAAGAACATTAAGAATGAAGATGCAAGGCAATTTAAGGATGCTAAGGCTTCTCTCATTTAGTGACCAGCATTGTGCCTCTCAAACTTTTTTGAGGGATTGGAGTTGGTCTGGGTTGTGGATAGAAGTGGGTATCCGTATTTACAACACCGTTTTTTATTGGGTTTGGTTTTGTTTGTTTTTTTTTTTTAAACAGAATGACATAGTTTCATGTGTTAATGATGATGATGTAGTACAAGTCTGTGAAGGCTACAGTAAAGAGCACATGTACTTGGAGGGTCAAATTCTGTCTTTCAGTGTTATGCGTTAAATGGATGTTGAGAGCAGGAGGCACAGTGCTCTGCATTTGATGCCTTACAAAAATCCAGTGAGAATCAAAGGTAAAGAGTCACCGAGTGCTAAGTGACCATTCTGAACAATACTGTGTAAAGTTCACCTATGTACAGCTTCCCTCGTTTTGAACAAAAGTCAGTGAAAGCACATTAAAATCCATGAGAACATTTTTTTAGCTTTCAGCGTTCTTGAGATACTTTGAGGACATGCCTTTAAATATTATTAATGATGCAAATAGGCCTAATATCACTTCCCTACCTTAGTCATCAAATAGTCTGGGCAAAAGCAAGGATAGCTTAATATATAAAAAAAAAAAGTTTTTTTTCACATAAGCACAATGGGAATGTCTGTCATGGATTACATGATGCTCTGAAGAAAAGAAGCGTCAGAAGGATGCATTAAGGTATATATAGTACTAGGAAACTGTAAGGCATAGATAAAGCGTACTTCCTGCACTTCTATACACTAATCTCTTCCTCCTCCCACCCTACTTCCCACCCCACCTTCTTTGTTCCAAAATCAGCTGTCAAAAAAGAAAAGGTGAAAGGCCTCTGAACCACCACTGAAGAAAGGAGCTCATGAAAACAACTCTGCTGTGCAGTAAGCAGTAGCGTGAGTGATTACACCCATGTCCCAGCCAAAGGCAGGAAGGAACATCAGATTTCATGCTGCTACAGGACAGGACAAAAGCTTGGCAATGAAGATGCAGCTCGTAGGAAAACCAAGGATGGATCAAGCTAAACAAAGTGGATGAATAATTGTGCCCAATTGCTGTATTTAGTTGTGAAAAAGCATGAATAGCTTTAGAAAAAATTGTTTATCCTTGCTGGTTAAAAAGTAGGAAAAGCTGCCAGTAATGTTTTTGTAGCTGGTATTCTAGAAAGAGCAAAATGTAGATAATTTCCAGAAGCCAATTTTAATTTTATGAGGCATGTATTAGATATTATTACTTGTTTTGTGTTTGCCCAGTAATGGTGTAAATGCTTATGCTGCATTAAAAAAATCGAAGTGCAACATGTCTAATATTTAAACTCTTACTGAAGTTGAAAGTTGAAAGGGTAATGAAAACAGAAATAGGGCCATAAAAGCAATGAGATCTGAAAAATCTGGGGTTCTCTGTGTCCTTTCTCTGAAAATAAAATCTGTGAGCCTCTCCCACAAAAGATATTTGACATATTTGGCAGAGGTTATCATATCCTCCAATATTCAATGTGAGTCATACCAGACTTGAATGTTACATGATTCAGGTGTTTCTGAACAGACCAATGTCTCCCACAAAATTGTGATTTGATGTTCATTTTTTTTGAAGGAAATGGAAAGCTCATTTTAAACAAGTTTAGGAGTAAAAAGGAAAAATACAGATGCAGGGACATTAATCTGCTGTGGATAACTTATGTATCTCAGGGTCCATATTTTAAGTAAATGTTCACTGCATCATTAAACATGGGCATTTATAGTATGCATCAAAAATAGAAACTTTGTTCAGACAGAGAAGGCAAAGATCTGCAGGCCAGGGTGTAAAATAGCACCATTCCATTGATTTCCATGGAGATGCAGCAATTTACATCAGCTGGCAGTATGGCCCGCAATCTTCTCAACAAAAAATAAAGTCAAACTGTGAATATGGAAAAGCAAGAATCTGCCTAACTTCTTTTGACTTTGAGAAGGTTACAGACAAGGTTGGCAGTGTCAATGCATACAGCATGATTTATCTGGAGTTTCAGAAAGACCTCAATAAAGTTCCACATGACAGGCATCTGTTTAAGTTAAAAGCTACAGGGGTCCAGGATAAGACATGGAAATGAATGAAGAAATAGTTAAAAAAACAGAACACAAAGGCTACCTGCATGATGAGTCAGACTGCTTCTCCTACAAGCTTGATAACGGCAATATTTTTTACATAATTTTGTTAGTTCTTATAGTTGCAGGAGACATCTGAAAATGTTTATTGCAAAAGGATAAAGAAGAGAAAAAAAAAAAGAAAGAAAAAAAAAGGTTAGGAAGAAAGGGGAAAAGTTTTTAAATAACCTGAGCAAGGTTAATTTCTATTTAAACCGACCCTAGGCTTGCTGTTGTTTTACAGATTGTTGCAGCATGTGATCAAGAAGGGCAGTAGAAAATAAACACTTGCAATGAAGCAGGAAACCAGTTCTCCAACAGCTGAGTGGAATGCAGCTGCTTAAGTGCAGCCAAGCTACTATCAGCTCCAAGTTGAGAGCTCAGTATAGTGGAGGGAGGGGGACACAATCAGGCTGGATCAGTAGGGAGAGCAGACTCCCCTTTGATCTTCTCTCAGTTTTCATGTATGTATAAAAAATGCAAATAAAATAGACCCACCGTTTTCTGTAAATTAAAGGAATTTTCCCCCCTCAAATTATTGAGCCATATTTTTTCCATGTGCTTTCAAACAAATTAATACAGTTTGAAAAAAAGGAACTTAAATATATTGAATGCATAAAAATGGGAGTTCTGCATAATCAGCTTCCAAGAGTTCTTAAATCTCTGTATATAAACTGTTTAAAAGTAAATTAAAATTATTCCTTAATGAAATACAAATCTGAAGTCACTTGAATAACTAATTGTTTTATGACCCATGCAGTGAATTTTTAATGCCTGCATCTACCTGATTATTTTAGATATGTCTGTGTTGTAAATTAAAAGCTACATAAATCATTAATGTGTTGATACAGATCAGTGAGCTGACTACACTGTATCTGATTCTTCAGGACATACAGTGTCTGATTCACCTCACTCTTATTTTATGGAGTCTAGATTTATTCTGCATTTATTCTTGGTTAAAACCTTATTTGAAGAAATTGAAAGGGCTTTGTATAGTATTTACAGCACTGAGGTTACCCACACCTTATAGACCTGCAGATTGCAAAAAATCTAGCACAGTTAAAGAGGCTATTATTTCTACGACAATTACCGTGTACTTGCAGAAATCATTTTATCCATGGTACTCAAATTGCTTTGCAACCATTAATTAAGTCTTACAGTTCACAAAAACCTTTTGAGATAGGTAACTATTAGGATTTCTATCTACAGCCTGGTAAACAAGGACAGAGCCATTGACCACTTGAAATAGGAATAGATCTGGGAATAAAAGCCAGGTGTCCTGACTTTTGGTTGCCTACTGTAATGGCTAGAAAAAAAACCTCCCATAAGAATAAAAAGCACATTTTAGAAGTACAAGCTGAGTCCCTGAAGTGAAGGAGAAAAAAAATGACATCTGTAAAATATTTAAAACTCATGGACTATTGAAGCTGGCACATGTTTGTACTGGGGAATTTCCTGACAGGAGAAAAACAAGCCCAGTGGAATATCATCTTACCTTTACGTGGACCAGTAGCAGGAATTTGCCCTGCCTTATGGGTGCCATGATTCTCTTGCGTTAATGAGCAATCAGATGGCTCCACTACTGCTGCCGAGGAAGGGCTGTTGCTGTTGTTTTGCTTTAACAGCTGCCATGATTCCTTGCCCTGAACTGTGAAAGGGTAGCTTCTGAATCATATTTGCTTGTTTTGTTTTCTCTGATCTTTCCTTCCAACTTCCATAAATGAGCTTTGTTTCTTGACAAAAGTGCTCTATTTGGTGAGTACAGTTAAACAGCCACAGTTTAACTGAAAATCTGACGTTGGTATTCGGGTGCATTTTTGCTTTGTATCGGCATGTGCCTCTGGGCTAAATTAGAGCCCAATATAATGAACGGTTGTGATGGAATAGGGCACGCTATTGAACAATCCCATTGACGCATGGGAGAGCATTTACGTGTGATCTTACTGCCAGATGAAGTTTTTACAAGACCACACCTTTGTCATTGAAATATGTTCCGGTTTTACTACAAAGTAAATGAAAAGAATTCATTTTAAACCATGTGAAGATATGGCTCATGAACAATAAAAGGTGCAGTTGTACAGAAAAGCCTACTGACATCACCTTTTGGCCTTTTCTGTAAAATTAAAAATGAGGAGAGCAGATGCCATAGATATTTTAAAATGGATGGATGGATGAAGGGATAAAAACTGCAATTAGGTCAATATATATTTACTCTCATTTACACCTGTGTAAATACAGAATTACTTCACTGGAGTCAACAGTGTTACCTTGGATTTCAAGAGAGTTATTGAGACTGGAATCTGTTCCATTATATTATCAATATGGAAACCTGTAATTACCTCTCTAAAAGATAACAGAGAGCCTGTCAATCCTCTTTATCCTTGTTTGATCTGGATTGCTGATGTGCTGTTTTTTGCAGCATCTGATATATGTTAATTTACAGAGTATGTTTGTGACTTCTGTTGATAAAGACCCATTTATTTTTGTTTGATTCCTTGTAAACCAAGCAAAGGGGGAAAAATCCTCTTTAAGCCATTTTACGCATGTATTGCATGCACACTGTGTTAATGATGGTCTTGAAATAAAAAGCAAGCCATAAAGACTTGCAAACAGAATAAAAGAAAAAGTCCTTCATGTGTTTGAAGTGTACCGTTGATGGCTTTTTTTTTCTTTTCTTCAAATTTTTATCAGTGTTTTCCCAAACTTTTTAGGTTCATATGATGAAATCTGTATGTATCAGGTAATTATGCTGAAGTCCATAATAAAAGTGCCTACTGATTTCCATAAAAGAAGGAATTCACCACTTTGAAAACCAGAAGGAATCGTTTCACGGTCTGCTTTCACCTCCTGAATAAAGTTAACTGTAGATTTTTACCCAGTGATCTTTGCAAAGGGGAAAACATGTTCAGCTTGCATTTATAAGTGAGTGCAGTCAAACTGAGCAATACGTGGTGCAACCAAGGCCTGTCTCAGCAAGAGTTCTTAGCAAGAACGGTATTAATTGTTCTGGCAGTCAATGGTTAGTGGAGCTCTTTTATTCAGTAAATACCATTACAAAAATAATCTGTACTTCAGAATTTCAATACAAGCCAACAAATGTTATTTTGAGTCTTATTATAAGTTGCCCTGAAACTAATATTCTGAACACATCTGTATGTTATCAAGATAGCCCTTAAAGCTATACTTTATTTTTCATTTGCTTGTTTCATTTTGTTTGTTATTATTAGTATTGATGTTATGCCTTCTTCTGGTCCAGAACTTCTCAACCTCTCTTATAGTCCACCTCAAGACCCAGGACTTGTTTGTTTTCTTTCTTTTTTTTTTTTGGTAGGTTTTCTTTGGGGGGAAGGGGGTATTGATTTTGGTTTTTTGGGGTTTTTTTGTTAGTCACCTTCATCAAGTTGGTGTTCTTCTTAGTGAAGTCTTTCAGCTGGCAGGAAATTCTTTCCAAGCACAAAGTGGAGCAGAGCTAATGATGTTGTGTTTTCTGTGTGTTTGTGTCTAGCAGTTGATTGACATTAACATCTAAAAGACATGAATTTCAGTTATTTCAGTTGAAACTCTTGTTCTGTTTGGGGTATCTACAATATATCTCATGCGTAGATTTCCTGATGTGTCTCCAGTCTCTCTCGCTGGGAATGGCAGTAGAGACTGCCTTGCCTCTCTGCTGTTTATTTCTGTAAGACTTAAGCCCTCCTAATCATCTCCTGGCAGAATATCTCTCCATTGATTATGGAAGGAGCTTATGGTGAATAGGGACTTGAGTTAATCATTTAAAGTTAGGTAGGATGAATCCAGATCCTAATCTTTCATTAATTAGTTAATGTAAATAATGAAGATAATAGTGCTTCTCTAGGTCCCCAGTAGGTGCCATGGTAGTGGGAGTTAAGGAACAGAGCTAGAGCAGGCCAGACAATGTTTTAACTGATTTTATAGTTCCATCAATCACCTGTGTCTCCAGGGAAACCATCTCCAAAACTAAAGCGACTTTCTTGTCCCTCAACAGGAATAAGACCAACAGGAGCAGATATTCCTCAGAGGCTCATAAGTCACATCCACAGTCACTCTCTCCTCAGAAATTATATTTTTCAAGGAACACATTTACACTCCTTATGTGCCTTATCCTAGTTATATATGTGCATGTATTTTTTTTTAAATATGAAAAGAAAGTTACAACACTTTTCAAATATTTTCATTAATATCAGATTCTAATTTATTTCTTCCGCACCTATTTTTCAATGTCTCCAATGAAGCTGCATTCCAATTTGTCTTATAATACTTGTAATACTTTTTTTTCTTTTTCTAAAGAATCTAGGTGTCCCCAAGGACTTTCTCTCCCCTCATACAGTCTGCTCAAGCTCCAAGCAATTCTTCATCCAGAATATTTTGTAATGCTTTCTTCCACAGTTTAGCACTGGCAGAACTATCACACAATGCTCTCTCACACAAGGAGGTAGCATAGAGGATTCTATAACAGCAGAGTTGTGAGTTTAAATGAGAGTTTAAACAAAACAATCTTGACAGAAATATGTATTTCATGGTACTAACGAAAACCTTGGAATTTTTGTTGTTGATGCTGCAAATGGAGTGAAATTCTGGTAATGTTTTATTCACCTCATGTTAGTAAGACTTTTCCTGTGAGTATGAACTCCACTACGAGTTCCTGCTTGAATTCAAGGGCCTTCTGAATACCTCTTTATGTTAATTTTAAACATCTTCTTCCTGGTATCATAGAATCACAGAATCATAGAATCATTAAGGTTGGAAAAGACCTTCAATGTCATCAAGTCCAACCGTCAACTCAACACCACCATGCCTGCTAAACCATGTCCTGAAGTGCCATGTCTCCACGTCTTTTGAACACTTCCAGTGATGATGACGCCACCATCTCCCCTGGGCAGCCTGTTCCAATGCTTGAAAATGCTTTCAGTGAAAAAATTTTTCCCAATATCCAATCTAAACCTCCCCGGGTGCAACTTGAGGCCATTTCCTCTCGTCCTATCACTAGTTACTTGGGAGAAGAGATTGAAACCCACCTTGCTACAACCCTCTTTCAGGTAGTTGTAGAGAGCATTAAGGTCTCCCCTCAGCCTCCTCTTCTCTAGAGTAAACAACCCCAGTTCCCTCAGCCGTTCCTCATAAGACTTGTGCTCCAGACACCTCACCAGCTTCGTTGCCCTTCTCTGGACATGCTCCAGCACCTCAATGTTCTTCTTGTAGTGAGGGGCCCAAAACTGAACACAGGGTTCAAGGTGCATCCTCACCAATGTCGAATAGATGGGTACAATCACTTCCCTACTCCTGCAGGCCACAGAATTTCTGATACAGGCCAGGATGCTGTTGGCCTTCTTGGCCACCTGGGCACGCTGCTGGCTCATGTTCAGCCATCTGTCAGTGAGAAACCCCAGGTCCTTTTCTTCCAGGCAGCGTTCCAGCCACTCTTCTCCAAGCCTGTAGCACTGCATGGGGTTATTGTGACCCAAGTGGAGGAGCCGGCACTTGGCCTTGTTAAACCTCATGCAATTGACCTCAGCCCATTGATCCAGCCTGTCCATATCCCTCTGGAGAACCTTCCTGCCCTTGAGCAGATCAACACTCCCGCCTAGTTTGGTGTCATCTGAAAACTTACTGAGGGAGTACTCAATGCCCTTGTTCAGATCATCAATAAAGATATTAAACAAGACTAGCTCCAGAACTGAGCCCTGGGGTGCACAGGGTGTACTGGATTTAACTCCATTCATCACAAGTCTCTGGGTTGAGCCTTCCAGCCATTTTTTTACCTATCAAAGGGTACACCTGTCCAAGCCACGAGCCACCAGTTTCTCCAGGAGAATGCTGTGGGAGACGCTGTCAAAGGCTTTACTAAAGTCCAGGTAGACAACATCCACAGCCTTTCCCTCATCCACTAGGTGGCTCACCTGGTCATAGAAGGAGATCAGGTTGGTCAGGACCTGCCCTTCATGAGCCTGTGCTTCTTGGGCCTGATCCTTTGGTTGTCCTGTACATGCCCTGTGAGAGCCCTTAAGATGAACCACTCCACAATCTTCCCCAGTATGGAGATCAGGCTGACAGGCCTGTAGTTCCCAGGATCCTCCTTCCAGCCCTTCTTGTAGACGAGCACACATTGGCAAGCCCCCAGTCTTCTGGGACCTCCCCTGTTAACCAGGACTGCTGTTAAATGATGGAGAGTGGCTTGGCAATACCCTCTGTCAGCTCGCTCATCCACTCTTGGGTGGATCCCATCCAGCCCCATAGACATCTGAGAGTCCAGGTGTTGTAGCAGGTCCCTAACTGTTTCCTGCTGGATTATGGGGGGTTTATTCTGCTCTCCATCCCTATCTTCCAGCTCAGGGAGCTGAATACCCTACAGATACCTGGTCTGGATATTGAAGTATGAGGCAAAGGCGGCATTAAGTACTTCAGCCTATTCCTCATCCTTGGTGATAACGTTCCCCCCTGTATCCAATAATGGATAGAGATTGTCTTGGACTCTCTATTTGTTGTTAATATAGTTGCAAAAACATTTTTTGTTATGCTTTATGACCATCAACAGATTGAATTCTAGCTGCACTTTTGCCTTTCTAATTTTCTCTCTGCATGACCTAACGAGATCCTTGTACTCTTCCTGATTTGCCTGCCCCTTCTTCGAAAGGTGATAAACTCTCCTTTTTTTCCTGAGTCCCAGCAAAATCTCCCTGTTCAGCCAGGCAGGTTGTCTTCCCCATCAGTTTGTCTTATGGCACATGGGGACCGCCTGCTCCTGCACCTTTAAGATTTCCTTTTTTAAGAATTTCCAGTCTTCCTGGGCCCCATGCCCTTCAAGACAGTCTCCCAAGGGATTCTTTCTCAACCAGTGTCCTGAACAGGCTGAAGTCTGCCGTCCTCAACTCTATGGTAACAGTTGTGCTGACCCCCCTCCTTACTTCACCAAGAATTGAGAAGTCTATCATTTCATGGTCGCTAAGCCCAAGACGGCTTCCAACCACCACATCTCCCAGTGGTAATATAGCACCTGCTTGGTGTTTTAAGGCCTTGATCCTTAGCTGACAGAAATCAGTGTAGCTCCACTAAAATAATTTTACGTCATCTATAGAGATGACATCCAGTCGATAGTACTCTTGAAAGTTCCTGGTGAATATTGGTGAAGTTTTTTATCAATTTTTTTGTGATAAGTAGCTGTTGGGGGAAAATTGTAAAAGGTAAATTTCAAACCCTAATTGCCCTTGACTTTTACTGAATGTCAATGAGACTTTGAGTCATACATTCCGAAATAATTAGATGCTAAGATAAAAGAATAGGTGTCTACTGATGTTCTGGGGGGGGAAAGAGTAAAAAGGTGAAGGAAGAAAGGAAGGAGGGAAGGAACTCCACCACCAAAACCTATGCAGGTCGCTAAATCCGAAATTATTCTATTCTGTTTCTGTGTAACTCAAGCAGTACCAAAATGTCATGGCAAAATTATGTAAAAAGACTAAAATTCATTTGTGAGGCTGCTTTAACATTTCTGGACAGTTTAAGACCTATCCGATGTCTGAACTCAGCTGGAATGCATAAAAAAGAAAGCATTTATCTCAACTGAGTACCCTGTTTGTGATGCTTTCTTAGACTACAATTAATGTGCAATGTGTGGATGTCTATCTTGGATGATTCAATCATGGCATTATGTTGTTCAACAAAATCCCCTAGCCTTTTAGCTATAAGATATTCCGGCACAGAGATACTCAGATGTCCTGACCTATTCAAGACATTCCAGGGCACAGAATAATTACTTATTACTTGAGTTACTTATTACTTACAGAGTTTTACCAAATTATGGACTAGTTGGTTGATATGAGTGCCCTCTCCAAAACAGAAAGTCTCTACAGTTGTCCACTCATTCCTGCAGCTGCTTTGACATGCAGGTTTTCATTTTGTCCCATCTGGTATCTGAAAAGAGGTCAATTCTTAAAAGAGTGAGACTGAGTGGTGGACCTGTGACCTGCTGGATGCTGCAGCACATTGTGTGAGAGATACCCATCTACCATATGTTTCCAAATACCAGGACAGAGCTCCTGATCCAGCTGACACAGATAGGAAGATGAGAAGTTGTTGCATTGATCAGAAACCAGAGTGGCTGTTCTGGGACCTTGGTTAAGGGAACACGTCATGAGTTTGTGGTCAGGACCACCTGCAAAGGCAGCTTCCGCATCATCCTATGGAGGAAACACCATAGGAAGGAGGGAGACAGATGTAAGCAATACTGTGGTTGGCAGTGCTGAAGACAATTGCAGCCTGGTGTTGGAGAGCTTTGGTGATGGTGTGTGGTGATTGTGGAGGTACGACTCTTCTATGTCTTTCCCTGGAGACAGAATATTGATCAGGTAGACCAGTCTGATACAGTAGATTATTTATATTTTTATTGGTTGTTTACAAGAATTAATACATTCATAATTACATTTTCATAGATCTATTTTTGTACAATTTAACTTGTAAAAATGATTAGAAATCACTGTGAAAAGATTTGTGTGACATGTTCACTGAAATCTCTCAGAGCTTCTAGAAATTACACAAACTTCTTCTTGATGAGTTGAATATTTCCATTTCAAGATAACACTTTATATAAGGCATACAGTTTAATTAATACCAGTGGTTGTAAACAGACCTAATTCTTCTTCATATGACTAAGCAGCTTTTACATACAACATTTCTAAAACAAATTCAGATTCTGTCAAGGTGAGAGAATATTTTTTATGTTTATACCATTAGAATGACCTCTGAACAATCATAAGCATTCAGAAGGATGAATTTCTGTTAAATTCTATAAAAAATTACAAAGTATTCCTAATTTGGGTCATCTTCCTGAAGAAATTTAAGTTAGAATTAATTAGGATTTGTAACAAAGAAACATTGAGCAAAATTTGAATTCTAAAGGAAATACAGGTAATAATAATAATAATAATAATAATAATAATAATAATAATAATAACAATAATAAACAACTGCTCATACAAAGACTGACATTTAGCAGTAATCCTTATAATTGAATGTTTGACACTGAGGTAATTAAATGTAACATGTTATATAGCCTAAATGGAAACCAAGGTGTACAATGGCAACACATCTTTTTCACAATATTGCAGTTAGATAAATAGAATGTATAAAGACTGTTTAGCATTTCTAGTTCTATATTTTTTTTTTTAATCTATGGTAGATGTGTGCTATCCACAATCTTTTTTGAAAGTCCTTAAAGTAAAGGAAGAGCTTGAATCATTTCAATCAGCTCTAGACTAAGCTTTGGTGAATGTGGGAGTCAAATTTATTTACATAGGCTCAGTAAGTGAATGTGGTGTGTTACAACGTAGAAGTGAGAATTTTTTTGCAAGTAATTTCATTATTTTGATCTTGAGAAGCTTATTTTAACAGTTAGCGTAACTAGCAGAAAAACATGCTAACATTAACACAATTCAGGTAATGGCACACTAAAAAAAAGAAGAACAAAACCCAAAACAGAAGAAATGTGCAATCATGCATATCATTCCGGCACATTCAAATTCTTAGCTTAAAAAAAACTAAATCCAGAAATGTAGTTAGGTTTATGTTCTTAAATATCAGATTGCAAAACCCTTAATCACACCTAGAGTCACTTCTTAGACAAGCAGCTACCCCAGAAATAGAAAAATTACTTGTGTTAATAAGTGCTTTGCAGTGCAAATAAGGAATTCACAGTTTGGCCCTGTGGCCATTTTTTGAAATTATTACCTCTGAGTGTTAGATATGATTCTCCACAATAATTATAAGTTGTATATACAATGGGCCATACGACTAAAACGACAAAGCTGCATCTTTAAGCTTCTACTTAAAATTCAGCAACAGTAGAAAATGTTAAAACTATGAAATGTATTTCAGGCTCACATACAAATACTCAGAATTCACCTCATGTCAGTGCTGTGCATGACACACCTTACATCACTGGTGTTTTTCTTATAGCTACATAGAGAAATGTTTGTCAGCTCTGAATGGAGGTTTTGCGGCTTATTTGCTGATCTGTTGGGGCTAAAACATGCTCTTGGGAGGAATAGTAGAAGCTGATTTGATTTGTGTCCTCAAGGGAAGCAGATGGATTGTGTATCTCTTATCCTATCAGAGAGTAGCTAGAAGATGTCCTGTTTTTCTAGTGCCTTAACTTTGGACTGTACTTAGTGACCACACCAAGAATGGCATGGTGGCAATGGTTCACTGCTACGAGGTGGGAGGCAGGGATGCTGTCCTGCCTTAGCTCTTAGAGAGTCTCTCCTGTGTCGAAAACTCCTAACTGGTTGGTCAGAAATCAGAAGTGTTTTCCAGTTTCCAACTGCAGTTTATTAGGTACTACTTAAAATATATCCCTGTGCGTAGGTAGGCTGCTAAGGGGTGTTAATACTGTGCAGACATAATGAGTATGGAGTATGCCAGTCAGCTAACAAATGTCATCAAGGGTTTATGCATTTAACATAATTTCTTCCAAGAAGATAACAAAAAATAGCAAAAGGCTGGATATTTTTCAAAAGGTTCTGGCACAGTTTTCTTGACAGTAGAGGGCCAAATGACAGCTGAGGAACATTTGTTTTGCTTGGGGAAAGAATGTCCCTAGGTGTTGATGACTCATTTTTAAGATTTGATAATACATATTTCTTGCCCTTTTTTCAAAGTGTTTATAGTGATGACTTTAATTTATTTTGGATGTGTTTCTTAGTTTTGCTGTTTTTTAAAAAAATGTAATTAAACAACATAAAGGACAATTATTGTATGTTTTAGCAGAGCCATTGTTTTGTGAAAAATATTTCAAGGAAAAATCTTTGTTTGTTGGAAATGGAAATGGTTGCCGATTTAAAAAGCATATTTTTAAATTTTGGTTTCTTTTTTTTTTTCCAAAATCTACTTTAGCAAACTAATAATATCCTAAAAAATTAAAAGAAAGATGTGATTTGGGTTTGTTTCTTGTTTGAAAACCTGGAAAGTATATAGCTGGCATTTCCCTATCCATGGCATAAGTTCTGATTCTTCATGTGCTTGTATGCAGTTATGGTCATTTATGGAGATAAGCTGCACAGTTTTTATAGCTCTTCCGTTTTATCACAGGAGAAGAGTATGTGTGTGAGTTGGAGATTGGAAGAAGGATAATGAGGATATTTACTTTTACTCAGAAAAATGTCTAATCTTTTCAAAAAGAAGCAAGTGGGCTTCATCTTGCAAATATGTAAAGGAAGTCACAGTCTTTTCTACCTTTCTGTTTTTTTTCTCCCCTGTCCTACTTTCTAGTCTTTCATTCAAAATGTTGTTCTTGAATGTGCTGTAAAAAGTTAGACACTTTCAGAATCTCCAGAGTACTCCTGTAGGCATTAGTATATTCAATCCACTGAAAGGTAGAAGAGTTTCAGAGTAAAGGTCTTTACTGGACTAGGATCATCAGAAGCACTAAGGGGAAGCAATAAACAAACAAACAAAATTACTCAAGGGACTTGCAGACGGGACAAAGAAGTTAGATGTTTCTTAGGTAACTTGGAACTGAAGTTCAGAGAAGCAGAAAGAGCTTTTTTGAGGTGATTCCATATTTGTTGTAGGGAAAGAATTTTTATCCCTTGATTTCAAAAAAGTGGTGTACAGGACTGGTACACCAGAGATAGGAAAAGACCGTGTTTCATTTTGGGGCTAATGTTAGTAACAAATTAGAAATAACTTCACTCTTTGTAGTGCTCTAATCCCCAAATTGTTAGAAATGTTAAGTAGTTGTTTTTATTCATTGAAAAATTGTTGATTTCCATTACATGAGTTTATGGCTTTAAATCATGGTAATCTCAGTCTCTAATTGAAGAAATTATCATGATTTGGGACAATAACAACACTTTGGTAGTTGAAAGCCTGAAAATTGTGAAAAGAGAAGGAGATTTAGACTCACCTTAGATGACTTTAAGGCACATTACTGAGTTGTCGAAATTAAATATCTAAATGTCATTTCCCTAGACTCACTGCACAGTCAGCTGAGAGAGACTGGAATCTCTCAATATTGATTTCTCCTACCTATCATCTAAAATGTCATTTTAGAGTTGTTTAGCTCTCAATGCTCACCACTGAGGAGACCTACAAAAATTATACTCTTATCTTAAACTTCTGTTCGGTGCCTAATGTTAGATGGGGTGAATCTGGGTTCATTTCTGCCTTATTCATAATGAAAATACCCAACCCAACTGCTTGAGAAGGTGGTAGATGGGAAAATATTTGAGGAAGTTTGCCCTGTTGTCATTTGTTCTGTACAGAAACAACCAGACATCAGCTTTTGAGGTGAGTGGATTTATATGTTCTACCAGAATCAAATAAACTAAAAAAACCCACCACCAACAACAAAAAAACCTCTTTTAGATTTCAACCTATTACATAAATGCAGACAATTTTAATATCTTCTTTACTCTCTCTACCGTTGTCTGCGATGTCTCATCTTGTACAATGATGTTACACAAGTTTCACTACAGTTCTTTTTTTAAAGGTAGAGATAGCAAAATGTCAGCCATTTGATTATACAGAACTTGCTCTGGCTTCTCTTCCAACTTTTGTCTAATATTAGATAAAACACATGACATGTTCAGATAGTGGCAGTGTATTATGGCAGGATGTTATAGTGAACAAATGTTATTTCTTATTATCTGGCCAATCTTGAGATAACTGGGACTTTGTGAATAAACTTTGCTTTATAAAAAAAAAAAAAAAGGTGGTGGTGGGAGAAATTACATGGTCCACTTTAAAATCTAATTCAAAAAAGGTCTCTGTGATTCATCCTTTCCAGCTCCAAGGCAAACAGTGAGATTGGTAGCACATTCATAATTCAACATGGTTAAATGCCAAGGGCCGAACAGAGAGCACCCTCCCGGGCAGTACGAACAGAATGACATTCATGGTTGATTCAGCTCCTTGCAGCAAGCTGTGTAATTGGAAAAGCCAAGGGAAATGACCCCAGTCTCTGTGTCCTGCTGATGTCAAAACACATTTGTATCACTCTGACAAGTGGCCAGTTTGGAGGCTTCCTCAGAATAGGAGGCTGAGAGGAAGGGTAAGGGCTTGCAAGAAGCCTGAAATAGCTACAGCACAGGTAGGGTATGTACTACAGAGTAGATGCTTTGTCAGATTTCTGCCTTGGTTTTTAAAAAGATTAAGCAAAACAGGCTCAGAAGAGGACACCTGTTTAGCATAATTTGATGTCTTAATTAGACTGGATGATATGCACCAGTGTGCTTAATGACACTTGCTGTACTCAATAAACCTGTAGACTCTGCTGTAAAGCTGATCGCTGTGATCAATAGAAATGGATGGGATATTTGAAGATGCTGACACGGTGCTTAAATCTAAAAATTACAATTAGTAGGTTATCTGGACCAGGAGGAAAGGAAAATTATAATCTACGACATATTTGTGGAGGAAGATCTGAAGTTCTGTATTATTTGTGGCATTAAAATCCCTTCAAGGGGGAGAAAAGTGGTTCTGAGTTAAGACCACCTAATGGCATATACTCTTCCTATCAGATCACTAACACAAAATATAATTTAGCTAAACGGTGTCCAGTCAGGGCTTTAAAAGTAGGTAGCACTACCTAATTAGTAATAATGCATTATTGATAATACATTGTTATTAATAATAATTAATATAATAAAATTAATAATAATGCATCATTATTAATACAGGCACACAATCTTGCTCAGCTGGATTTTTCCATCTGTTAAAAGAAGAAAGTGAACAGTGTTGGACAAAGGAAGAAATTGTTTTCCATTTATTTCTTCTGAGCTATGGACTGTCACTTCCACAGTGAACTGTGGAATGAGGGTCAGATGCATTTATACACCATTTAAACTGTTCAGATAATTTTTTGGGAAGACAGGGTGTCTACAAAATTTTTTGTGTTCCTTAGTATGTCCCTACCACTCATGATCAGTTCTTTTATAAATTTATTGCAAAATGCTTCCCCACCGTAATCTAAAGGACATACTTTATTTTTACTAAGCTTGGCTCACGCTTGGTACATGAAAAATAGAATTTTTTTCCGTGTATTTTGGTTAATTTACTATAAGTTTGACTATATCTGGATCATGCAGACATTATAATTTGAATATAATAGTTGAAGATATATAGTCTTATGCTTCATTTACTTACATTAGTTGTAATGATGATTATAGATGTGAAATGCTTAATATTATTCAGATTATTTTCCATCTCTCTTATATTGATCCAGGTGCATTATTTTTGTTCGTATCATTGGTCAGAAATATAGTTCTGAAAAAGTGCTCCACATTCTCAAAGTCCCTCATTAGAAATAATTTCCTTAAATAATTAAATTAGTTGGAGTTCCATATTGGGCCACAGAGCCATAGCAAAACACACATAATTCCTGACAAATCTCACTGTTTTTCTCTCACACATAAATAATTACGTGCAAATACATATATACATACACATTACTTCTGAACCTTGCTTCTCAATAATACCTGACCTGAAGTGTTTGGCTGCTTTACTGTCAGTAACACTTCACAAGTCTTCAGCTGTGTATGTGCCTGAAGAGACATGTCATAGCAATAGTTGTTCAGTATTTTGTTTGCTAGTATAGCTTTTTTCTTATATTTGTCCAATATTAAGCAAATGATTCAGTGATTAATGTCACATCTTTCACCTACGTTTTTCTTGCAGACGTCACACACACATTACTGTTGTTACCTCAACTATGATGACCTAAGGACATTGCAATTGAGATGACAGCTATTATCTGTACAGTGTTACACTAAGAGATTGACTTTGCTCCAGAAAAGTTACAAAATATGAAGAAGATACTCCTGAAGTTTTGCCTTTTCCTATACCAGCAGTTCAGAAAAGAGTTAAGATTTCTCTTCAGTTTAGGAAAAACAGAATATTTCTCCCCAAGGGTGAAAGATTAGACCTGTCCAGGGACAGAATGTTGCAGAAGAGTTATGGGGAGTAGGGGAGAGCTCTGGAGAGTTAAGTAAGTTCAATGGTTGCGCTTAGTGTCTTGTTCTGGCTTTGCCACCTATGATTTAGATCATCAGCTGGTATAAACTGACACAACTCAATTTTACCAAAGGTATGTATTTACACCAGCTGAATCCAACTTATGATTTTACACATTTTTTATAAGGATTAGCCAAGGATAGATTTTTGTGACCCTTAATTCTGTTAAGTAACATGTGAATTGTTGAAAGTTCTGAGTCAGTGAAAGAAAGTGAGGTAGATCATGAAGTGGTAGAACTGGGCATCCTATGAATTTGTTATACTTACTAACATGTCTAAGAAACCTGCATGCTCTCCCTACCGTTTCTTAATCTCCTGTCTTCTTGTGTGCTTATGTGCTTGCGCATGGGTGCCTGAACACACACACACACACGTGCACACACACATAAATATATAACTATGCATCTGTGTGCATGTTTTTATTTAATGAAATATTTCTGATGGGAGCTGCAAGGTTGTCTAAGTTTCACATAAACTGTGAAACTTAAGTTTATATGAATCACCCATCTACTGGGCATCTAATTCCCATAGGTGCTTTTAAAAACTCTAGCTCTTAACTAGTTGAATGCATAATTTACTACAAATTATTTGCTCAGCTCTACTCATAATAATGATACTTAGCTGTAGCTGAATAACATTTTTCATCTTCAAAGTGCTTTTCATTTGTTAACTAATTAATTAGCCTTCTAGATCTCACCGGTAAGATTTTCCTGATATGCAGCTTACATTTTCTTTTTGCTCCAATTCTTCCCATGGTTTTCACAGTTATATTCCCTCAGACTTCCCTTTACAGCTCTTCGTTCTCTCTCACTCTCTTTCTCATGTCCAAATTTATCCCTGAGGTAACACTACTGAAGTTGACTTGAGTGAAGTTACACCATGGATGTATCTGGCCCCTGGTGATAACAACATTCTTCAAATACAATCCTTGTAGATGTTTATCCTGCTCTCCTCCCCCAGCTATCATATGGCCAAGCTATACATATTTACTGTCGCACTTTTCATCTTGCCTCATAAATCAATCCCTCCAGCCCTTCAATCATGTTGGTTGATCTTGTCTTTATTACCTTCAATTTGCTCGCAATTATGTAGTGCTTAATAGCTTTTCTGAATAACTTTAAGTCAAGAATGACACACGGCAGGGGAACTGCAGTAGTTGTGAAATAATTGCAAGTGCTGGTGGTACTCTGGAGAGGTGGAAATTTTGCTATTGCCAATTATGTTGTTTTCTTAGTTCTGCCTAGATGTCAAGAAACGTATGGCAAAAATTATTTTTGCTAAAGATTTTCATTCAAAGACAAACAGAAAAAAATAGCTTTTTTCCCAAAAAATACTATTCATTAAAATAGAAATAAATATTTTTTATTTACTTATGAAAACATTTTAAATATATTCTATGAAACCACACACATCATAATTTTTTTGGAGTGGGAAATAGAAAATGTTAATTTCCCCTGAAGTGTCTTTTATCAGAGACATCAGTTTCTGATTTATTCTATTCTTAATGGAAACACAGATAAATAAATTGATAAATTACATTTTAAATTACACTTGTCTACATTTGTCTGCATTCTCCTTATTTCACACAATACTTACTTGTCGTCTCCTCACCCTCAGATTTTTCCTATTATCTTTGCCTCCATTAATCCAATCGAAATACTTCTAAAAGCTGATTGCTTGCCTTGTCTGACTCTGCTTCCAAACTGTTTTACCAAACTACACTTTACTTTTCTTCACAACAGTATATTTTCTACCTCATCTTTATCTTTTTCCTCCCCAGCTTTACCCTAACCTACCTCATTTGATCTCATCTCTTCTCTCTCTGACCACTCCATCACCTGTAACAGTGACCTGAGCTCAGTGCTCCCTCTTGGTTTCTCAGGACCTCAACTGAGGCAAACTATGTCCCACCAAACTCATCTCTCCACAGTGGGAAGACAATGTTCTAGCACCATGCTATATATCATACATGTTATTATATAATTGCCTTAGCTACTAATAAAGACAAATCTGGGGAGTAAATTTCAGATTTATGTTTTTTGTGATGAGCATAACTCTTTTTCTGTACGCGTATATATGTTTGTGTATGTAGGGCTGAGTATGGTGTGGGGTGCATTATGTTGTTAAAATTGTGTGTGAGTTTGAAAGAATTGATTTCTTATACAAAGAATGTTGAGTTGAAAAATGTGTTTCTCCAAAGAAAACCAGGAGGACTGGCAGGTCTATCATATTGATAAATATGATACATGGACAATGTTTTATTTACATACTGAAGTATTTCCTTGAAATTTAATCCATATGCTTATGCTACAATGTCTCCTCATCTGTAATCTTGAATTGTCTGAAAAGTGTTTTAATTATTTGAAAAGCAGCGTGTTTGCAATAGCAACTGGTATGTTATTACTTATGCATGAGAAAATTCAGTCATGACTCAACTTGTTTGGGTTGTTAATAACATCTGAGTTAAAAATCCCACCAGGGTCAGTTCGAAAACCTAAGTAGAAATTCATATTAACGTTATTATTAATATTATTAAACAGAAAGTTGAAAGGCAAAGCAGAAAGTATTATGCATACATGTAAAAAAGATGTTCCTCTGCAATGTTTGATATTGACAGATACGTCTATAAAGTCCGTACGCAGGGGGAATGGGAGTAGGGGGAACGCTAATTGAATCTGAGCTGCAGCAAACTTCTGAAGAATTTGAAGAAAAGCCATTTCAGTCAATTAAGTCTGAAGCAATTGAATTGAGCTAACAACCAGGATGTAAAACCAGTAATACTGGAGTTCTAAAACTTCACTTAAGATCTTGAACTTAAACTCAGTTTTCCAAATTTTGAAGATGTTCACATATACAGGCACTGGCAGCATTATCAGAAGGCTTCAAAAGTTTGGCTGCTTTCATAAGTGATGTTCTAAACAAGACTTATTTCTGCAATCTGCACACTATCTCTAGCTCAGAAAGTCTCGATACTGCTAAATGTACACTAAGAAGACATAAAAAATCATTAATTTTCCTGTTTTCTACACACTTTCCTTGAGCATTAGCTATTGATGACAACTGGAAATAAGACAATGGGACAGTTTGTTACATGACATTTTCCAAAAAGTCACTTCCAAAAGACTTTTTTGGATAAGTGGCATCTCCAAAGCATCACAGAGTAGAAAAGATTGTGGCATTTTTTTACCATGGTGTGGCTGTAGCAAATCCAGAATGAGTCAAACAAACCAGTGCATGCATTCAATGGCTGTTACAAAAAACCACTGAGGGCTTGAAGGGAGGGAAAGGCTGGTTCTGGAAGAAACGTGCTTTGCTACTTTGATTTGTTGGCCAAGCTGCAGCAGATGTTATTGAAACTGGTGCCTGCAACTTGGAAATTAAAAGAGAAAGAAAGAAATGGAAGGGAGGGTAGGGCTCCAAGACTGATTACTGCTGCATAAGCATTTTGTCATAAACAAAAAAGGAAGGCAGACCAGATAGGGGCCTCTAACAGTGACAGAGATAAAGAGGCTAAAGTTTAAAAGCACAGAAGTTTAACTGCCAGTGTTTATTTATAGCTTCACACATACAAAGGCACTGCTATTTCAGGGAAACGGCATTATTTTTTATATGTGTCAGTTTTGAATAGTCCAGACACAGTAAAAGTAAAATAAAGTGAACCGCATGTGTTAAGGAACAAATTTAAATAGCAATGGCTCTGAGAATAAAGTGTACATTAAAATAAGGGAAGAGGCTATAGCTCATTTAATTTGCAGAATAAATCTCTGACAAAGATCCCTGTCTTGGGTACAGAGATGATATTAGGAGTTGAAAAAAGGTATAAGGCACAGTCTAACCTAATATGTGTGTTTGTATGTGTGTATAAATACTGACACTTATCTCTCCCACTAACCATCTATCCATCAGTAATACATACGCATTCAGAAACACTCATGTTTATATTATTCATTAATATACAAAGGGTTACCTATTAGCTGTATCAATACTTTATTTGGTAATATCTTCAAGACAAGAATTTTCTTTGGTTTTGAACATTACACATATATAGCATGGAGAGATAATTGGTTCTATAAAGATAAAGAAGTTGTGCTTCCTTGCCACCTCATTTCCTACTGACAGTATCAGAGATGTTCAATAAATGCCAGTTCTTCACCTTCTGATACACCAGTTTTACTCGTTATATGCTACATGATTTAAAGAGGAAAAAAAAAAAAGTGGATCATGAAAAATATTTTAAAAGTTCCTGGAAATTGACTGGAGTGTGTTTTCATTGTCTCTATATTTCTAGAGATAGTTTTCAAGCTAACAAACTAACTCTTTACATAATTTTAGCTGGATGAACTCCTGTCTTCAGCCTCCTTTAAATGAAGGATACAATACTCTTATCTATGCTATACAATACACTATCACTCTGGAGATGTTTGCTATCCCAAAGATCCATTCCTGTCTTTTCCCTGCATAACATGTATATTATTTACTAAGTGCTGAATTGTAGACTTTTCCACTGATTATAGAGGCATAAAGAAGGATCTTGCTTCATTGCAGAGTTTCTTCTTGGACTTTTCTCCATTTCCATGTCTTTGTCAAGGGAAACTTTAAGTGTTTCAATTTTTATGCCTCTCATTCATGGAAATTGCCTTTCTCTGAGATACCATAAAAACAAAACCCTTGTTTTTTGTAGTCTGCTGCTGCAGCTGCCCTTAGGAAGACCAAGACTTGAACTTGATGTTTCTCTCCCAGAACCCAGCCACATCTCTTCTTACAAGAAATGGGCCACAGCCTTACTGGATACCCTACAGCAGATAACAAAATGGAAGAGAGGGCAGCTCAGCACCATGTTGTAAAGGGGATGCATTATAGAGTGCATTATAGTGCATTATAGAGCATCAAAATTAGCTGTGAGAGATTTAGTAATTAGTACAAAGGTCTGCCTAAATTAGTGTACTCTACTTTCCATGGTTAACAGGGCAAATGTGCCACCAGAATTTGCTTCGGCACCATCTAGTTCCCACCCCTGTGGGAGCTGAGATCTGTTTTTTCCCTATCAATGATCTTAAAGGAACATATCTTTTCACTGCTTTAAGAAAGTGACAATCAAAATGACAAACTACTCTGATTTAAAGACAAGATCTTTGTTTTTAAAGTTGGCACAGTTTTCGTCTAAACTGTTTATGAACTGAGAATTCCCACTGCAAGTAGTGAACTGCCTCAGAACTGTCTCAGAAAAGCTTTGCCTTTTTTTTCCTACTTTTCCTTATTACAGCCATTGTTGAAAAATTTGATATGAAATCATGTTCTTGATTTCAGTCTTTTTTTTGTTTCTTTTATTTTTCTTAATTTTTACAGATTCATTTATAAAGCTATAACATTACCTTCTGGAAAAGCAAAAATAGTAAAAATGTTATCTTATTTCTCTTAGAAAGGAAAACAGTTTATCAGTAATGACTGGTTTATGTGTCGTCTTTATTTTTTCTCTTTCTTTATTATGATTTTTTTTAAAATTAATTTTCCGTTATTTCAATTGAATATGAAAGTAACAAAGTTTGGAAAAAATAATCTCAACTGATACTCCTCATCATCTTTATCCTTTCCTTTTCATCCTCTCCTCCTAATGACTTTCTGACAAAAAAAAAAAGGCTAAACTCCCAAGATTTTAATGAACAGTTGAGTTTTTCCTTATCTAGTAATTGGTCCCTTTGATTTCAGTGGCTCTGCTAATAAAGTAAGATATAACCAGGTATTATCAAGGGTATATTAATCATTAACAATTATCTAAATCACCAAGCATTTCAATTTTACATAAAATAGATTAGATTGTTTCAAAGATTATATGCTTATGGAAAAGCCAACAACATTGCAAGAACTCCCAGGGCTAATCTATTTAAACCTTGGATCTCGCACTTAATATTAAAGGGGACTAATCAGTGGCTTTCTGCCGTCTTAGTGAAAACAGGTGAACATTTATTTGGTTACTCCCTCATTTTCCATTAGACAATATTATATGGGTAGTAATTTGCTACATGTATGAAGTATAACTCCGCTCTGCCAGGAACAAATAGAAAGAAATGAAATCGGAGATATTCAGAGAGACTTCAGCCCTTCTGGGCTATTTCTACAGTAGTTCACCATGCATCCATCTTCCACTTTGCTCAGGGCTCATTCCAAAATCAATCTGTAGACTCATACGTGTTTATACAGCATTGTGTTGGCACATCTAAGTATATAACAGCACCTCTTTTCCCCCATGGTGACTTCCAGCATCTTGCTGCAAAAGATATTTTGGGGATGAGATTTTGCTTGCCAGTTATTCTGGAGTGACTTTGTAAAGGTCAATGAAATTACTGTCAGTTTGTTCTGGTCAAAATCTGCCACACCCACATGGGGTTAATAAAATCCGTGTGGATTATACTGACATTATAATAGTGATTTTTTTTGTTTGTTTATATCTAAATAAGTGTGTGTGTAGCTGTGTTTGTATTTCTCTCCCCCTCATCACTCTTAGACTCTCACCACAGCTCCTGTCATAACTGAAGGGAGTAGACAGTTATCTCATGACCTAAAGGCATTAGCCAAATTATCATGGATCAGACATCCGCAAAATACAAAATGAGGTTTCATTTGACATAGACATTTACATCAAACATATACAGAATAATTATTTCCACTGGAGCATTGATGAATCAACCAATGGCAATTTAATGAGAATACTGTCTGTCCTTGTAAGTTATATTCCCCTTCAGTTGCAAAGGTGCTAGCCAAGCGCACTGTATCACTCAGTCTTGTCAGAGTAGATGTTCTGTCACTGATTAAAGAGCTGGATGTCCTCTTTAGTCACAAAAACATTTCATGGAATAACCTTGTTTCTGTCTTAATGGATTCTTGCAATGTAATGAAAGGCTCCAAACTGGACTTGAAGAAACCCTCAGAGAGACAGAGAGTGTCACTTCTCACTTAGTCACTGCTGGCAATTGCTGCCACTCTGCCCATAGCACACCTGAGAAGAGATGTACAAGTCATTTAAAAGGCACATTCCATCAAATGCATAATGGGCAAGAAAAGCTTCAGAAGACTTTTTATTTCCTTCCCCCTCCCCAGCCTCCTCAACATTCAGATTTCTCAGATTTGTCACAGCCAAATGAGGGGGCCAGGTGTAAGAATGAATATTTGATACCGTTCTGTGAGCTGCATGTGACATGCCGATGGCACCTTGGTAATCTCTGCCAGGCAAATGATTTCTCAGGGTTTGTGGGGAGGAAGGGGGGAAAAGGAAAGGAGAACTGATGGTGCAGTTTCACTCCACATCTGCTGCCAATTTTAAGGAGCCACTAATTCACAAACTATATGGTAAGCACATTTAACTGTTCTAGCATTTTTCTCATGCTTCATGAAAACAGAGATAATAACTGGTAAACCAACTGTAAAATTAAAAGAACTAGATGTTGCCAATAAAGACCATCATTTCAGGAAAATAAATTTGTTTCTTGGAAGCTGCTCTCTAACGTATGCTTTAGGTGCCCACAAGAAAAGCAATTCAACCGGAGAGTAAATTGATCTTGCTCCACTGGTTTATATGAACAGAGCAAAAATATACACCAACAGGTTATCACTTAATAACTCTTTGTTTCACTAATATTGAATCAATAGCAGGATCACTTGGAGTCATCAAATCTTGAAGTGCAATGTAAAAAGTAATTCAAGGACACACACCCGTAGACACACACGCATGCGGGCACATGCATTACTGAAGGAATAAACATTTCCAAGACAAATGCGCCATCACACTTAAGACAATATTGGTCTTCTGAAGATAAGAAACAGTAGCTTAATATCTTCTCACAGAACTCATGGTCCAAAGCATCTTCTAGTATAACTCTTTTTATTTCTGCAGAGAAACTGGTTGTATATGCATCTAGAACTATGTTTCAAAACACACGCTAGTTGCCATGTATGTGCAAGCTGATGCCTTCTCCTTGGTAGCCTGATACAGGACTCATGGGAATGGATCAAAGCTGCACCAGAGGAGGTTTAGACTGTACAGTAGAAAACATTTCTTTGCTAAGACTGTGGTCAAGCACTGGAACAGGCTTCCTAGAGAGATGGTCAATGCCCCAAGCCCATCAGTGTTTGAAAGGCATTTGGACAATGCCTTAATAACATGTTTTAACTGTTGGTCAGCCCTGAATTGATCAGACAGTTGGATGAGATGATCATTATAGGTCTCTTCTGTCTGAAATATTCTACTCTACTCTACATAAAGATAGGCACCTACAAAGGGTTTTGTGGTTGCGCCTAAAATCACGTACATTTTGCTGATAATCACAGGCAGTGTTAATGTTGTTTATGTTATTTTTATATCTAAAGTTTAGGGAGTGAAGCCTCTCTTTGAGATCTTTTTCCTGTGAAGAGAAGGGAGACAAACTGCCAGGGTTTGTCACTGACTAAACTGCAGTTTGTAGAAATACCCTTATCCTGAAATTTACTCGGGCTCTATCAAGGTATCAGATGGTTTCAGGACCTAAACTACTGTATATGGGTTTCCTTTACTTTAATTCTCACATGATCTAATTTCAATGACTGCATTAGGATATGGTAAATAGCATCTGAAATGATCTTATTTCTTCCTATTGGCAATAAAAAGTGCCTAAAATGCTTAGCACAAAGACAACTATCTACATTAAATAGATGTATCCTATGAAGGACTGGTATAAGCCACAGATTTGTTCATATCCATATGGCCCATTAAAATGGGCTAAAGTACAATTTCCATCAACAGTGGTACATAAGAAGCAAATGCATCTCGAAGAAAATCAAACTACTTTAGCTCCCTTATTTGAAAGGCTAAGTTTCTTAGTTAGAGCCTTTCACTTAAATTGACAAATAGCTCAGGAAAGCTGTAAAGTATTCAAATTCTCCCTTTCCATGAAAACACACTTGAGCATCTCTCTTAGGATCCCCTCCTGTAGGTAGAGAGAAAAAAAAAATTAATAAACTCTTTTATATCTCAGCACCAGCTGCACTGGTGCTAGCAATATAAGGAATAACAGTATTTTCATTGCTAAAGTCTAATCTAGATAAATGAATAAGGTAAGTCCTTTTTATATTGCTGACCTGTGAAAAAGCACATAAGTGTGAGATGCAGATGCCAGCGTGTTGATTATTGTTTGCAGACAATAGATAGGCCCTAAGGCAATAGCTTGGTTTAATGCTTCTAATACTAAACATAGTACTAGCTGCACAATCATACCTGTGGTCAAATTTCCACTCCAGTGAGTAAAAATACGAAAAAGAAACAGAAACAAAGTTATATTTCGGGGGCATGAATTAATTGGAAAGCTCTATTTCCACTACAGTTGATATTAAGCTTTTCCATTGACACCAGAGCTGTGAAATATAGTTGACTCAAGGGGTAGGAAAATAGAGGAATATGTTTTCCTGACAACTGACACATGGGCTGCTGTCTCCTTAAAGGGCTGCCGGCCCTGAGCTCTGCTTCCCAGCTCCTTCAGGCCACCCTGGGTCTGAGCAGCAACGGGCGAATTTCAACAAAGTTTGGCTGCTCAAACAGAGTACACTTCAGCCTGGGAACAGGGCTGGAAATCACAGACGATTGATTCCTCTCGCTGGGTTTCCAACATCACCTGGTTTCGGGATATAAATCAAGGTCTCTATTTCTCTTAGTCTAGAAGGAGGTAAAAAGTCTGCAACCCATTTATTTTAAATTAAACAAAACTATTTTTGTGGGTTTTTTTTTTTCAATTTTTGAATAAGGTTCAGTGCAAGTCCTGATCCACACTGGTGAAAAAAGAAGTAGGTTCTAGTTTTTATCAGAACTAGTTGCTTTATTCAGACTTTATTTTAGATTCAAGGAGTAAAATAAATGAATGGTAATGATAAGAGGATAGAATTTATGTTATGGCTTATATATTCTGAGCACTGTGAATGTCAGTAGATTAATCCTTTTCAACTGCCATGACTCTCTAATGACAGTCCACTCAGAGGAGAAGAAACTGAGGCCAAAAAGTCACTTTGCAAGAACTATAGACAGAGACAGATACCAGCTGATCTTTCAGATGTCCTGATTGCTGCCATTCCCTCAGAAAAAAAGATTCCTTAATTAGTTTGTCTGTTTATAAGGTGCACTGAATGAAGTGTGTGTGTGTGTGCATGTGTGTAAGAAGCTTCTGGTGTCTCAAAAAGGACATGATGTTTCCCACCCTGGAAAGGCAACACCGAACAGCTAAAAAAACCTGCGATAAACACATTTATCCACTAGGGGATGCCTGGACAAGCGTTTGGTAGAAAACCCGTTCTTACGCTGAAAATTGCAGACTGATTCTCAAAAGCACAAGTGTGTGGTTACATTCCTAATTTGTGTGCCCTGCCGCCGTCATCAGGACTGCCAATAAAGCAGCGGCAAGCGGGCAGCGATGTGCACCAGCAGGCGTTTTAGCAGGCAGTTGCGAGGTTTCCCGGTGCAAGCGATGCAAGGCACAGAGGGAGTTCTCAACCATGGGTCCAAAAAACAAACAGGGAAATGGGGTGAGATGTGCTTTAAAAGTTAAATGGATGTTTTAAGCAAGAAGCTTAAGCACAGGCCTAGCAGCTGTTTGTACAGAGAACAGCTCTGTGCCTTTTCCATGGCTTCTCTGTTCCTCACCTGGTTCTGCAGAGTTTTATTCATACGGTTCAGACTCGAGCACCAGTAGGGCTGCAGGAGGCAGTGGGAGCTGCCTGCTCTGGAGAGGGTGACACAGGTAACTGATTTTTGCATCATTTAAGGTTACGTTTTCAGAAAGCGCTGCAGAATTGAACCATACAATTTGCTTTGGTACAATTCCCCATAATGCTTTACCTCCCTCCAGTGAATGGGAGTTCACAGCAGCTCTGGCTCATTAGGGTTAAGAAATAAGGCACAGATTTTCTACCAAGCTGGCGTTCTGCTGCCTTGACAGCATTCGTGCTTAAAGTCAGTACTGAGCAAAGCAGCTGATAAGCAGTTCAGAAAAATTCCCCACCTGTAACAGCTCTCTGCATCTAGAATATTTGCACCTTAAACAACTGCACTTGAATACACGTCGCAGCTATTGCTGACTCACTCAGCCTTTACACATCATACAACTTCTTATTTGCTCATCCTCTGGTGCTGCCAAGAAGTTACTGTGAAATAAAATAAAAATTAAAAAACCCCAAACCTAAAATCCCAAGTTGCAATGTATACTTTAAAGAAATATGTATCATTATTTTTACTGTTTGTGCGCAGTCCGGTTTATTACCAAACGTTTAACAGGATGAGGTTCAACAGATTGAACAGCTAATAGTGGTAGGTATTGAATTTACAATTGAACACAAAGTGGATGAGTCTATTATAAAGCTTGTCCAGGGAATGCATTTATGAGACATCCTCTAATCAGACAAAGAGAGGGGGCATGTTTGTCCTTTCTCTGTTGCGTTGTGAGTTAGTGTTACACTGAAAGACTGGATTGTATCCAGGAAACAGCAGATGTGAGTGGACAGAATTGTTTTCCATGCCTTCCACTAAAAATAGGTCAGTTTCTAAAATTTAGTTGTAAAAAAGATCATCAGAAGTGTTTCTTTGACAATTAAAATAATTGTGAATATAAACTCGGAAGACTTCCCCTCCATCTCACTATTCTCTTTCCTAAGTCTGGCTCAATGCCACCACTTTTTAATGTGATTTTTGCATGCCTTGTGAAGTTTCAAATGTTTCGGAGAGCTTTGAATATTTGATTTATTGAGTTGCTTTAATGCAGCTTAATTCAGCTTGTACCTACCTTCTCTGGATACTGGAGGACCTGTGGTGGTGGTGTACGTTATAAAAAAGAAACATTTATCTTGTTGTGATATTGATGTTATCCTGATAAATTGCAATATTTAACTATTCTTAACAGCATTGAGGAGGGCTGATACCAACAAACACAGATGAATGCTTCCATTTTGTTTCAAAGCAAAGTTCATGAAAATAAAAGACCATGTTCTCTACTTGATTGCATTTTCTTTCCTCTCCCTGGACATCCTATTCTCAGATGAAAATGCAAATAATGGGCTATTTTGCTATTTTTCTGTCTAGACTGGCAAATTATTACCTGTGTCTTGTCATCCATTCACAGTACAGAAGAATTATCTCTTAATACTGACTACTAGATTTTCAACAATTATAAGATACAAATATATATGCAATCTTTTTATCCATAGATCTTATAACTATTTATAAAGAACTTAAATATCATCATCAAGTTTTACATTGTCAACTACATTCTTGGAAAAACATTAGCCAAATACAGAGAGATCGAACCATACAACAGTCTTAAAAAGTAGTGTCCACAATTATAAGAGAACATTATCTATACCCATAGCTAGGAATTTAAAAGTGTCTAATAACTTCAATTCAAAGGAAGAGCAGTCTGTGTTTATATCTCTAGAATATTCCTCCTATGTTATTCAGTGACGTGCCATTTGAGAATGTACTTTATGCAATGAGGATTATTACTTCCTAATAACAACTATAACTATTGGTTTAAGTTGGTTGATAAAATATGGTGGGTTTTTTTCTAGCGTGTTGTATAATAGATCTTATCTTATATGTTGCCTTGGAACTGAAAACGCCTTCACCCAGGCATCTATATTTTAGAAATGAATGTTTGATCTGCATGAAACAAGAACTACCCCCAAGCAGAAGATAGACTAAAGCAGAATCGCTCCACTCATTAATGTAATCGCTAATGAGTCCACTTTTTCTTTACTGGAGTAAATACATTCTTACCTGTTTTATTTTCAGAATTCCTGAATTGTTTGCTAACCTACCCCTCTTGCACACAGTGCTGCTTGTTCCCTGTGTTCAGCTGGTGGTCTAGCACCCTCTTGACTAGTAAAACTCTCCCAGCATCTCATCCCTGAACTCAGCACAGGAGCAGGAATTTCCAGGAATAACCATGAGAAAGCAAAAGTGGAGAGGAATATTTGGATTTCAACACTGTGCTAAGGGCCTCATAACATTTTGTTTTTTCTCATTTTCTGGCTTACTTGTGCCTAAACTGATAAATCTCAGCCTCTGAATGGAGCTGCGCAACTCAGTGTTGTAGTAATCATTCTGATACACCTCCTATAGTCATAGCCAAACTTCAAGCAATTAGACTGGGAGCTCTTAAAAACATATTCATGGTATCCTGTAGCTCAGAACATACAACTCAGTTCTTTACCCAGCCTCTAAGTGTAGGTAGTTCAGACCACAATGAGTTCATTGTAGCAGCAGATATGCTATAAAAAGAATATGCCTTATTTAAGTTCTCATGTATGCTGCAGAGACTGAAGCATAGATGTATTCATTCGGTTCAAGACAGAACGGAGTAGGTTAGTGTTTGGGATTCAGATGACAGTGTTTGTGGAAAAAGTCTTGGAAGAATAAAGTGTATTCTTGGTTACATTTTCATTTATACTGGTTTATTTTTTTGTTTTTATTTATTCATTCATTTATATTACAGAATCACAGAATCACAGAATCACTAGGTTGGAAAGGACCTTTAAGATCATCAAGTCCAACCATTAATCCAGAACCACCATGTCCCCTAAACCATGTCCTGAAGTGCCACATCCACACGTTTTTTGAACACTTCCAGGGATGGCGACTCCACCACCTCCCTGGGCAGCCTGTTCCAATGCCTGACCACTCTCTCAGTGAAGAAATTTTTCCTAATATCCAATCTAAACCTCCCCTGTCGCAACTTGAGGCCATTTCCTCTCGTCCTATCGCCAGTTACTTGGGAGAAGAGACCAACACCCTCGTTGCCACAACCCCCTTTCAGGCAGTTGTAGAGAGCGATAAGGTCTCCCATCAGCCTCCTCTTCTCCAGACTAAACAACCCCAGTTCCCTCAGCCGCTCCTCATAAGACATGTGCTCCAGACCCCTCACCAGCTTCGTTGCCCTTCTCTGGACACGCTCCAGCACCTCAACATCCTTCTTGGAGTGAGGGGCCCAAAACTGAACACAGTATTCAAGGTGCGGCCTCACCAGTGCCGAGTACAGGGGCACAATCACTTCCCTACTCCTGCTGGCCACACTATTCCTGATACAGGCCAGGACGCTGTTGGCCTTCTTGGCCACCTGGGCACACTGCCGGCTCATATTCAGCCGGCTGTCAACCAGCACCCCCAGGTCCCTTTCCACCGGGCTGCTCTCCAGCCACTCCTCCCCAAGCCTGTAGCATTGCATGGGGTTGTTGTGGCCAAAGTGCAGGACCCTGCACTTGGCCTTATTAAACCTCATACAGTTGGCCTCTGCCCATCGATCCAGCCTGTCCAGATCCCTCTGCAGAGCCCTCCTACCCTCCAGCAGATCAACACTCCCACTCAGCTTGGTGTCATCTGCAAACTTACTGAGGGAGCACTCAATTCCCTCATCCAGATCATCTATAAAGATATTGAACAAGACTGGTCCCAGAACCGAGCCCTGGGGAACACCACTCGTGACCGGCCGCCAGCCGGATTTAACGCCATTCACCACAACTCTCTGGGCTCGGCCATCCAGCCAGTTCCTCACCCAGCGAAGAGTAAACCCGTCTAAGCCTCAAGCCGCCAGTTTCTCCAGGAGAATGCTGTGGGAGACGCTGTCAAAGGCTTTTCTAAAGTCCAGGTAGACAACGTCCACAGTCTTTCCCTCATCCACTAGGCGGGTCACCTGGTCATAGAAGGAGATCAGGTTGGTCAAGCAGGACCTGCCTTTCATGAACCCATGCTGGCTGGGCCTGATCCTTTGGCTGTTCTGCAGATGCCCTGTGAGCACTCTCAAAACCAACCGCTCCATAATCTTCCCTGGAACAGAGGTCAGGCTGACAGGCCTGTAGTTCCCAGGATCCTCCTTCCGGCCTTTCTTGTAGACGGGTGTCACATTGGCAAGCCTCTAGTCTTCTGGGACCTCCCCTGTTAACCAGGACTGCTGATAAACGATGGAGAGTGGCTTGGCAAGCTCCTCCGCCAGCTCTCTCAGTACTCTCGGGTGGATCCCATCAGGCCCCATAGACTTGTGGGTGTCCAGGTGGCTTAGCATGTCCTTGACTGCTTCCTCCTGGATTATGAGGAGTACATTGTGCTCTCCATCCCCGTCTTCCAGCTCAGGGGGCTGAATATCCTGTGGATACCTGGAGTGGCTATTAAAGACTGAGGCGAAGAAGGCATTAAGTACCTCAGCCTTGTCCTCGTCCTTGGAGACAATGTTCCCCGCCATAGCCAGTAAGGGATGGAGATTCTCCTTGCCTCTCTTTTTGTTGGTAATATATTTGTAAAAACATTTTTTATTATCCTTTACGACTGTGGCCAGACTGAGCTCTAGCTGGGCTTTTGCCTTTCTAATTTTGTCCCTGCTTGACCTAACGAGATCTTTGTACTCTTCATGAGTTGCCTTCCCCTTCTTCCAGAGGTGATAAACTCTCCTCTTTTCCCTGAGTCCCAGCAAAATCTCCCTGTTCAGCCAGGCCGGTCGCCTTCCCCGCCAGCTCTTCTTACAGCACATGGGGACCGCCTGCTCCTGCGCCTTTAAGATTTCCTTCTTGAAGACTGTCCAGCCTTCCTGGACCCCTTTGTCCTTCAGGACTGTCTCCCAAGGGACTCTCTCAACCAGTGACCTGAACAGGCCAAAGTCTGCCCTCCGGAAGTCCATGATAGCAGTTTTGCTGAGTCGTCTCCTTACTTCACTCACAACTGAGAATTCTATCATGTCGTGATCGCTAAGCCCAAGACGGCCTCCGACCACCACATCTCTCACCAGTCCTTCTCTGTTTGTAAACAGCAGGTCCAGCAAGGCACCTCCCCTGGTGGGCTCACTCACCAGCTGCATCAGGAAGTTATCCTCCACACACTCCAGGAACCTCCTAGACTGTTTCCTCTCTGCCGTGTTATACTTCCAGCAGATGTCCGGTAGGTTGAAGTCCCCCACAAGAACAAGGGCCAGCGAATGCGAGACCTCCGCCAGTCGCTTATAGAATGTCTCATCCGTCTCTTCATCCTGGTTGGGTGGCCTGTAACAGACTCCCAGCAGGATGTCTGCCTCATTGGCCTTCCCCCTCATCCTTACCCACAAGCACTCTACTTGGTCTTCACAATCTTCGATTTCTATGCAATCAAAACACTCCCTAACATACAGAGCCACCCCACCGCCTCTCCTTCCCATTCTATCCCTTCGGAAGAGCTTATAGCCATCCATTGCAGCACTCCAGTCATGAGAAGCATCCCACCATGTTTCTGTGATGGCAACTACGTCATAGCTGTTGTGCTGCACAATGGCTTCCAGCTCCTCCTGTTTGGTGCCCATGCTGCGTGCATTGGTGTAGATGCACCTGAGCTGGGCTATAGATTTCAACGCTGGCACGTTGAACCTCCCCCTAGGTTCAACTCTAGTGAGCCCGGTTTTAGCCCCTCCCCCCTCCAATTCTAGTTTAAAGCCCTCTCAATGAGGCCTGCCAGCTCATGAGCAAGAATCCTTTTTCCCCTCGGCGTCAGTTGCACTCCATCATTTGCGAGGAGACCTGGTGCCGTGTAAACCGCCCCGTGGTCAAAAAACTTGTATTCCTTCCATGGAAAAAAAATATACTCCCTTCTTTGCTGTGGCTCCTTGATGGTATAAGTGCCATAACACAAACAGATGTTTCCAGGGCCCTTACTTTAATGAACAGACGATCCACACATACGGCAATATATAAACTTCTTCTTTACAAGAATCTTTCCATTCCTGTAGCTAGAAATATTGAACTGGGCTTAAAGAACAGTTAAAAGACCTTTAAAATTGGACTATCTGAAAGGTTTATTTTGGAAAACATCTGGAATTTTGATGATCATCCTTTTCCACTGCAGTTCCAAAATCAATGCCATTCAGGATTATATAGATGTTATAAGCCAGAAATTCACACAAAGAGTCATTTTCATTTTACTCGATACCTACCTGGAAAATAATCAGATTATCTCTTCTTTGTTTCTTTCTTTTGTCTTTTTTCTTTTTCTATTTATTTTTTCTTTTCTTTGCTCTTTTTTTCTCTCCCCCCTTCCACTCCATGGAAGTCCCAGGTCAAAGTTTTGTGTGTATATTTAGAACTAGAAAAAAATAGAGGAAAAAAAAAATAATTTAGGACTAATCATGTCCTACTTTTAATTTTTTGTCCAACTGTAGCTCTCTCCCTGCCATCTTCCCTCACAATGACTTTTCCCTTTTTATTAGAAATATGTTGTGCACTGATAGCAACAGAACGGACGTGTGCTGGGAACACCTGCAATAGCCTCAGTCATGGCTGTGCTCCTGAAATGAAACACCCTGAACATTCATTCAGAGGTGTTAAAGCAAGGAACCACCTCAATGGGTTCTGCTGTTTTTCAGGCTGTTTGGGTCACTGAGTGCCCAGTGTGCCCTTCAGTCCTTCCCCTCCTGTGCTCACAGAGCCTGGAAGTGCTTCCTTAAAAGCACTGTTGTACCCTAGGTGAGAGAAAAAGAAATCTCTTTTAAAGAATACGCGTGCAATTCTTTATCAGTTGCTGCACTCGTAATGTGAGCAAAGAAATTCTCAGACAGACAGACCATATTTGACTGACATGTTATGGGCTTGAAAATGTGAAAGTAAAGGTCAGTGACAATGTAGGGTGAGTTTTCTCAGTTGTCATTGTTGCAAGAAGGAATTTCTGCCAGATTTTTATAATCATTTAGCTGTTTAACTTGAACTGGAGATAGATAGGTTGGTGGTTATTTGTTTCTGAAGTAAATAAAAGTGACACAGCTCAGTTAATTTATTGATTAGGACCAGGAAGGACCATAACCAATTAACAACATAAAATATGTTACCAGCACTTTTTTGTGGTTCTGAACCAGTTAAAAAGGAGGGCAGCTCAGCATGCCTTTTCAAGCTGACTTCATATTCTATTTCTTTAAATCATATAGTTTTACAGAATTTAATAAACTCCCATCTGCTTATCTTTAGAGCAAATGTACCAAAAATATCAACATGCACCAGCCACACAAATTATTATTACTGGTATCTGTTTGACAATTTTAAAAACAGAAACATGAAAGTGACTGAAAACCATCTAAGCCTAGTACAAGGAAGAAAGTCTTTGTATTTATTTAACAGAACCAAAGGTTATATGAAGTTAAATAGGTCCCTTGATGAGGGTGTTGGAGGTCCAGTTTAGAGCTTAATATGTCACAGAAAGGGTTTAAAATATCCCCTTGAAAATATGTCAATGGTTAAAATAAACCAGCTTATAAAGATATAGAGTTGGTTAATGGCTCATCCTCTTTTTTTTCCTTTTTTTTTCCCATCCCTCAATTCATTAATGACCATGATGCAACAGAATTTTCCAATATTTTTTGTATACTACATACTACAAATCATACATATATCTATAACTTCTTAGTTGATGTTCATGATAGCTGGGATTTCCAGACAGTATCCTGTCAAAACTCTGGATATGTCAAAAACTATGTAATGCCTAACACTGCAGAAAAGGTAGCATATTCTGTTCTCTCTTAATGATGTTTACAAGGATTCAAGCCTTATATTGTAGCCTCCAATATTGTATCCATCGAAGCTGGTAACATTACAACCCAGTAAAGGAGCAAGTCAGCTGATATTATTGACATTTCCTCAACAAGTAAGAGAAAACACATGTTGCAGACTTAAGATGTGGTAGATCTCTGGGTGGTTATCAATGCCTTTTCTCAATGGAAGACAATATCTCTCTCTGCAGAATGGTGCCTTCTATGTTTTAGAAAGCACACCTGGTGACAGGTCTCTTCAAAGTAGAAGGCAATAACATAAGTTTTTTGATTTTTTCTCTGAGTTACTGTTTTATTCAGTTTTCAGTAATTCCCAACTTCCCTTTCTGTCTTGTCACTGTTCTAGAAAACTGTTGTGTACCCCTTCATAAAAATGATTCTGTGCTACTTGCTGCTACCATTGCAAGGAGAGTTGATGTGATTGAAATAGGTCCAATTTCTGTTCTGGATAGCAAACATAAGCATTACTTCATTAGAGAGAATAAACTTTGAATTTTACTTTCATTGTAAATTGAGGTGAAAGAGAATGGAGGAAGGGAGGAAGAAAGAAAGGAGGGAGGATGGAGGGAGGGAGGAGCGGATTATAAAAAGAAGGGGGGAGAGAGGAAGGAAAGAAGGAAAGGAGTAAGGAAGAAGGAAACAAGGAAAGGAAGGGAGGGACATGTTCATGTCCTTGTGTAACCTCACAAAAGCTAGTCTTACCTTACCTCAAAAGAAAGAAAGAAACACCCATCTAACAGCCCTGATCCCTCACAGAAACTGCAGTATTCCTCAGGTTTATTTTTTTACTAAATACAGGTACCACAAAGCAGAGAAAATACAAACTTCATAGACAGAACCCCCAAATCTAGTTTCCATAACATCTTTGTGATGGCTGGTATATCAAGGATAAAACCTAGGTTTATTAACAATCAAGCTCCTCTACTCCAATTTAAAATATTTCAATTGGAAGTCCTCTAACCGTGATCTTAGCATGCAAGGCACACACAAACTTGACAAAGAAAATTATTGGAGACAATGTCGCACTGTAATTAAAACAGTGGAAGGGCAGAACACAGAAACTCTCCCACCTACCATTCACCCTTCCCATCCTAATGCAAGTAGAAATACATGCTTTGCAGACCACAAATACCCAGGCTGATTAATTACATGGCTATGCAATATTACTCATGCATTCCTCCTGAAATGTCAAAAGGATTAGGAGTGCCACATCTTTCCTCCCAAACTCTAATCTTAAGGAACCCTGCTGCAATGAAAACAGTGCAATTACTTTCGTACACTGTCAATTTTACAATAGGGGGGAAAAAAGAGCTTTACTAACAGCAAATAATTATACCACCACTTAATGATTGATTTAACATAGAAAACCCATCTAATTCCTTTTGTCATTACAATCTACAGTACTAACACTCTAACAATGCTGCCTTAGTGATTTGACATTACATTAGCATTAAGAATAATGTTAATATAAAACATTGCTTAACTTTTTATATTGTTAATCTGCATCAATGAACTATAGACCTGGTGTATTATAAGGCCTATTAGCGTAGCAAACCTTTGGGGTGATACAAGTCTGTCTAGTAGCATCCTTTCAAGAAACCACTAGTGCAGTATATAATACATTTGAAAAAATGAACCTCATATATGATACACAGAAGAAGGGGTGATATAGTTTCCATTTTACTGCAAAAAACAGCTGCAGAGCTACGGTGTAATACTTATCCCAGAACATAATTCTATGTTTTCAAGCCATGCCTACCTTTAAACTGGTCTCATACAGATGACTAGTGCCCCATCTTGAAGTTTTGAGATGGGGATGGACCTGTTTCTGGTATTGTCTATATACATCAAGGATCGGTAGTGCATGGGGCTGGGGAGGTCTTTTAAAAGAATAGAGGAGGACCTCATTTTATGTTACAGGACGTTGGGATAGTTGTTTGTTTCTATTTCTATTTCAATCCACAGTGCTATGTTAGTTGCTGTACAAACACTGTAAGAAGCAGCATTTGCCTTGAAGAGCTATCTATATAAATAAAATATAGGCCTGGGATAAGCAAAAAAAAAAAAAAAGAAGGAACATTCTTCATAGAATCATAGAACCATAGAACCATAGAACGGTTTGGGTTGGAAGGGACCTGTAAAGGTCATCTAGTTCGAACCCCCCCCACCATGGGCATGGACACCTTTCACTAGACCAGGCTGCTCAAAGCCCTGTCCAACCTGTCCTTGAATGCTTCCAGGGATGGGGCATCTGCAACTTCTCTGGGCAATCTGTTCCAGTGTCTCACAATCCTCACACTGAAGAATTTCTTCCTTATGTTTAATCTAAATTTACGCTCCTTCAGTTTAAAGCCATTACCCCTTGTCCTATCACTACATGCCCTGTTAAAAAGTCCCTCTCCAGCTTTCTTGTAGGCCCCCTTCAGGTACTGGAAGGTGGCTGTAAGGTCTCCCTGGAGCCTTCTCTTCTCTAGGCTGAACAACCCCAACTCTCTCAGTCTGTCTTCACCTTCATTTTGCACATTTCATTGTACTTCAAGTGCTCAATTAAGTTCACAAACTCCAAACTTTTCAGAACTACCAAATTCCTTCTGAACAAAAGGGAATCTGACAGGGTCAGCGATGTTCTGTGAGTTCCAGGTTTGGGTCAAACCAGGTTAATTTAAGAATGTCATATAAAACAAGGACATATTCATATCTGGTTTAACAGAAAGAATAGGTAGAGCTGGTCATGTATTTATCTGATTTCAAAATTCAGGAAACTTGACTGTCTTACCTGTTCACATACTTGATGTAGGGTGAGTGAGGGTTTTAGTTTTTCATTCATCTCTAGGAAGAATGAAATGAACATAACAAACATTGCAACACAGTGAAAGAACTGCAGTATGAAAATGTACGCTTGCGTGTCCCATAAGGAAAGGTTGTAAATTTTGCACTATCCATTACTCTGTCAGACTGCTATTCCACGTGTGGACTAAGAATGAAGGTGTGAAATCATTAGACTTTATATCTTGGGCTAGCTGTAAACTTTGGCTTATTTCTTTAGAAGTGTCACTACTTCCTGTTTAACATATCGACCTGCCTATTTGGCATTTGACAGCACTATTGAATTTTTGCTGAATTTTATGCTTCAGGAAGGACATAAAGCAACAGATTTTCCCCTGGGATCCCCCCTCTACAGCCTCAAATTTACTATGAACTTTGAAACACTTTGCAATCTCATGTAAATATGTTACATCCTCTTTTCTGTTGGAGGCAGCCTTTTTTTTGGCGGGGGGGGTAGGGGCTGAAAGTTCTCTTGACTCTAGAGAAGTAGTTTGGAAACAATCAATCAAGTGTGTTTCCAAAACACAAGTAAATAAAGGTGCCCTTTGCCCTTTCTCCCCATATTTTATTGGCTTGCTTAGGTGGATCTCAGCACATAAAGTTGTCTTTGATGATCTCTCTATGTCCTCCCTTGGTGCCTTGTTCCTCCTTCATACTTTCACAAAACCCAGTCTCTAAGCTGGGACTGCAGGTTCCACCAAGTGGCAAAGGGTCTGAAAGTTAAGTATTGTGACACTAAGAAAGGAAATCAAGATGTTCTCCCAAAAGGGGTGTCATGACACTTAGCACTACTATAATGAAAAATTAGGTGCCTGGAGTTCACAGTAATCATATTGGTATCTAAATTCTGCTGTATGCAGAATAGGAAAACAGAGACATGGAGGGTTCTTAAGAGTCACCAAATCAAACCAAAGGTAGTTAACAAGGCATGTCTGAGAAAAAGCTGGACTTCAATTTATATTACAATTCAGGTGTGCATACCTTTGTTTCTGTAACATAGAGTCTTAACATCTTCTCCTCACTTCAGGTGTCTAAGGTATGGAGTAAGGCACAAGTGGCTGGTGGTTCCTTTGAAACATGCCTGGAAGAGGAAGATTTAAAAGATTGACTAGTGAAGGGAATGTGTGTGTGTGAGTGTGTTGAAGGGGGGTAACAATGTCTTAAATATGCCTAGGAATCACTTGGGAGAAAAAAAAGCTATACACTGAAATGAACCGTAATTCTGATTGCGGTCACTGGCCATATGAGAGAGAAGGTTGTTGAAAGAAGATGTGTCTTAAAGGCTTCTTTGGAGTCTCAAAAGAGCATTGTTTATAGGCTACAGACCCAATTCTTTCCCCTCCTGCTACTCTGTTTCATAGCTTTAAGATACAGTAATTCTAGGTTCCACTTCACAGGAGACAATTAGATTACCAATATTTAATTTTAAAGCACAGAGTGTTCATGACTGCAATAACTTCCATGAAGGGACGGGGACACCCAGAGCTCATAATTCAACTACAATTTAACATTCTAAAACTTTCCTGTTGCTAAGCCCATTCTTTCCAACCCCCCTTTCATTTTTTGTCTTTATCACTTTGCTCTGCCAGCGTTCAGCATTACTATTTTTTTCAATTACTCTCGGATATTCATCCATCATATTACAAATGCCTTTAATGTTTCTTTCCCTTTTTTTTTTTTTTTGCCTAATAGGTCATGAGTTGTGAAACAAGGCTATGTCTTCCTATTTTTTTCTTTCTTTCTTTCTGTTTTTCCTCTCACTTTTTGTTTTTCTTTCTGCTTTGCATAGATTTATCTGAGGGGAAAAAGAGTGATTAATATCCTTATCAAAGAGTGGGAATGACTGAAAAGACCACAGATTGCAATGACTACAATGACAAGTTTCACTCTGCAGTAGGGATGAGGTAGTATATCTAATCAGTTACTTCAGCTCACGTGGAGATGATGATAATAATTTAAGTTGAGGAGATCCCACCCCACAGAACTATCCACCAGCCTTCTAAGGAGTAAATAAATTCCACCAATTATCACATTTTTGCACATTTCTACCAGTCCTGAGGACACATTAACACTTTTTGAATCTTTCAGTACATCAAGGCATTCCTTTACCACCTCTAAGACTGTAGTTTCACTCTCAAGTTCCTACCAGGAATGCATGCTTTTGGCCAAAGTAGTCTTCCCAAAGCTAAGGAGAAAATATGAATTGCAGCACTGACTAGTTTGACAATAATATTTTATTTTAAACCACAGTTGTGAACACTTCTGGAGTCTCTTCCTCATGAGAGAAGAAATTTGAACTATTCTGCTGTGACTTCATTTTTCCTCTTGAATGTCCTGTTAGATAAGGAGTCAAGAATGAAGATGCGCTGATCCATGGAAATAGATAAGAATATGATTAAATGAGATTTAGGGATCAAAGAAGCTGATAATAAAAGGTTAGCATATGGGACAGCTACAGCAGGAGGAGATAGAAAGGCAAGCATGTACGTGGCAGGGAGAACACTGAAGATCTGTCTTCCATCAGAAATCCTAAGGACAGACAGGAACAACTGTAAAATTCCAATACACTCATGGTGGAAATCCAGGGACAGTTGTAAGCTGCCTGGGTTTATCAGACCATTGAGGTGCTGTTGAATGAAAGATCTAAGCCAATTTCACAACTTGCGACCACCAAAAGGAATCATATTGCACTTCCTTCTCCTTCCCCACAGTGTTTCTCTGGGTAGGTTCAGATATACTGTTTCTCACCCTTTGTTTAACCAGTTCAATTTTTCATTTTTGAATTCCTATTGATGGTTTGTTGATTTTCTGCAGAATTAGTGTGCTGAACTAGCTTATTGAACAGTTAGGTAGGCAAGCACCAGAGCTGACATAAGACTGGAAGAAATGGGATGATGGAAGAGGAAGTAAAGAAGAACCAAACCATTTTGGCAACACTGGGTGAGGCTATCTCAGTCAGTGTTATCTGAGCAAACCCTTAAGTGCCAGAGAGCTGACTACAGTCAACTTGAAGGCTGGTAGTCCAGGCAGAACCTTCCAAAAGCTAAGAGTAACCAGATGGCTGTCACTCAGAACGCAATCCTTGTGTAACTTACTAATTTTATTTCCATTCAGATTTCAAAAGGTGGGTTATTTGCATTGATATTACCAGGTCCAGTGGGCCAGATAATGTTGATTAAATTCACCGTTTTTTAAGTTACGTATTAATCAAATGAGAGACTACTCAGATGACCCATATCAGCTTTATTAGACTGGTTCTTCCACAGACTTAATAGAAAGAGTCAAGCAGCAAGCATAATGTAATTCCTCACAAGGTCCAGGTCTCTCCAAAGGGAAGTCATGGTGTACAATGCAATGAGTCCATTCATTCCCAAAATCTCTATGAACAGATTCACCAGGGAACTAAACACTGCTCCATAAAATGTACATGTTCCTATGCCTTGCAGCACGGTCACAGCTGTGCACAGTCTCTCCTGCTGACGCCAGGACTCCATCAATCTTTGGTCTTATCTCCAAATACATGCTTTAGGATCTCATCCTACACAACCAGCAACAAGCTAAAACACTTCCTCTGCTACTGCTGTCAGAGATGATAAAGAAGAAAATATATAGGAGTCAGTTTTACCTGACAGGGTCCAACTTCCTTACCACCAAGCATGTTTTAGATCACAAGGTACTCTAAATTTCATTTAAATTGTCTGTCTATAAGACATTATTTTCCATGTATGAGGATGCCAATATTTTGTGAAGTTAGTATTATATTCATACAACAACTGGGACACCCCGGTTCCATCCATACCAGTAAATTAAATGATTCCCAAGACTGTTCTCTGTCATTGAGGCTGTTGTATGAAACTCAATTTAGGGAGAGATTCAGGAGAGAATGACAGTTGATCTGGGGCAATGTCCTGGAGGGATGAGTCCAGCTCTTTAGAAGTGTAGATGATGCTTTTCCAGTGTCCAGGCACATCCTTTAATTTACTGGTGTGAGCAGAAAGGACAGTATTCACCAGGCGTACCAGTGTGTAAATGGGAGAAAGAGCTGTGATGACTAAACCATCTTTGATTTGCCCTCCAAAGGTACTTAACTCTCTCAAGTACAGGCTTCACTTTAAATTAGCTCCATACAATAGTGACTGTAAATAATCTTATATGCATAGTAGTTCGCTAATAGAAATAACAATACTGCTACTAGGGAAACTGAAAAGAGACCTGAGAAACTAGTGCTTACTCAAAGCAATAAACCAGTGTCACTGCTAAAGATAAATATAAAAAAAAAAAAAGATTATTTAACTTCTGGAATGTTGTCAGTCTTGACTAAATAAAGTTTTTGAGGGGAATTAATGAAAGGTGGTACAAACACACATTATTATTATTCTGCAATAACACCACAGCTCTACCACCCCATCAAAAAAGACCATCAAAAGTTGGAATAGCTTTGATGAAAACTACTCATAATTCTCAGACAAAGTTGATGCAGTGAGGAGTTACTAAAGCTGAGTGATTTTTCTTGGATTTTTTTAATGCTCATTAGTAACTAATTTTTCTCTTTTAAAGAAGATGAGGTTTTCTTTGCATAAAAATTAACCATGGACAATTTCCAAGGGACTGAATAAGTCTTTTTCTTAGTATGCTTCACTAAATAACCTGGACTAGGATAGTCAAGAGGCTTGATCAGAAATGTAATTCAGTGACTATTGTTCGTTGATTTCTTGTGTGATTTTGGTTTAGTTATTTGCTGGGGAGGGAGAGAATTTCATACCATTTCTAGCTAAAGTTAGGAGCCCAGAAATGCCCTGAGGCTAACAGAGAAAAATGTTTAACCTCAGGGCATATCAGTGCAGCAGTTAGGCAGTAGTAAGGCTCTGTACTTAGGTATTCTCTTTTGACAAGCTCATTACCCACACAAAAAGTTCATCTTCGAGATCCTGAAGGAGTAAGAGGAAAAGTTTGGAATGAGAAAAACAGAATCCCTCTCTTGCCCCTGAAATTACTGCATTGCATATGCATATGTCTATGGTGTAATTTTTCACAAATTAACTGAGAACAGCCAGGATTTTGATTTGTTCTATTTAGTCAAATAAATATATATATATAATTGGTATCAGCTTTCACCAGATGGTTGTGAAAAGCATGAAAAAGTGAGACAGTTTTCTGTCAAAAGTACATCAGTCCTTGGAATGAAAATGCCAAAATACAGACTCTGGGGCAACTTTGCTAATCCAACATAGAAAAGCTGGGACAGCCTCACTAAAATTTTTCTGTCCCATAGCATGTACTTCTTGCTCACATAACTTCTGACTTGAAAAGCTTTCCCACTAGTCAAGTTCACCTAAAGGACTTGATGTACTAAATGTGTCCTGATATTAGGGAATACCTGGCGATATTGACAAATGCCCGTCGGAGTCCAGAATGAGACGGAACCACCCAACTCATTTTCATCTATGACCTAGTGGTATAGTAAGAATTAATTTGAATGGAGGTCTTGGAAATACAGTAGCTTGCTCATTACTTTCTGTTCTCTGTCACATCTATTCTGTGACCTACTGCCTCCATTCCTCTGTTTTACTCTCGGACCAGCTGCTGTTAACTACCATATTTTTTCCCTTTAGCACTTTTCACTCAAAGTTATAATAGGCAGTTATTCTGAGCTCTGTATGATCTAAGGAAGTCTTGGGAAAGAGAGAGTCACACACACGTATGTGTGTAGTGTTGAGGGAGGTTACAGAGTGGAAAATAAAGTAATGTCTGCATTCCTTGGTATGCTTTCAATTTGATTTGATGCAGAATTATCAGGCAAAGTTATCTGACCTGTGTTATGCAGGAGGAGTTTCACAAGGTCCCTTTTGGACTTAAAATCTATGAATCTATATCAGCAATAGAAAGTACATATGAGTTGACCTTCCCAGATTCACAGTACACTTCAATCAAGAATGTCTTACCGATTACCCATTTAACAAGAGGATTGTAACCAACAGTCTCAAAAATCTCTTAGTATATTTTAAAAGCAAACAAGGTCATATGCAATGATTAATTAATCGTCAGAAAGCATTTGAGTTTTTCAATTCATGTTTTCTGCTGTGATTTTCTTTTTTTTAAATACAGATTAAAATGCAGGTTAGGAAAGATGATTTTTAAAATCTACTGGGAAATCTAACCTTTAGTTCCTAAGTAAAGGGTCTTGTCAAGGTATGTCTGTCAAACTTATGTTTTTTCTGTGCCCTGAGAACATCAGTACATAAAGAGATGATTGTTAAGAGACCATTCCCTTGCTTTTACTCTCTTGCTTAGTGATATCTGTTATTTATTTGATAAAGTATAAATAACGGCTGGACTGAGTGATAAGTCCTTCAGGTGCAACCTTAGTAGATACTTAATTCTTACAGTTTGTTGACCAAAGCACAGTGGGTCAAATGCCCTTGTCTGGTTTAAGCTAGCTGAAAAAGGTATCTAAACAATTTCAATAGTGTGAACCATGATGATTTGGGACAAAGCAGCCAGAGGTCTCTGGATAACTGAGGGAAGGGTTCCTGGAGTCAGCGTGAGGAAGAATTGCACTGGAGGAAGGCAGAGGGAGAAGGATGTTGTTCTTCATTTCCTGCCTCCTGAACACAGAGCACAGGTGATAGAATGGGATGGAGGGAGCCCTCAACCCCCATGGGTAATTTAAGAACTTTCCTCCCCCACCCACCTTTCCCTAAGGACAGTCCTCAGGAAGCTAAGGACTGAGTGAGCTTCCCAGAGTCACATCGCTCTTTTGCTCTACTATTTTCATTTCCAGTCCCACTCTGAAGTAGTTAGCCTCCATCTCCTGATAACACATGGCAGTGCAGTGCTTTTGATGAAAAGGAGAGTAAACAAAGGGCAGATCAGGCCACCTCAAGTCCCCTTTCTCATGTTCTCCCCTCCCCACATACAGTGATATGCTGCCTGCATAATCTGTCCGCCAGCAATAAGATGTGTGCTGATGCGAGCTTGCAGAAAGCAGTGTGCTAGGGCTAAGTAGCTCATGCAGATTCAGACACCTTGTGTATCTTCATCAGGAGGTGCCTTGAAGAAGCTCTACTGCTGACCATGGAATTTAAAGGATCTCAAAGGGAGAACTACACTTTGATCCATGTTTCATGCCAGAGCTCGTGTCCCATGTATAGTCTACTTTGTTTCAAGGTTCCAGTGAAGAGTGAGGCATCTACCTCTGCTGTCTAGGACAAAAAAGCAAAACCAAAACAACCAAAAAAAACCCCAACCAAAACACCCACAAACAAAAAGTGGGGGCAGTTTGCTTTATAGTCCAATTTCCAGAGACAGTGAAAACATGAGCTAGTCTACCCCAGCTGGCCATGGACCAGGGCTCACTCCCTGACATGGGTCACTACGTCAGTAAAAGAATGCTCTTTACCTCCTTTTCTGTTTGTCTTGTTCAAGGCCATGAGTTTGTTGCCTGTATCAGTCTGCTGCCTTTCTCACCTGCCTGCTTTGCTTGCAGTTAAAATTGCCTGTTCTGTTTTCCCACATAAAAGATAGTTCCTGACATGAATAGGAAATATTATTCTATAATGGGATGATGTATTATAGGTACATATTATAGAATTCTACAGTATAATATATTATTCCTGGAATACTACTCATATCTTTAAACCTGAACTGTAGCTAGACTGTCAGTGACCCAAACACAACAGACTGCATGAATATCCAGCCTCCCATATTAATGTCCCTTAATCCTCCTTTATTTTTTTACCGCTCTCAAGAAAGCCTCTTAATAAGGACAGAAAGTCAATACTTAAGATAGGGATTGTGTGGGACTGGAAAACCTAATTTGTAATTGAAAAGATCTTGATGTATCCAGGGTACAGAATGGGAGAAAATATCAAGGGTCTTCTCGGACATCCCACCTGGAATGCTGCCGCCTCTGATGCCTTGGAAACACATCAGGAATTCTGACGATTATGTGCAGAGTTATGGAGACAGCTTATTCCTCTCTCTTCTTGCGTTTATTGCCTGAAAAGGAGAACCTGTCTTATCTCCTTGGGTAAGCCCTTAGTTTGGAAAGTACTCAAGATTAAACATAAGTGGGCCGATGATACAAAATTCGCTTGCATCCTTTCCTTATTAGAAACATTTTTTATTTCTATTTTGTCCCGCAAACCACATACACAGTCACATATACATACAGGTTTATTTAAAATAATGAACAAGAAATCCGTAATACTAAATACAGTATGTCTGTATCTGCTCTCTTCGAATATCTCCACTGTCTTCCTATCAGCATCTGTCTCTGAGTTAGATTCCTGATGCATGTTTTCAAACCTGTATTCTCAATGCATTGCCCAATATATCTTATGCTGCAATAGGAAACATTTTTCAAATTATAATTAAGGAAAGTTCAAAGGTGACTTATTTTACCAACCACATCAAAAGTTTTATATCCCAGCAAAACCAGAATGGGAGGTGATCAGACACCGGGGCATGACCACAGAGCAGAGGGCTCAGCAACCTCCCAAAATAATCTCTTCCCTATATCTTACCTTATCGTTCCCAAAATAGTGCTTGTGCATGAAATAGTTTTGTCTCTACCCATCTCCCTTTCAGTATCTTTTTAATGGATTGTAATGATCATGAAGTCTTTTTATTCCAATGAGAAAAATCATTTATATGGAGCAGGAAAATCAAAATCTAGAAGACGAGTCAGGACATGGAAATAAAATCTGTACTTTCCTACCAGGATAAAAAAGAGACTTCACAATAAACCAGGAAGTGATTTCTGAGATCAAAGATTTTCTACACCAGGATCCTCCAGAGCAGGATCCTCTCTCCAAAAGAATGAAGTAGAAGACATTTAGAGAAAGATGAAACAACTACAGAGTGACTTCTCGCTGATACATTCACCCAGTTCCTGGCAGTTCGTGATCTTAGCACATACTGAACTGAAACTAATATCCATAGCACAGTACTTAACAGTCTCCCATGGACCAGTTCTTTCTGGATTTGTCTACTGCCTTTTTTAATCCACTTGGAGCCTCAGAAACTTCCTGTGATGAGGAGAAACTTTGTGTGTTGCATGAAAATGACCTTCACTTTTTTCAAATTTTTTGCCCAAGAATCTCTTGGATGCCATGATTTCTGTATTTTAAGGACTGTAGTATTCCCTTTCTTTTTTCCATTCTGTACTTGACTTTACAGTCCTCTGCAAGAAATCTGACACAATCAACATTTTCCCAAGCTTCAAAGTTTAACTATGGAATCTTTTCCTGTACAGTATCCATCTGCAAACATAGATAATTTTTGTCACTTTTTCCTTTTCTGACTCTGATATATCACATTTTTAGAAGCTGTGAGAACTGCAAGCAATATTCAATCTCTGGCTGTACCTTACGCTTGTTCCAAGACTGCTGCCTTTCACTTCCGTTTCCCCAGTTTCACAGAAGAGCTCGTACATTCACAAGAACATACTATCACTGAAGACACTGGGATTTAAATACCCTCGTTCTCCATCTATGGGCTCAGAGTCTGCTTGGTTTTCATTTGTGCAGGGGATGTTTTGGCCCTATAAGCAGTGGAACAAACCCTCAAGATAAGTAACAGCTGAGGCAGCTGCTTGAGTGGCTCCATCATTATCACTAGAATATGCTCTGTGGATAAACAGAGGCCTCCAGTCCCTCGGGCTGTTAATCTGACACCTTTCATGGAGCACTAAAAGAATTCACTTAAAATTAAAAACAATGCACAGCTGTTTCAATGGATAAGTCATGCCATTTGCATGAGGATAATGGATAATCAATATACAATGGTGACACAAATTAAATGTGGATTAAACAGTCATTGTTCCACAGCTATGCTCTGTGTGATTTTTCCAGTTATTGTGTGATAGTCCTGTATTTTCTTCTATTGCTTCAAGAAAAATGCATTTTCTCCTTTTGGAAGATGCTGCTTCTTTATCAGCCACACTGGTACAAAATAAACAAATGAAAGTGCTAATTTCCCCCGCTTATCTACCACATCAGAGGTCACCTTTTGGAGAGTGATGGAGATTATAGAGGGAAAGTATTTCTTCTCCTTGCGGTCCTCAGATATTCTTGGTGCAAGAGATTATGGGGACAGGCCAATAATGATAAGGCATGATGAGCTTACCTAATTTTAAAATTCTAAAAGCTATCTTATTTCAGATAGGCTTTCTCTGTAGTTAATAGGGAGATATAGACACTCATCCTAAGAATAAGACATAAGACATATGGGATGAATCATTCTCTGGAGATGTCTGTCTCTCTCCACTCACTACTGAAGGAGCCAAGACAAACGACTTCTTAGTTTAGATGTCCACATTCTGAGTGGCTACAATTATGTGAAATGAATCTTGCTCCTATTTTTTCTGTAATAGTTGTCTAGTAATATTCAGATTTAAAAATATATATATACTCCTGCTTTCAGTTTACCTATACAATGATAATTAAATATTTCAGCATTGTTAATATATTTAAACTCACAATATTTAGCCAACATTAGAAAACACAGTTACTTCCAATGTAGAAGAGTCACCTGAGTGATTTATCCAAAGTTACACAATTTCTTTGAGGCAGAAATTTTAGACTCATGAAATCTTAAACTTGGATCATTCTTCTCTTTAAGCTTCAGTGGAATTTAGGCACTGAACTCCTATAGTCTCCTCTGAAAGAATTATAATGCAGTGGCCAAAATTTCACCTAAGCCTCAGTCACAGGGAACATCTGAAAGATGCAGCTGAAGGAAAAGTTATGCACAGGACCAAAGGTGGAATTTAGACTCTGAATATAGCTCTTAATCATTTCAGATAAGTCAACCAAAAACCATAATTAATAACAAAAAGTAATAATGAACTTCTGTCTAACATACACTACTTAACTAACCTCAATTCAAATCACTGACCTAGAAGTATTAAACTCCCTTTCCTATTACTAATCAGATGAGAGAAACATCCAGTGCTCAGAGAAATGATCTTTTTTTCATTTGTTTTACTAAGACAAATTAAGCTCTTCTCAGTCTGTGTCATATTTTTTCACAGGCAGAGCTGATGGTAAAAAAACCCCACTTCTTTTTATTTGTCAAAACATTTGTTGAGAGAAAAAAAGGTGGAGAGTCTAAAAATCAGAATTATTTCAGTCATAGTTCTTAAATTCTTAAGAATTTTTCATCCATTTCACAAATTTTTTTAGCTGATGCAATAAAATTTTTTTTAGCATTTGCAATAAAAGGCAGCCAGAGACTGAGACAAACCTCAGACAGACTTGACATTAAATATTAGAAACTATTTAGTTTCGTATTAACACTGCTTTTTCTTACAGTCAATAGTGAAACTTGCACTGACCTCATGGGGAACAGCGGAAGACCTACACTGTGTACTTCCAAATAGCTCACCAGCAGTCTTTAAAATATATGCCCTTGCTTGGCTCTCCCATTTGCCTGTTTGATCTATGCTGTAATGGGAATGGTTTCATCTGCAGCCATCTGAGCTGTTCACCATTCCCAAAGATCTTTGCTTTCAAGTTGGCTGCAAACTGACATTGCCTTTTTGTAATATATTTATCTGGGTGTTTGCTGGCAGGGGTGGAGAGAAATGCCGGTTATACAAGTGAGAAAATCTGTTTTACAAGTGAAAATAATGTCTGCAATCTGGAAGATTTAAATGAGTCAGACGTCAGGACACACATTTAAACGAAAACCCTGATGATATATTTGAATCCAGTAAATGCTTGCACATGCACGTAATCCTTGGGTAATCAGTGAAGAAATACTCACATGACTTAAGCTATTCACAGGACTTTGCATGACTGCTCCCTCAAGTGGGAATATTAAAATTTCTGCAAGTGAAGTAGATTCAGATCTCTAATAGGCAGTAGCACAGATTCTTACTGAGGGTCACTTACTATCAGCTGCAAAACCAATTGTATGACATATCCTGCACGGCACACACCATCAGTTAGGCAAAACTGCACTGTGATAGATTAGAAGCGCCCAAATAGAAAGGGTTTATGTATGTTAAGCATCAGTCAGAATTTCAGCTGTTTGGAAAATCAGAGTTCAGATCAACACCCATCTATTAACATATGACTTTAAAATTTTTTTTTAAAAAGAACCAACATTTTAGTTTTAGTTATTCTTAATATTGTCTGGCTGTAACAGCAGCTAATTGGAAATATTTAATGCAGGAAAACATCTGCAAGTTAAAATTTTTTTCAGCTTAAATCTTACCATTTGCTAGTACAGAAATGATATGTTAGTCATACTGCACTCTCTCTCAGTATGATAGCAACTAAAGTGGCTTAAAATTGGATTCATTTATAAAGCTGGACACCATTAATATCACCCCCTGCATGACAGTAATTCATTTCATTCTGGTTTGTCTGCACAGCAGTAGGAGCTCTGGTCCTTGTATTCAGATCACAGTCCTAATTAAGTATTCATCATAGGATACATATTTTTTTAATTTAAGACAGAATATCAAACATTCATGCCTGGTATTAAAATTGTTTACCATTGGACTATTGTTTTATTAATAAACACTGCCATACATTTCAACACTAACTTCAGGGTCAAAAATAGAGCTGGGTTGAAACTTGACCCTCACATACAAATTTCTTGGAACTTTTTTGAAGAAAATCAGCAATCTTTATATTAGTATCAGTCCCTGTGATCTCAGGGGGAGTAATAAAACCTTACGAGATTCTTGATTCTACTTTCTATTTCAACATACCTAAACTTTAATGAGAAAAATCTGATTTGATGTTTGTGGTATCAAGCAAAACTCTATGACAGATATTGAGATTTAGTTTGATTTCAGTCTTCAGCTCACAAACACCATGGTACATTTCTAATGCAGTAAAATTCTCCAAATCAAGCAGTTTGATGAAAATTTCTTGATTTGGTCACAATATCAATTTCTGAGCACTGTTTAACAAGGGATGGAAATTCATCCTGTTCAAATCAACTTGCACTGATAGTCACAGATTACATTAATCTGTTGTTCTTCTCTTTTCCTTTCATGCCTGTTTGAACCAAAGTCCACGGGAGTTCCTCAGCCCAGCTCCAGAGGTGTCAGAGGCCACGAGAACCTCAACAATACCCTCCCATTGGCTTGGCCAAGCAGCAAAACTCTATCTCACCTTGACTTTCCAGCATAACTTTCCTCTGAGCTCCTTTTACTGAAACATGTCAATATGAATAGTGAGTCTGTCCCTTGCAAATGTCTCATAGTCTTGCTGGAAGACCTTTCCCAAAGGTAGAAGAAAGAAGCCACAGGTGTGATTAATCTTACCTGACCTCGGAAATTTAAAAAGTCTGTTCATAACTCTGTGCTATTTACTCAAAGCTCTTCCAAAAGTCAATGGAAAAAAAAAGTATCTCTAAAAAAAATAAGCTGATCCATTTTATATGCCTATTAGTGTGGGCTGAAACAAAGAATAATCCAGTTACCTAAATATAGGTTTATAATGTAATTAAGGATACTGTTGAATGTCTGAGATATTCTGAGAAGGAATAACTCTTAGATGCCAGAATCCAGCCCCTGGTTTCCTTAATCTACCATTGGGAAATTCCCTGGGAGCTCCAGAAGGCATGACAGGATTTCCTCATGTTTCACTCATTCTTTTAACCTGTCAGTTCTGAAGGGGCTAAGATTTACTGAGGTTAACATAGAATTATAGAGTGATAGAATTATTAAGGTTGGAAAAGACCTCTAGGATCAAGTCCAACCATCAACCCAACACCACCATGCCCACTAAAACATGTCCTGAAGTGCCACATCCACATGTTTTTTGAACACTTCCAGAGATGGTGACTCCACCAGCTCCCCTGGGCAGCCTGTTCCAATGCTTGAAAACCCTTTCAGTGAATAAATTTTTCCTCATATCCAATCTAAACCTCCCCTGGCATAACTTGAGTCCATTTCCTTTCGTCCTATTGCTAGTTACTTGGGAGAAAAGATTGAAACCCACCTTGCTACAACCCCCTTTCAGGTAGTTGTAGAGAGCATTAAGGTCTCCCCTCAGCCTCAGTTCCCCCATAAGACTTGTGCTCCAGATCCCTCAGCAGCTTCGTTGCCCTTCTCTGGACACACTCCAGCAACTCAGTGTCCTTCTTGTAATGAAGGGCCCAAAACTGAACACAGTATTCAAGGTGCGACCTCAGCAGCGCTGAGTATAGGGGCACAATCACTTCCCTGCTCCTGCTGGCCACATTATTTTAGGATATACAGGCCAGGATGCTGTTGGCCTTCTTGGCCACCTGGGCACACTGCCGGCTCATGTTCAGCCAACTGTCAACCAGCAACCCCAGGTCCCTTTCCGCTGGGCAGCTCTCCAGCCACTCCTCCCCAAGCCTGTAGCGTTGCATGGGGTTGTTGTGGCTGAAGTGCAGGACCTGGTGTCTGGCCTTGTTAAAACCTCATAGAATTGGCCTCGGCCCATCGATCCAGCCTGTCCAGATCCCTCTGGAGAATCTTCCTACCCTCCAGCAGATCAACACTCCCACCCAACTTGGTGTCATCTGCAAACTTACTGAGGGAGTACTCAATCCCCTCGTCTGGATCATTGATAAGATATTAAACAACACCGTCCCCAAAACTGAGCCCTGAGGAACACCGCTTGTGTGGAGTCTACTGGATTTAACTCCATTCACCACAAGTCTCTGGGGTCCCCCATCTAGCCATTTCCTCATCCAGCGAAGAGTAAACCCGTCCAAGCCACAAGCTGCCAGTTTCTCCAGGAGAATGTTGTGGGAGACGCTGTCAAAGGCTTTACTAAAGTCCAGGTAGACAACATCCACAGTCTTTCCCTCATTCACTAGGAGGGTCACCTGGTCATAGAAGGAGATCAGGTTGGTCAAGCAGGACCTGCCTTTCATGAACCCCATGCTGGCTGGGCCTGATCCCTTGGTTGTCCTGCACATGCCCCGTGAGCACTCTCAAGACGAACTGCTCCATGATCTTCCCCAGTATGGAGATCAGGCTGACAGGCCTGTAGTTCCCAGGATCCTCCTTCTGGCCTTTCTTGTAGATGGGCGTCACATTGGCAAGCCTCCAGTCTTCTGGGACCTCCCCTGGTAACCAGGACTGCTGATAAATGATGGAGAGTGGCTTGGCAAGCTCCTCTGCTAGCTCCCTCAGTACTCTTGGGTGGATCCCATCAGGCCCCATAGACTTGTGGGTGTCCAGGTGATTTAGCATGTCCTTAACTGCTTCCTCCTGGATTATGGGCGGGTTATTGTGCTCTCCATCCCCATCTTCCAGCTCAGGGGGCTGAATACCCTGTGGATACCAGGACTGGCTATTAAAGACTGAGGCAAAGAAGGCATTAAGTACCTCAGCCTTGTCCTCGTCCTTGGAGACAATGTTCCCCGTCATATCCAGTAGGGGGTGGAGATTCTCCTTGCCTCTCTTTTCGTTGTTAATATATTTGTAAAAACATTTTTTATTATCCTTTACAACTGTGGCCAGACTGAGCTCTAGCTGGGCTTTTGTCTTTCTAATTTTGTCCCTGCTTGACCTAACGAGATCCTTGTACTCTTCGTGAGTGGCCTGCCCCTTCTTCCAGAGGTGATAAACTCTCCTCTTTTCCCTGAGTCCCAGAAAAATCTCCCTGTTCAGCCAGGCCGGTCGCCTTCCCGGCCAGCTCTTCTTACGGCACATGGGGACCGTCTGCTCCTGCGCCTTTAAGATTTCCTTCCTGAAGACTGTCCAGCCTTCCTGGACCCCTTTGTCCTTCAGGACTGTCTCTCAAGTGTGGAGTAATTGCTGAGGGGCACTTTGGAAATTTACCCTCTAAGAACAGCATTGAAACTAGGTGGAAACGTAGCACTAGTGTACAACGAGTCTGTACCGTGGAGATTCCATAGACAACCCTAGATGTTGGCAACATCAGGGTTGGTGTGCTGACTCTGGGAGAGATTGCATGGAGGGTGGAGCGGAGTGGAGACATCATGGCCACGCTCTGTGAACAGGGGAATTTAAGGGTACACAGTATGTACATTGATAAGCTGTGCGTGTGATACCCTGGATCAGTGACCCGTCAACTTTGATGAAGTGCTGTACTTGGAGTGAACTTTGCTGATTATAATATCATTATAATACTAAAACGCACACCCCTCTCAAAAGTTACCACCTTCCCAAGGTGCGATCACTCCTCAATGAGCGTGCGCACTGAATTTTTCCTAGTCTGTACCTTTAAACGCGAAGCGAGAGAATTCTGCACCAATCCTGATAAAGGTATGTATGACTAGAGTCACTCAGACTCCATCTGCAAAGTAAAATACTATAAAATAGAGTTTTAAGAGCTGGATGTTAGGGAAGATACCATCGTCGTGTACTACTCTAATTTCTGGGATCAGTCGATGGGTTGAGCCTCTCTTCCCCCCCATCGGGACACTGTTGGGTAAGATTCGAACACTTGGTCATACCAAGTGCCTCCTCGGGAAACTTAGAAATCTCTATAGAATCACTTTACATCTTTTAACGCGTTTATAGCCAAGCAGTGTTACTTATACTTTTGGCATTTGCACGTGCTTTGTAGGCAGTGAATTTATTACCGGCAATCCAAAGAACCTGTGTATCTGTTGCTTCAATAAATCGCACTATTGATTGACTCAGCCATGTGTGTGTTGTCCCTGAACGCGACCGTACCTCTGAGTGCGGCCGTGTTAGTTCAGGAGGTGTCCGGCTGAGCAGGTTGTGTGATGTTAGTAGTGCATCCGGACCCGTGATAGTCCAACGAAGGTGTTGGGCGCGACCGGACTACTAACGCTAACTTTGGGCATCATTCAGAACCTAAGCTCAGCCGCCCCCAGTCCCTCTGATATCTGAGGATTGACTGGAAAGCAAGGGGGTTTAGTTTCTGCCAAATTGCTCTGCCTCTTAACACAACACCAAGGGAATCTCTCAACCAGTGACCTGAACAGGCCAAAGTCTGCCCTCCAGAAGTCCATGGTAGCAGTTTTGCTGACCCCTCTCCTTACTTGGCTCACAATTGAGAATTCTATCATGTCGTGATCGCTAAGCCCAAGACGGCCTCCGACCACCACATCTCTCACCAGTCCTTCTCTGTTTGTAAACAGCAGGTCCAGCAAGGCACCTCCCCTGGTGGGCTCACTCACCAGCTGTGTCAGGAAGTTATCCTCCACACACTCCAGGAACCTCCTAGACTGTTTCCTCTCTGCCGTGTTATACTTCCAGCAGATGTCCGGTAGGTTGAAGTCACCAATATGTAGTAATCTTTTTTTATATATAGAATACTTAAGAATAATGGAATAAATTCATTATTTGAACAAAAACTCTCCAGCTCAACAGCATATTTTTCAAATAGGAAAAAATATATTCGGGTTCTTTTTCAGAAAACAACCAACCAACCAAACAGAGAACAAACAACTTTGAATGGGAGTTTTTGTTTCCTGTACTCGAAAGAAGTTAACATAAAGAGAAATTAGGATCTTTACAGGATGATCCAAACCATTGGAAATAGCAACAGTTTGAAGAAACTATGGGAAGGGGTTTACTAATTTTTCTGAGAGTCCTAGAAGCCTGGCCATGGAAGTATTTAGAGATATATTGCTTGGATTATTTAAATCTTATCTGGACAAAATACCAGAAAATAATTATAACAGGAGGGAAGACAGAAAATATAATATACAGTACAGTTTTTGCTGGAGGAAGTTGCGTTTTGTTGAAAGGTCATAAAAAAACCCCACAACTTTTTTGATGAAAAAATGATCAAAATATAAAATGCTACTTCTCTGAAATTTTCAGTTTAGTTGAAAGTTCAGTTTACCACCTAGATAGGAGTTCTGATGACTGAGCTATTTTCCTGAGTGGTCCATGACACATTTCAGTCAAAAAAGCCCACGTTAGCACAGACCTACTATTTATGTTGTTATAGTTAACCTAGATTATTTTGGATTACACAGGCTGGAGAGCACAGATGAGCAGTATTGTCAGGCAAAGGGATATAGATGAATGCCTAGTGGTCAGAAAAGGAGGAGTTGCCCTGTTAATCTGGATAATAAGTGCCTACACCTGAACAGCAGTCAGAACCTATGGGGGACATTGATCTGAATGAGTAGAGATATCCATCATGTAGATACCTCTGACCTAGTTACCTCAGTGTCCCTTTATAGTCAAGAGGATGATTCTTTCCACCCTAAAATAGATATGTAAAACAGACTGTATAAATTGCATCCTGAAAGCTCCTACCACTCTCTGTGGAGTAAAAGAGAGTCCAGGATGATGCATTCAACGGGACATGATGTTGTAAATGTCTCCCATCTACAGTTAAGTAAGATGCATCCAAGAGAATGTTACTCAGTTCCCTGGAGTGACAACTAGAAGGTACATACATATTTACATCTTCTTAATATAATTCAAAGACTGGGATCAACAGTAGGTTAACAAAGATAAAAAGAAAAGAAAGTAACAATAATAGAAATGCCTTTATATTACATTGAGTGTAATACACAGAACATGCAGTGTTGTTTGCTACTAAGTCCAGGGTAAGGAGGACACCAGTGTACAGCTGGGTTAAAATTCAAGACATAGAACCAATGTAATAATGGTGCAGCAATGAGAGGATTCAAATGTTTGGTGAGGACACCGCAGCTAACACTTTTTCCCTTCTGTGGCCTGAGATGTGGTCCATGAATAGGGCAAGCTGATGGATTCTGCCCATAGTGAAAGTTAGAGTACTGAAATCTATGTCAATGGCAGGGATTTATTTTACTTGGTTTCTCAGTTTCTTCATGCGTAAAAGAGAGTTACCATTCTGAATAGTTCCATGGTTCTTATGAAAGCTGCAATTTTCTTATTTTTCTTCTTCTTTTCTCTCACTTTTTCAAAGTGAGTCATTTGAGGGGGAAAAAAGGAAACTAGAAAAAAACATTAAAATAGCCCAACTGTAGTGTGCCAGAAATTATTCCAAATTGAAGTTTAATCCAGGAAATAATTTTGAACAGCAGTCAGGAGAAATTAAAATGTCAAATATTTTCCTGCTTTCCAAGGCAGACTCACAGGACATCAAAGACATTAGGTATAAAAATCAGCAAAACAAGGTTACATCTTGCATTCTATAACCTAATAATATTTAAATCATACGTGTTTTACTTGCAATTAATTCTTTTTCTGACTTAAATGGTATTAAAACTTGTATATTCTTCACCTGCAGGGAAATGCTCAGCATCTGAGAACTGTATATTCTAAAATGAACTTCTCTCAATGTCAAGGTAAAGAGACAGCTATTACATAATCAGGAGAACGTATTTATTTCACATTGCTTCAGGTAATACATTTAGAAATATCATACTTACATGGATGCCTTTATTCTGATTCTAGAAGAGCAAATATCTATCAGAAATTTTTAGGACCAAATATTTCTGGATCATTTATTAACTCCCTTTATGAAAGCAGCAGACAATTTATAATTTAGTTCAGTAGAAATACTGAGAATCTGTAAATGCCTTCTTGGAGATCTTTGAAATACTTGGAAAAACACCAGGGTTTGGGGTTTTTTATGGTTTGTTATGTTTGCTTTGGTTTTTTATTAGCTACTACTAATTTATCATGATTTTCCATTTAGCTCAACTTGAAACAAAAGCCTACTTTTTTCTCTTTTTTTTAGCCACTTTAATAGACATAAAACAAACATACAAGTACATTTTCCCATGTTTGCCCATTATAGTCAAAAGAATATGACAGTGTGTGATAATAAGCATAAATGGCCAGGTTATAAGTATATATATTTACACAGGATTTTGTAATTTCCCTGTCTGACTTTGTCTGAACTGAAACAAGGCAACACATTTTCATATTTTTATGAATAAAATATTCAGGGGAGGATAACAGTTCTGCTTTCGTTAAGATGAAATATTTCCATTTGTTTTGATATATGTTATATCCTAATCTGTCATACATAAAACACTGAAAACAAAACACTTGAAAAATGAAAAAGTATTTTTTTAAATTGTCAAAACAAAATGTTATAAGTCTATTAAAATTTAGGGATTAACTCCACTTTTTTAGTCTAAAAAGAAAAAGAGTCACCAAAATAGGCATGATTTTAAGAAGTACTTAGACCTTTTCTTAACTGCATTTTCTGGCAGAAAACCATTCCATCAACAAAAGTCAGTAGAAATATCTTCTACCTACTGTACAGAAAGCGTTTCTCAGTAGTATAACTAGGCATGGAAAAAGCAAGACATGGTCTGTATTACCTACTCTCTGCAGACAAGGCCAGATACAGTAAAGTCTTGTGGTATTTTCAGAAGCAGCTGCCTGTAATGCAGGCAAGAGTTGGGTGTACAATGTGTTGACCTTCTAGAAAGCATTCATTGGTGGTGGTGGTTTGGTTTTTTTTTTTTCTTTATATAATCAGGTAAAAATCCCACAAGCTATAGTAAAAGATGACCAGAAAGAAAAAGTTATCTGTCATCAGCAATTACAAATGTCAAAATGCTCCATCAAGTCTGTAGAAAACAGAAAAAAAAAAGTATAAACCTGCGATAAAAATGTATCTTTTCAATTCAATGTATTCCTCAGATGAGGTGTTTCAGAACCCTGGTTCTTCCTGAGACAGTCCTACACATGGAGCTCAGTTTATAGCTCACTCTTGATCGCCCAGTTGAGATCTGAGCTTCTTGGACCAGAAGAGGAGTTCTTTAGAACCATGATGACTATGTATTTCAGACTCCTTTCTGATTGGAAGAACAACCAGGAGCAACATTGCTTTCTCTAATCTGCTTTTCGCATCTCTCCTTGCTTTCCAGGCCTTTGTGGCAATCTCACCACCCTCTGCTAGATCGATTAATTCCTGGGCACAGAATATGCCACAGAGATCCCCTTTGACAGTGGAAGGCCTCCTGTACAATGGCAGCAGAGAATATTTTTTTGTCCTTCATTTGTGCCTTTAAACATGGGAGTGCGAAGGAAATTTTCCAGGCTATTCATTTATAACAAGCAGAATGAGCTAGAAAAATGTCCTAGTTATTGCAAACCTGTGAGAAAAGGATATGGTTTGAATATGACTGAATAAAAATGAGGGCACACAAACTCAGTGAAGAGAAGAGATGTTACAGTGCTTAGCAATAATGGTTACAGTCTCATTTTCTGACAAACTGGTATAGAATATAATCACAATGTGAGCTCCATAATTAAAGCAAAGATAGCAGTGACATTTTTATTGTATATTTCAACTGCTGAATAAGTTCCTTTAAAAAAAAAAAAACCCTCATACAGAAACTATTCATTTTTGCAGGCAGGAACAACCCAGCTAGTGAAACTCTTAATTGCATGCAGCTCTGTGCCAAGAAAAACTCCAATCCAGTGAGTCTGTTCTGTTAAATAGCAATGGTGGAACTCAGAGGTTTGGTTTTGAAGTGTGAATGTTTAGCTACAAAAATGCATCCTTCAAAATGCATTCAGAAAATCAGACTCTGTCCCTTGTTCTGAATAGAATTTGTATGAGTTCAATTTTTAGCCAAAATATGCTGTGTTTTACTGTCTTGCCGAAACAAAACCAAATGCCCTATTTGATAATGGTGGAATCATAAAAGGAAAAATAATATGGAGACATCATTTAACCAGAGATCAAAGTGAGAATAACTAAAACTCAACTATCTACTTTTAGGAGCAGAAAGGTTCTTTGACCATTCTACTCATTTATTCCAGTGCTTGTCTTTCTAAATATTGGCTTTAATCTCCTGTATTAGTTCTTATCCTGCCTTCAGTAGATATGAAAAAAAATTTGTTTGTTCTCTTTTGAATAAATATTTTTGTAAACTTGAAGACTTTCAATATATTCTACACATTGCATTCTAGACTACCAACCATAGATCTTTTACTTGCTTTCCTCAGACCAGCTTGTCCAGATGGCTATTCATACTGCTTTATCTCTTCTGGAGTCTTTCTATCTGGAAATAAAAGGGTTGTCTGTGTAAAAACATCCTTCCTTTAAGATAATGCCCCCCCCACCCCCAAGACAGTCGATACTAAGCGGCAAATATTTCTGAAAGGCACAACTTCCTGCCTCCTTCCTTCATTTAGGAGGTAATGAAGACTGAGGAAGCACAAACAAAGATAGATTAAATGACCTGCATGACATTATACAGAAAAGATGTAGCAGAAGTGGAGAAAAGAAGCCTGGTCTTTTAAATACCAAGCTCTCATAACAATGATTTATGTAAAGTTTTCACTGACTGGTCACACTTAGCTGAAACTTGATGAAGAGACCTCCCGGTTTTCTAAGTTCTAATAGATTGGAAACATCCTGAAAATAAATAAAATGTCTTTTGTTCTGATGTATTCTGGCCTTATTTTGCTGTCTTTCTGTAATCAGGAATCACCTACAAGTTAAAGAGGACAGTGCATACAAATAAAGGTTGAGATTGTCAGCTCAACTGACAGTGAAGATAAATTCATTACTCTGCCAAAAGGTTTAACAAACTTTTTGAGCTTCCAAAGTAGCTTCAGTTTTTCTGGTAGGAGATTGTTGTGTTTTAATCCGGCAGCTAGCCAAAACAACCACAGAGCCATTCACTCATTCTCCCCTGCCAAAGCTGGATGGGGGAGAGAATTGGAAAAGAAAAAGGGTAGAACTCGTGGGTTGAGATAAAGACAGTTTAATAGGACAGGGAAGAAAAAAGAATAATAATAAAGGTACTAATAGTGATAAAAGAATATACAAAACAAGTGAGGCACAACACAATTGCTCACCACCCACTGACCAATGCCCAGTTAGTTCCTGAGCTGTGGCGCATCCCCAGCCAACTCCCCCAGTTCATACACTGAGCATGACGTCGTATGGTATGGAATGTCCCTCTGGCCAGCCTGGGTCAGCTGTCCGGGCTGTGTCCCCTCCCAGCTCCCCGTGCACCCCCAGCCTTCTCCTGGCAGGGCAGAGCAGGCAAGCTGAAAAGTCCTTGACTGCTCAGCAACAACTAAAAACATCAGTATGTTATCAACATTTTTTCATCCCATGTCCAGAGCACAGCACTGTACCAGCTATCAGGGAGAAAATTAACTCTATCCCAGCTGAAACCAGGACAGAGATTTTTTTGTTTGTTTCTGATGTTTCAGCCAGTTCTTATTTTATCTCAACTGGTATTTCCTTTCTTAAAACCCTTTGAGAGAAGTCCCAATAAATGGTTTGTCACATGAATTGATTTACTGCACAACAAGATCATGCTTTTAAAGATGTCTGTATTATAGAAAAATTAATTTCTCAGCTACTTAATACAGTTCTAGTGAAAGTCTTTCACCCCAGGGAGTGCAATGAGCAACAGTACCTGTGCAGGCACAGTAGGAAGTTTATCACTGCACTTTCTTTACTTTTTCCAGTGAACATCTTTGGACTGCAGAAGGGAAAGTATGGGTGCAAACTTCTCAGAACTGTCCCACCCACAATTCCATTTTTGCTCTGTTCCTGTTGCCAGAAGACAGACACTGTGGTGCAAGAGTAACTGTTTGCACCAATGCTTTTCTTTTTTTTTTTAATAAGTAAGGATCTCCCAAATATTCTGGCCTCTTCTATGAGTCAAAGCACAAGGGTAAGTTGACACCATGGCTGAATGTTATGTCCCAAGCACTAAATGGTCTTTATAAATATATATATATATATATATATATATAAAAAAAAAATCCAAAGCTAGGTCCTTCATCTTCCGTCTCAGACTTTCTATATCAGGTGATCCCGCATGATAAACAGTGTCACAGATTCATAGAATCATTGGTTGGAGGGAACCTCTAGAGGTCATCTAGTCCAGGATTCAAGGCAGGCTCTACTAGCCATCACTAGATCAGAGCACATGGGGCTATGAATAGCCATGTCTGGAAAGTTTCCAAGAGTGGAGACTCCACAGAATCTCTGGGTGACCAGTTCTGCACCCCTGGTCTGATGAGAAAGTTTTTTCCTAATGTCCAGTTTGAACATCCCAAACTACAAGTCATTATCCCTTGGTAGACCACTTGCTGGAAAAAATTTGGCCTTTTCATCGTTATTACTGCCCATCAAGCAGTTGTAGAGTGCAGTTAGGTCAACTCTTACTTACATCTTCACCAGAACAGTTGTGAAATGGGACAATGAATCATAATTCAGGAAAAATCACAATTAAAAAAAAAAAATTTAAACATCTGCCATAGAAAGAATTGTATCACAACTATCAGAAAGTCAGATCTTCATATGATCTTCATAAAGACATGCTGACTCCTTTTGAGCCTTCTATATTTTCCACCTGAGTAAAGTATCTCTTTTCCTCATAGATGCAACCAGAAATCTCAGGAGATCAAACCTCCTTTAGGACTTGTTTAAATTAAACCATGGCAACTTTGTAAATATTTTCGGCTGTGTACAGCTTTTTCATATAATTTAGCTTGTAATTAAGTGTTGGCCAGCCCAGGAGCTGTCGCTTTATGGTTCCACAGTCCAACGTTGCTGATTTTTTTTTAAGGTCAGTGAGCAGTTGCCTTGAAAAGACCCTGGGTCCTTCAGTAATGGGTTTATTAAGGGAAATCCTGTGGTCCATGTGTGTGCATTTAGGACCTTGCTGCTGGAGAAAGCTGACTGGCCTTAAATTCTGTGAAATGTTTAAATCATAACTATCACCTCAGTAGCCCGTGGCATCCACATTGCCACTGCTCTAATCCCACCCATTTCTCAGAGCTGTACCATAGATTAATCAGAACAATTTTTCCACAACTATTAGCAGTCATTAGTTGTTGGTTAGTGGGAACCTTATCCCCAGAATGTCAACAGCATGTTTTGTATAATGATTTTAAAATATGGTCAGTGCCTTTTTGCTCTATGTTAATCCTTATAAAATTAATAAAGTATGTTTTCACTGCTGTTAAATTAGCGGTGCGGTTTGCCTAATAAAATATGTTTTGCTGTCCTGGTTTTATGGGCAAAGTAATAAACTACAGTTTTCAAAAGCAGTACGAGTAAAACATTTACAAGTCTCTACTTAGATTCTAGGCAAAAATAATAAGGCACAGATTATTTTTAGATTAAAGACCATATGTCAGACAATAGACATTTTGAAAAAACACTGTGGTTTTCATAATTGCATTCAGGTGTTATTTTCATATTCTGCTCTACAACTGCAAGATATTCACTTGCCAGTTATAGGTGGGAAGAAAGAATATAGACGTTCATAATGTGCCAAAAAATACAGAGAGCTGTTAATCTTCTGTGATTTATTAAATTCTTGATCATTTCTTATATGCCCTCCTCTCCCCAATCCTGAGACAGGAGATTTCCTCTTGCTTATGATTTCTGTTGCTTTTTTCTACCTGTGCATTTAATTTTTCCAGATAAAATGTTATGAGCCAAAAAATAAGAAGAGGGGGAAAAAAAGTATCGATCTTCTGTTTTTTCAAAAAAATAATAATAAATCCCTTGGCAAAAAAAAGGCAGTTCTTTTTACAATAATAAGATCTCCTTATAAAAAGAATCACAAAGAACACATCTGTGTCCACCTGAGAGATTAATTACTCTTAAGAAAGTGAATAGAAAAAAGTAAATAATTCAAAGGAAATGGTGGCTGAATCTTGACAGACTCTGAGCTTGGTCTTGATTGAGACTAAATAGCTCAACAGCTCTAAATCTTTCACAGCTACGTTCTCAGTCTCCTAAAAGGGTATTTAAGCACATGAATGAAACTTTATTTTTTGGTGGTGTAAACAGATGCAGCTTTCAAGTGCTGGATCAAAAAATACCAGGGTGGACCTAACTTTAGGCATCTACAAGTGAGGGACATTCTTTAACTTCACAGCCTTGTGTCTTTTCCTGGTCAATGGAGAGTAACAGTCCTCCATGGAGTATTTTATCACCTTCAAAGACACGTGCTTATGGTATGTAATATGAATCATGCTCTTAAGCACATCACCCTCAACTGTCTACTGAAGTTTCTTAGACAACCAACTTAGTTTCGCTTGGACACGCTTAACTTGGAGATGCTTAATGTTAGGCAAAAATTTATATACTCTCTTTAATGCTTTTAAAATAGGCTTATCATTAAATCCCTTTGCAGTCTCCTAGAGAATTTAAATGTATTTCTTCAGAATTCTTTATTGATTCAATTACAGTTAATCAACTCCTTAAGCTAGTTTTGTGGAAGTATCTGAGGGTTTTGTTGCTTGTTTCCTTGGTTTATTTAGGTAACCATGTTTCAACCAATGACTTGGAACATTTTGATCTTCCCTCAAAGTTTATTTCAAAAGTCAGATCATCATCTCAAAATTGGTATTAAAATCTTAAAAGACCCTAAGAAAATAAGTTCATCTTAGCTTATAAGAGGTTTGTATTTTTTTTTTTCCTAGAGTTATGACACATGGGATCATCTGCCAAAATGAAAACTTGTGTGGTAAAGAGAAATAAGTTTAAAATTAGAACTTTCAATTCAGGCTGAAAATAGACTGCATAGGGACAATATATGTGAACTTTTCTGACTGCTCATGTACCTCTGTACCTTTTTCCTCGTTCAGAATTTTGTGCAGATGAGAAATGAAATTTATCTTGAATTGGTTTGGTGATTTAAGATACTTTCCTTAAAATAGAATCCTGGTTGCACACTGGCTTTTCCCAGGCTTCACAGCTTAGAAACAACCTTTTATATGGTGATAAAATCAAAAGTGTTCCCTGACCACCAGAATGTAGAGTACCTTGTTGTAATGATGTCTAAATTTCTACAACAACTTAAGTAACAGAGCCTTGTCCTTCATTAGAAAACCCATTGGATTATTGTAATGGACTTCTCTGAAATATGGACGATATGAAGACACAGCTTTTTAGAAAAAACAGTGTTATGGCCTTAGTTAACAATGTACTGTACATACATTTTAATCATTAGGTTATTAGATAGAATAGAATCAAGAATTTCTACACATCTTGCAGATCTTTAATGTGGGCTAGGTGATGAAGTAGTTTTATGTGACTCTGGACGGCACAGGAGCAAATGTCTAGCTCCATAATAGATACTAGTTGGTGAAGACAAGACTTTAAGATAATGTAAGAGATCAGGGGACTTACGTTCTTTGCTCAAGCATGACTGTGCTGTCTAAAAATAAAAGTATTTAAAGACATTTTATCCAGGTTATCAATATAATGCTAAATTCCATTTTAATCATATGATTCTTAAATCTCTTTGCAATACTGAGAACAAGACCATTACGATAACACTAATAAAGTTTATTACTACTGTTTCTTCAGGTATAGGATGCATGGAGTGCTGAGATGTATACAAAGCAGCTGTCTATACCAGAAATTCTGTAACAGTAGGAAATCAGGAAATCGCAGTTCCATCAGGGTTGACTTTACAAATAGCTTTTCAGTGGTGTTGAATCTGGTACGAAATGATACCCGAACTACACCAATATAAACATCAACCAATAGCATTTCCCTTCAAAAACATCCTTGTTTCAGGCAAGCTTACACAATCATAGAATCATGGAATCATTAAAGTTGGAAAAGACCTCTAAGGACATCAAGTCCAACTATTAATCCAACACCAGCAGGCCCACTAAACCATGCCCTTAAGTGCCACGTCTATGTGTTTTTTTAATGCCTCCAGTGGTGGTGACTCCACCACCTCCCCGGACAGCCTGTTCCAATGCCTGACCACTCTCTCAGTAAAGAGTTTTCCCTAATATCCAATCTAAACCTCCCCTGGCGCAACTTGAGGCCATTTCCTCTTGTCCTATCACTAGTTACTTGGGAGAAGAGACCAACACCCTCATCGCCACAACCCCCTTTCAGGTAGTTGTAGAGAGCGATAAGGTCTCCCCTCAGTCTCCTCTTCTCCAGACTAAACAACCCCAGTTCCCTCAGCCGCTCCTCATAAGACATGTGCTCCAGACCCCTCACCAGCTTCGTTGCCCTTCTCTGGACACGCTCCAGCAACTCAATGTCCTTCTTGTAGTTAGGGGCCAATATTACATGCAAGATGGGTATGTGATGAAAGTACTCAAATGTCAGGAAATAAGATCATTACAACACCAGTTATTAACTGAATTCTGTGTTTGGATTACATATTTTTTGTCAGTAAAACAAAGTCAAAAGATTAGGTCTTCTTCTGCAGATGTGGGTCAGTTTTCAGAAGGAATATTCAAAGGAAAGCTGTATCATCCCTCAACCCAGGCACTGAAGAGGGAAGAAAATGTATGGATTTTGACAAGAACTGGATCAGTTTCCAGAAAGACCTTGCAAGTATTTTTTACTGTTTCTTTCCTTTATGGGTTTTGTTTCCAATTTTGTAAAGAGATATCTTACCCTGACCCTTGTTAGAGTAAACTGGACTTACTGTTCTTACTAAATCTTTTAAGTAATAAAAAGTGACCTCAAATTTTTCTGAAAAACATTGACAACTCCTTTTCTTAGGGATCAGCAAACTGTGAAACTCTTCGTAAAACTGTGTCTTGAGACCTTTGTGTCCTTTTGTATGTGCTATCAAAGTGTTATTTGGAAAGAAGGAGAAAGTGAGAAGAAGATTAGGACCTAATAAGAGTTATATATATTATAACCACTAACAGGACATTTAAAGATCTATATTGCTGGTTTTGGTTCTGTGTAAGCTGAAAGTTGTTTTATGCTGTCCCTTTGAAACTTAGATCTATCAAGAAGATTTTCATTGATTTCATTTTCTTTGAACTTCACCACCATCAGCTGTATTGATAGAACAGCTGTGCATAGCTCCAAATAACTCCTGCAATAAAGCAAAAGAATAAATACATTTTGCTCATCTAAAGCTTCTCGTCCCAGTTATGTTTCTCAAAAAGTAAACCTAGCTTCTGTAAGGTGATCTCAGTGTCTTTAAGGGGAAATTCCAATTATCAGGCAGGGAATGAGCACTGTCTGGAATAAAGGAAGAGGTGGCTAAGTGAAAGAGATAATACACTGCTTCTTTCCTGAATAAAACAGATCAAACAGTAGAAGATTAATTCCTGCTTGTGAATACAGGCACTGGACTCATTTCATTTAAGTTATTGATTATAATTTCCAAATTTCTTCAGAGTTTGCCTGCATCTGAATATAATGTAGGAACTAGAGGCACAGAGGGAGGCTGGACAGCACGCTGCAGGTGTAACAATCACATTTCCCAGCTTCACAAGAGCAGCACAGGTCTGGAAGCACCAGTATAGTTATAACACATATGATAGAATCTGGACCCAGGTTAATGAAGACTGTGTGGATTTACTGGTTTGAGAGTCACTAAATAATAATATCCACATTGTGTTGTATGTTGTTATGTGGGCATGTACTACATCATAAACTCCACTGGATATACAGGCAGCCAGTTGAGGTGTCACGATTTCCATAATGAAGATACAAGAAAAGTATCTCAGATGCTTTCCCGGAAAACTATTTCAGTGTCTGTGGTGGGTTGATCTTGGCTGTACACCAGGTGCCACCAAGCCACTCTATCACTCCCCTCCACAGAGGGGGAGAAATTAGGATGGAAAACAAATGACCAAGCACATGGGTCAAGATAAAGGCAGTTTAATAAGCAAAAAGCAAAGGCCGTGCACAGAAGCAAAAGAAAACAAATACTTTCCATCAGCAGGCAATGTTCAGCCAGTCCCCGGCAAGCAGGTCTTCAGTACATGTAGAGGTTGCTCCAGAAGACAAACATTGGAAAATGAATGCCCTCCCCTCCTCCTCCTTTCTGTTACCTTTATTGCTGAGCTGACATCATGTGGTATGGAATATCGCTTTGGCCAGTTTGGGTCAGCTATTCTGGCTGTGTCTCCTCCCAAGATCTTGCCCACCCCCAGCCTACTGGTGAGGGGGCAAATGTTGGAGAGACAGCCTCGATGCTGTGCCAGCACTGCCCAGCAGTAGCCAAAACACTGGTGTGTCATCAACACCTTTCTAGCTACCAACACACAGCACAGCACTATGAGGGCTGCTATGGGGAAAATTAACTCCATCTCAGCCAGACCCAGTACAGTGTCATATGAGCAAGGCATAGGTTGCAATGTATGTAAACCCCGTCCTTGGGAAAACAGTCCATTTCCCGGGATGTTGTAAGATGGGATTATTACTGGTGGAAAGTTCTTGGCTCTGAATCTAGTGTCAGGTTCTCCTGGGTAGGTTACATGTTTATGAGGACACCCTTTTTATGTATTTACTGAGTGCAAAATTCTAAGGCTTAAGCAGCAGAATGCTAGGAATGTAATACTGGATTTCACACGGAAGCACGCCTGAACACCTGTAAGAACCACCCTTATGTGACTTCAGAAACGTGTACCGCTTGCTTTCCCTTGAAGTTTGTGCTCCTACAGCACAGACACACCTCAGTAGGTGCTAAAATAAGTGAACAGAGTTTCTGAAGCCCTAAGCATAGTGTATCTTTCACTCAAATTAATGACAGCTCTTGACTGGCCTTTGGTAAATAAGCCAGTTAGGATCCTAAGCGTGGGTTTAGAAGACTAATTTTAAACATCCATTACAACAAAAAAGGAACAACCAAAAGTATTAGTCAAAATTCTTTAGGATTCTATTACTTGTTGCCTGTGTCTTTCTAAAGAACTCCCAGATACCTCAAATTTCACAAAGTGACACAAATTTCAGAACAAATTTTAGCATGTCTGACATTTTGTACAGACAATACATTGCTAGCTTGCTATTCATATGCTCATTCCTTTTTTTAATGATAAGGGCTCAGTTGTCAAATTAATGAGCAATATTTCACCACATGACTTAAATGAATGCTACACAGTATGAATAGCAAGTTGTTGAAGTGAACTGTTCATATGCAAAGACTAAATGAAAAAAAATGCATCTAATTACTCATTGTAATAATCATAAGACCGACTTGGATGCATGATTGATTTGTGACTTGTTCACACACACTAAATTTTTAAATCATAATACAGACATTCAAGTACTCATATTCTATATGAATATATAGATTAAATACAGAGATGAATAAAGAGAATGTGAAAAAATCATCAAAATGTTATATGTCAAATCCTTCAACGAACTCTGTTGCTTTTCTCAGTGTCATTTACAAATAAAGACGATTTGAACCACCTATTCCTTTCATAATCTTCTAATTGATGTGATTTTGAAGAAATGTCTTGAAAAGAGCAGACATAGGTATGTTTCAGCTACACTGCCAAACACATTATATTTTCTTTTCCTCAAGGAAATGCAATAATAGGTATCACACTTAGCATGAAAGTGATCATGCTAATGAGATGATGTCATGTTTGTTGTAAGATCATTATTCCAAGGACTATGTTAATTCATTCAATAAGCCTCCTGTGAACAGTGTGTGGTGGCCGCCCTCTTGGTTGGTACAGCAGCTATTTAAGCAGGGACAGCCAAAGCCAAACGCCTGATTTGTTACTTTGTGACCTCAAGTTATGCTGCTGGGGATATAACAAGGCAAGTCCTGTGTAGGTCGCCAGAGAGTGGGATCTGTAACTAGAAGCGGATGAACACTTGGTTTATCCATCCAGTAAGGACTTCCGATATTTTGAAAGAGAAAATTACACAAAAAATCAGGAGAAATCAAAACCTAAAAAAGGAAAAAAATGAAAAAAAATCAAGTCAACTAAGGGAGTTTTCTGATAGCTTTGTTTTAAAATGTCTTTTTTGCTTCTTCTTGTATATTTAGCAAATTATAAATGCATACTTGCTCCTAAAAAAAAGGAATATGTTTAAACGAAAATACTGTAGGTTCCATTTTAGAAATATGTTGAAATATGTTCTTGCAATTTCAGTTCCATTTCCTCCAATATGGCCTGGGAAAAAGTCTCAAGAAAGCAAGAAACTGATTTCTTCTGAAAAGGATCATAATTCATAATTAAACAGAACAATTTCCTTAAAAATAACCTGACTTGCTCTATCTGTAAAACACACTCTTCAGTGAGTTATTTATTTAACAAAAATTTCGTGCTGAAAAAATAATTAGATTTTTTCTGACTCTCAGTTTGAGTAGAGCAATCATGCAGGTAATCAGTATTTGGGTTTTTTCTCTCTAATCAATCTGTGTTCTGAGTGCTTTGGTAGATATTATAGACAGGGAACTCTTCTCCTCAAAATCTTCTTAACAGGAGGACAAAGGAATTATGATGAGAAAGTACACGTGGTTGAAGGATGTTTTGCTCAGATATGATTCCCACTTTAGCAATTCAAAAAAAGCAGGATACTTGCATGCTCATCAGTGTTTTGGATACAATAGAATTACTCTGTATTTGAACCAAAGTGAACGAGAATTAAACTGGACTCTTAGTCTTTATATTCAGTGATAAAAATGCCAAGCCTACAGAATGTACAGTATAATTTGCTATTACTACTGAATAGTAATTTCTTCCAACACTTACACAATGCATTTCTCCCTAGCTATTGGAGCGGAATTTTATTAAAAAGGAAAAGGAAAAAAAATCCTAAAAACCACCTTCACCTCCCTACATCCTCATTAGCGGTTAATGGGATTCATTCTATTGTGCCAATGTGTTAACTTTGCACTTTTCTTTCACAGTTTCCTGTGCTATTTTGTATTTTTAGGTTGAGGTGGATAGCAAAACCATCAGTCTTAGAGGCAAAGAGAATGTACTGATTTGGATAATAGTATTTTGACATGCTGGCCTTTCGGGCTCAGGAGTGGAGGACATTAGCAGGGAGAAAGAAAAAACATCTCACCAATAACTTAAAGTGATATTGTGCCATGCCACCACCTCAGTCCCTCGCTTTGGCATAGACTCTGCCATTGAAAGAGAGTGCTGAGCCAGGCTTGGCACAGTGGATCTGCTGTCCCAGAGGTAGGCCTGCTCTTCTGTCTCTTTATGCAGAGTTACTATCTTGCTAATTGATCTTCAATTCTTCCTTATACCACCAGCCTGCAAACAGGAGCAAGCTCCCTCCTAACACTGCTGAGTTAGTTGACATGTGAAAGCAGATATCAAAGTTTAGACACTTAACTTTGTGCTTAGTTATCTAATGCTATATCTAACCGAACTGCCAAAGTTAGAAGTATAATTGTCCTCCTTAGCCAGTGAGAAGAGAGAAATTCCTCCAGAAGGTCATCATCCTGCACACCTTCAGCACAGGTTACAGGATGCAGTGAACAACCCTTGGAAGTTCTTATCACTTAGTCTTAAAACTGGAGGGAGTCACTACAACTAGTCATGCTTAAACTGCTCTAATTCCGAGGGAGCTATTCGGGTGAGATTAACTCAATGTCCCAAATTCTACATTAACAAGAAAATCATATGGTATTCTATAAACTGGGGGCTTGCATTACGAAATTCATAAAATACTGTAAAAAAATGTTAACAGGATAATGAACTGCAAAAGGTTTTATAACCTGTGATAAACACACAACTATCACAGGACACGGGTGGAAAAAGGAAACAGAAAATTTCATGTTCAACAGTACTGGAAGCAAGAGCATCTTACTTCCTTTTTAAGAAACAGTTAAAAATGGCTACAGATGGCCAGTAGGAAGGAAAATAAAATGAAAAAGTAAAAGCAAGAGTCAAACAAAGACTTTGCAAACTGTAAGACCTTGAGAATCCTGTCCAATGAAAAGAACTCCTGTGAGGCTTACAGTTGCAGGGAATCAGGTCTGAGCTGCATGTGGAACATTAGTTTAGTTCTGTCTGCCTGCTAAATAGATTAAAAATAAATATGTATGTATATAATTTCAAAACAACAACTTCCTATATTGGTTTGAAAATTATCTGTGGAATATGTTTGATGTAAATTGATGGATAAATATATTCAGAGGGTCCACAACAATTTCACACAATATTTGTTGACAAACAAAGGGACTATGCCTAATGACCACAAGTATGTCAGCACCTGAGGACCTCAACACAGTAAAAGACCCTCAACATAAGATCAAACTAACAACCTTAAACCAACAAAAACATTTCTCACTTGAAGAAAAATTACATATTTATGAGCTAGTAAAGGTAACAGTTTTTACCAACATCAATCCACAAATTTTCCTTTGAGTCATTTTTCTCAATTATTTTCCTCTCTGAGTTTTTTTTTTAGAATTTTTCCTTCCCCCATCTTCCCCATCTTCCATTCTATTTATCTAATTATGACTCTTTGTTTCTTGATTCCAAATACAACAAAAATGCAAACCAATATTTCCCACTTGGCTGGAATCAGAGTGAACCAAACCTTGGAAGTGTAGAGGTGTACCTGTGTGGATAGAAAACTTTACGTTATATTTAATAGACTGAATCCTAAATTCCAAGCTGATAAACAACACAATGCTGATTCACATCACCTGAATTTCTAACATCAAAACTGAAGTATGAGCAACTTCTTAAACTTTTGCACGCTTATCTGAATTGAATATGTTAACATGAATTCGAAGTCTTCCAACATCAAAAACATGTCAATATCTCTGAAAGCATATCACACTCCAGAGGATGCTTGGAACTCCATTAATCTGTTATCAATAAACAGGATTTTATTCCCTGCTATGAAAAATGATTAGTGACCCTTGATGTGGAAGACAGAAATCAAGCACTTCTGAGTGAAGACAATAAAACTGATTTTAGGAACAGCTTGATATCTATTTTGACCAAAAAGAGGATAAACCAGGACTGCTGGTGCTGGAACCTCTTCGCTTTGCAAAAAAAGCTATTCTTTTTAGAGAAAAGGAAAAGCTCCTCCCATGGGACAAGGGTACAGCAACATGTTTGGAAGGTTCACTGCACAAGACAGACATTACTGGAAAGAGCAAGGCCGCAAATGCTGGAGCATATACAGCGATAAAAGGAGAGCATATAAATAAAATGCAGGCAGGTGAAGACAAAGCTATGGACTCATAAAAAACCCTCAGTAAAATTAGTCACTGTCCTTGATAATAGAGGGAACTAAAGATTACATCCATTTTGCAAGTCTGAGTTACTCTTTATTGGTTGTGTTTAACAATAAGTTCCTTATCCCAATTATATACTTTAAAAATTGATTGTGCACACCCAATTTCCTGTCCCACTGCTGCCACTGCATCACTGTTCCACGAGGTACCTGTTTATAGCTAAATGTCCATCTTACCAAGGGCTTTAGGGTAACATGGTTATAAATTTTAATAGACACTCTGAGAAGAATGTGAAACAAACAAATCCCAGCCCTGGTGCTTTTTTTTTTTTCCCCACCCCCAGTAATCTCTCTGTTTTAATAAAAGTTAATCTACATTCAAAGTGGAGGCTTGGCAGTTTGCAGCTAGATGAACAGAATCAAAGGCTTTGTGGGGAGAAAATTAACTGATGAAATTTTCTATGGCAAAGTGTATGAGGTAATAGCATAGAAGACACAGATTCTGGGCTCTGTGGTGTAGGTCTATTAAATTTACTGTTGTAAATGCTTGAGGGAAGACAGGAGTTCCTCCATCCATGTTCAACAGGGCTCATTAGTTCTTGCACAAAAACACAAATTCATGGTTGTAGAGCTCCAGAGGGGAGCTGACTATAATCTACCCATCCATGTGGCTGGTTTATATGGGTGGAGTTCAACAAGTCTATATACACCCATGGATATAAAAGTAGTTATCTATATGGACATTTTGGGTGGGATTCAGCTCCAGATAAGAAACCTACATTAGGTGTCCCTGTGAGAAATTTTTCCAAGCTTCATGATCTTCACTGATCTCCCAGTTTATTTGCTGACATAGAGGACTAGCACATTGAAATGCCCTTTTGGTTTCCCACCTAGCCTCCTCTGTCAGGAGGGCACATAAAATTAATTTACGTACAGGAAACCTGCAGTGGGACTCATCACCTATATTTAGATCTCTGTGATGAAGTTATCTATGAATCCCACTCCTGCTGTAGAGTCCTACTAAGGTATCTTATATACTCACCCTCTTCAAGCTGGCCATTGGGCTTACTAATGACTACACAGCCAATGAATTTTGGTAGCTGACATGCAGTCTTCTACATAGACAAATGCTTGCTGAGACATGGTTTACTAACACTGACAGTTTATGTGTGTACATACACATCATTTAGCCCCCCAACTCATGATATTAGACAAGTCAATACGGTTTCTTTCCTTAAATTGCCCAAATAAGAAAGTATCAAATACACCAGACTCAAGGGAAGAAGTTTTATTCTTGAGTAATATACATGTTTGTCTTCAGTGGTTCCAGATTCCTCATCTGCCTCCTCTAGGATGGCTATTGCTAAGAAAATGAAGTAAAAATTACTGTGCCACTTTAAAAGGAAAAAAAGAATATTAAAGAAAATTCATAATATAGCTTGAGAGGGCAAGTTCTATAAAATGCTCCCTAACTGCACAGAACACATTAAAATTGTAATATTCTATGTCCTTTTGGGCTTTTGGGAAAAGTGGGTTGTCCCCTGAATAGTAGAATAAATGAAGCCTGGTTTCCTATGTTTGTTCTGCTTGAGAGTAAGCTCTCTAACAGCTAATAATGTGCAAATTCTGACTGATAACTTTTGTCACTTCACGTTCACTCCTAAACTTTCTTGTTGTGGATATTTTTTAAGGTCCAAGAAAAATCGTGTGTACAAAATACAGGAAAAACACTGCTCTTCTGTTAAACTTCTCTAAAATTCAAATATTGGGTCAAAGCTACTGGAGAGGGAAAATAAGGAGACAGACATACAGATGCAGATACACAGACATGATTGCAAATGCCTGATTTCCTTGGGGAATCACGCTCACATTGCAGATATGAGTCAGAACTCTTTTATCTTCCTCTGATCAGATTTGCTCACATCTTTTCTATTTGTATGGTATTGCTGGCCCCAGAAACAAAACACAGTTTTAGTTGAATTGAGAGACACAAGCTAGTGCAAAGTTTAAACAAAGATATCTAATATTACTGGGAGTCCTGTCTTGAAATGAGTTTTTATGATGAATGCAATGTCATATGTGTGCCTGGACCGACTTCCAGACACTCATCCCGTTTCTCCCACCGCAAATTTAAATTGTCTAATTTTGTTGAATTTAATTTTAATTTGTGTTTGGTTCAGTTCCTTGCTGCAAACTGTTCACTGAACAAGACCAAGATTTCCAGAAACCCTACTGTCAATAAGAAGCACCAGCTTTTGTTGAGAAAACCAGAATATAATTGTTGCTTAGAGTATTTCAAAGATAAAACTCAACAATTAAGATTTGAAATAACATAACTGCCAAATACATATCATTACTTCAGCATAGGTAGCAGCGCGACGAGAAAAGGGTCAAATATGATTTCAGATAGCATAAGAAAATCTTGTTTCTTCAGAAGAAGTCAACTTTTGTTTCTTTCTAACAGATGTGTATGTACCAACTTAGTATCACCTCCAGAACCCACCAAAATTCTGTGAAAATCAGGGAACTGGTCATCTTATTTTGGTCAGTATTGGAGAAATTATATTTGTGTATTTCAGTTGAAGTTACTTTTCTGAAGTATCCCGTTGCTTGAGCTGAAGGGAAAGGGAAAGAACTGAAGGGAGGGGTGAGGAATGGCAGGGAGGGGATGAGAGAAGGAAGGAAGGAAGGAAGGAAGGAAGGAAGGAAGGAAGGAAGGAAGGAAGGAAGGAAGGAAGGAAGGAAGGAAGGAAGGAAGGAAGGAAGGAAGGAAGGAAGGAAGGAAGGAAGGAAGGAAGGAAGGAAGGAAGGAAGGAAGGAAGGAAGGAAGGAAGGAAGGAAGGAAGGAAGGAAGGAAGGAAGGAAGGAAGGAAGGAGGGAAGGAGGGAAGGAGGGAAGGAGGGAAGGAAGGAGGGAAGGAGGGAAGGAGGGAAGGAAGGAAGGAAGGAAGGAAGGAAGGAAGGAGGGAAGGAGGGAAGGAGGGAAGGAAGGAAGGAAGGAAGGAAGGAAGGAAGGAAGGAAGGAAGGAAGGAAGGAAGGAAGGAAGGAAGGAAGGAAGGAAGGAAGGAAGGAAGGAAGGAAGGAAGGAAGGAAGGAGGGAAGGAGGGAAGGAGGGAAGGAGGGAAGGAGGGAAGGAGGGAAGGAAGGAAGGAAGGAAGGAAGGAAGGAAGGAAGGAAGGAAGGAAGGAAGGAAGGAAGGAAGGAAGGAAGGAAGGAAGGAAGGAAGGAAGGAAGGAAGGAAGGAAGGAAGGAAGGAAGGAAGGAAGGAAGGAAGGAAGGAAGGAAGGAAGGAAGGAAGGAAGGAAGGAAGGAAGGAAGGAAGGAAGGAAGGAAGGAAGGAAAAACAGTAGAAGCCGATTATTGGATCACCTGTTTTATTAAACACAAGTCAGTGTATTGAGTCACACAGTGCAAGCGGGGTTACGATATGAATAAAAATACACAGAAATCACAGAATGATTAATACAAAACAATCCTTTCTCCCATTAAGTCAGGCTTTTAAGATATTTTTTTTTCTGAACTCCTAGATATAAATAAATAAATGGAAAAAAAGCACACAGTATATTTTTGCACTGGAAAAAAATTCTGATTTTGAATGTGATCTGGCTCAGATGTTCAGTAAGAATGGAAATGGAGGTCTGCATCTTAAGGAATCATATGGATTATATAACAAAATGTCCTCAGAAAAATGCTAGAGGGGGAAAAAAAACCCAACCCAGAAAGGGAAAAGAAACATAATTTAGTGCTAGTTGCTAGACTGAGCAAAAGGAAAAGAGGCTGTGTTTAGTGTCACTGAATTCAGTAAGTGATTACATGGCACGTGGTTTGTTCAGGACCGAGCGAGTGATCTACAGCCTATGTTCTGCAGGAGGTCAGAATGGAGATTAAAGTGACCTTTTCTAGCCTCAAATTCTATGAATCCAGGTCTGAACCCAGGGTCCCAATGGAAACTAAGCGACGATATGGAGTCTTTGGGGTAAGCCAACCTATGGTTGATGGATGGTTTTACTTCTTTATTTCCATAGAGTCCCCTACCACATTACTCACACAAAACAACTTTCTCTCTTGTGACATTCAAAACTTTTACAGGCAAAGGACCAATATGTATACATAATCACAAGTACCTCTAGGCTGAAAATGAGAAAAAAGTTTGAAACTACCAGGTGATACGGTTTCTGCAGCCACTTCCCAACCAAAATAGTGGGACAGGAATGCATTTGAAGATGGAACTTCATGGACAAGAATAAAAAAAATTATGACCTGCAATAGCAGTTCAGAAGATTTGCTCAAGCTTTGTTATTTATGTTCCTAACTTCTTGGAAATGACAGTACAGGTTTTCCAGCATCACTTAATGACAGAGACCCAAGAAACTTTTCTGTGTCCAAGGTGAGTTGAATTCTGCATGAGCAAGCACTGCCTTAAAACCTTCGTATCAAAACTCATGGTAAAAAAGGGAAAGCTGCATGAGTTGTTTGGAAAAGCAAATCTCCACTTCAGTCATGTGTCCCCTTTCCTCCCTCTCCCCCTTTTTAGTTAGCTGTCTTCATGGCCCTTTATTTACATGGCAAGTATTCACTGGCTTGGGTACATCAGCCTCAATTTCTTCACTGAATCTACCTGTAGATTCTGGGGTAGACAGGGAGAATATTGGCATGGAGAGGGTTAATCCTGAAAGACTACAAGGGGAAAAAAAACCTGTGTAGAGCGGGAAATTAGTCAGCAGAGACCTGACAAAGTGCTTCCTACACATGCTGTTCTGTCAGGCTGCACAGCTTCTTCTGCTTCAGAGGTAATTACATAGATTTTCTGTCTTGTACTTGCAAAAACACAGCACAGCACTCCAGCACTGCTTGTAGCTCAGTGCTTCAGGGCTCCAGCTTCATGGGGCTGGAAAATGTTTACACAATTTTTTTTTAAGATTTTTAAACCACAATAAGGGATGGGGTTAACTCTTCATCTGAGGGGGGAATGAAAGAGTCCCCTCTGAAGCTAGACATGAGAGGAGGGGGGGGGGGGGGGGGGGGGGTGGGGGGGGGGGGGGGGGGGGGGGGGGGGGGGGGGAGGAGGGGAGGACTTCCTTGTAAGGCAATACAATTATCTCTTTCTCGGAGAAATGGTTTCTCCCATACTGCAAATCATCTTTTTTTTCTGAATGTTTTAACTAGAGGGGAAGTCAAAAGAATTTGGACATTCATCTGGGTTTCAAATTCTCACTCTATCAGATCCAGAATCTTAATTTTAAACTCATTGCTAATTTTGTTTATTAATTTTATGTGTCCCATTAAGAAATGTGTCCATTCTTTTTAATTTGACAAATACACAAATATACATATTCAACATATAGACAATGTGCTTATCAGTAAAAATAATACATGTGAATATGTATATTCCCCCTTCATTACTTTGATGTGCTTCAATAATTGCTTCGTTAATGCAGTACTGAGATGGGTGTTTCAAATCATATATAAAACTCAAATCTAAGTATTCAAACTAATACTTACAACATGCACTTTCATTAGATTTTGTGACAAATGGAACATCCAGATTGTTTTGAAAAGACATTTCTATATTTAAGTATAAACTTAATGTCTTTTTCTAGCATGGATCTGTTTATAGGGTTGTAATCCTCACTGGCAAATACGATACAGCAGATTTATATATGTTCAACTCTATATACAAGGCATAAGACAATGATGAGAACTATAAACATTAGAAAAAAATAACAAACAAAAAACCCCAACAAAACACGAACCACAAGATTTAGAGTGAAAGGGACTTAGAGAGTCTACCTGATCACTGTACCTTGAGATGGGAGAAATTTTTCTTCTGTTGCCTATGACACATGGTTGTCACAGAATCACAGAATCACTAGGTTGGAAAGGACCTTCAAGATCATCAAGTCCAACCATTAATCCAGCGCCACCATTGTCGAATGTCTGTATAAAAGCTTCCAGACAGGCAATGCCAATGTTTCCCTATCTTCATCATTAGAAACACACTCCTGTTGCTTTTGCTACATCTTCTTTCAGTTATCAAATGGAATTGTCCTTACCCATAATGCAGAATTCCATTCCTCTGTGGCACTGCCTTCAGAATGGATGAAATGGCCCTCATTCTTCCCTCATCCTTCTCTTTCTTTGACTAAACAGTCTTTATATTTTTCCACACTTGTCAAGTTTTCCAGATTTCTGACTATTATTGAGATCCTCAGGAAACACTCTTAAAACCTGCTTCTTGTACTGCAACACTTAAATGTAGCAGATAAATTGAAATGTACATTTTAAAAGATTAAAACCAAGGGGAATTTTAACTTAGTTTATATTTGTTTATTCATAAAAAGAAAAAAATCTGGTTAATTATGGCAATGGAGATCTGATTCATTTCTTAAGCATTTCTTCAATAAAAACTGGGCAAGTCATTGGCTTGAGTCACATCTTCACTATGAACACAGCAGGACATTATCACAGTTTATGTCTACATTGATACTTGATTTTAAAACCTACAGGAAGGGTTATGTAACTAAGTGCACTACAAAGCCTGAAATAATGAAACCATCAAATTTGATTCAAGTTCAAGACCTTGGTTTTGTATTTCAGTACTCAGAATGTTTTTTTTTTCCTTTTTTTTTAATTTCTATCATGTTTTTCTTCATCACTATCATGACTTATGTACCCTTCTTATACTCCTTCAATCTGTCATTTCCAAAGACAAACAGTTCCTTTTCATTAGTGGCAGATATTTGGCTCCTAAACAATTTCTCTTCTCATTGTGACCTTGCTACAGGCTGGGATATGAAGGGGAGGGAAGGGAAAAGGAAAAAGGAAAAGCAAAAAAAAGGAAAAATGAAAAAGGACAAAGAGTAACACTACTAAGGGACAAAGGTGAGGTCAGACCTCAGTCCTTTAGAAAATGTCAGCTGATTTGAACAGGAACGGTACGAGTCACAAGGGAGGATGAAAACAAGGTTTAATCATTGCATTTCAGGATGGTGGCGTTTTTTTTTTTTCAGGGATTGGTATTCTCAGGAGACATTTCTCACCTTTTTTTCAGGTACACAGGTTTTTCCGTGCGGGCAGAAGGTGAGAAGCTGACAGCATAACTTCAGCACTGGTAATAAGAAAGATTTTCTTTAAAGCAAACACTAAGAATTTATGTTTTGTCTAGACAAGCTCAATGAAGTTGTATACTAGATAATCCCAATGAGGAAATGTGCTCATTGTGCTTAGAAATAAAAGCAACTCTACTTGATTAAAGGAATTTGCATCCTGACTGGTTAATAATAATTCCCTCTAAACTGAGAGGAGGGATTTATTTTCTTTGTTTTTTATGGAATACATTTATTAGGGAGATTAGACACTTAGATATAAAACATAAGAAATCATGAAAGTGAGGGGAGAGACAAAAAGGAAAACCAAGATGTACTCACTTCCACTTTGGATTGAGATAGTAAGTGTATGTGAATCCAGTTCCTACAACAGTTGAGGCAATCATAGTTCGTAATGATAATTAATACGGATGTCTAAGTAAGAGGGATATCCTACCTCAATAACTAAAAAAAAAAAAAAAAGAGAGAGAAAAAGCTGTTTAATGGAAAAACAGTCTTTATCACACCATAAAAAACAGTCATTTTCAGGATATAGCACTCTTAGAGTTCAACCCTCTTTTGCGTATTAAAAAAAAAAAAAAAATCTGTGAGCATAGCTCTTGTAAGAGCCCGTAGAAAAGGCAAGTGGCAAGCAGAGTCAGAGGGGAAGCAGCTTCAAGCAAAAGTTATTATTTTTCCTCTCTTTGTGGGTTTAAGCCTAGATTGGATTGTGTTGTGTTTGAAGTTTTGTGTTAGAGGATATTGGACATGTGTTGTTACTCCCTGTCATTAAGGTTAGTTTTTATTGCTAGAGTGCAAACCTGCTCTCTGTGTTCTGTAGGCCTTTTATATCTACATAGTCCTTTGGTTTCATCATTTTACTTTCATCAAGAAGGTATTCAAAACGCTATCTGAGCAATGCATATTTATTTGCTGAAAGCATATTGTCATACAATGTCAGTTTAGAAGTGATCATCCCAGCTACCACTGGTAAAATAAAATGCACTTCTTTTTGAATGAAGTTTAATAATTTCCATCATGAATTTTGGACAAGAAGTAGAAAGCTGAGGCTGTGAAAATGTTCTCTGCAATATCACAGAGCATGTACAGGGCTCTATTTTCATACAAGCTTTGATAGTTTCTCTTCATGAAAGCCAGCAGAGCTGACATTAGAAATCAGATTTTATTCACAAACTCAGCCAGGTTTTGTTCGTAAGATCTCTTTCTGCTGGACTTGTACATTAGATTGTTTTTGAGCTCTTGAAAAATAAAAGTTAGTTTAAACATGATCTCAGTGCAGCCCCTAGAAGACAATTAACACCACTCAAGCCATCAACACAATTGTCATTAATTGACTCCCTTGCCATAGTTCAGAAGTGTAAGGGTCATAAAGATCAGGAATATCTTGGAAGATTTATAATCTGGGGGAAAAAAGACCTTCTCTACTAGCAGTTCAAAACCTTTTTTTTTCCTTTTTTTGAACAATTACGTTGTCCAAAATATAATTAGTTATTGTCTGGGGGCTCGTTTAGTTGCTTGGTTTTGAGAAGAAAAAGGGGTTACATTAGGAAAAGGAACAAGTTTCACCCTACAAGCAGTAGGGTCTGATCATCTGCTCTTCCAGGTACTTACAGAAGCTCAGTTTTGACTCAACACTGCAAGGTGCTGAGGCATTCCTGGGATGTGTTGAGCATTATTATTATAATTATTGCTTTGTCTTACATAAAGTTTCATGTGTTTTACCAAAAGTATGCCTAGCAAGGCAAATACAAAACCAGAAAACAACTGGATATATAGCAAGGTGGCAAGTCTCGTCAAAGCTGACACATCAGATCGTTAGAGAAGTGGGAAAACAATGCCATTTCCTCAAGTTCTCAGTCCACTGTTCTAACCACTGAATCGAGTTTCACATTCATTTCTTTATAGCCACATGTTACATGAAAAATAATAGCTGCAAAATGGGAGAGAGAAAGAGAAAAACTAAACTGTAGAAAAAATATTTGCTTTTCACACTACTGATGAGGGCATTACTCACGAGGCGTATGGGGTTTTTGTTTTATTTTTTTGTTAACTGGTTGACAGTATCCATTTAAGAGGCCGAATTTTGTTAGGATAGCTTGAACAGCAGCATCTAAGACAAAAAGAAATGTGACACAAAACAGTTATAAAAAGATTCATAGAAAAATAAAGGAGTCTTTCTTTGTTTGGTTTAGTTTTATTTTTCTGCTAAGATTGCATACCCTATTACTTCCACTTGTTACTAAGAAGAAGGAAAAAAAAAGATAACTCATATCTAAAGAAACATCGATTTCAGTATATTTTCAATTCAAATAAACAGTCTACCTTCAACAATGAAATTCATAAAAGAAATAAAAATGACAGGTTTTTTTCTTTCTTTACTTTCCTTCTTTTATTTATATAACCACAATCAGACAAACTATAATGCTATCTAAACAACTATACACATTAAGAAACAAACATAGATCAATAGCTATAATTTGACACACATAGACTGTTCACTGCAAAAACATCAATAGTACAAAAGCTTCATGGGCATAGCTGGGAAAAATCTGTTCAGTAGATGGTGTTGGCAGAAGATTAAATAACCGCATTTCAGAAAGAAGAAAAAAAAATTCAATGAAACTGAGTGTGGAGGTGCAGGTACTCTGAGCTAAACTGTTAGGATTAAAAATAAGAAAATTATCTTTGTCTTCCAGTCATTCAATTACTTCATGAACAAATATTTTGGCTTGGATCTCTGATATTCAAATATATACTGTCTTTCTATCTGCCAAATGACTGCTATTGAAAGACAAGAAAACAGGAAATTACTTGTGTTGGATGACAGTATCTTGAGCTGCTATATGCTATCCCAACCACGATGAAGAGGCAGATGAAATATTCTATAAGCAGCTGGGACAAGTCTCACAGTCGCTATCCCTTGTTCTCATGGGGGACTTGAACTTACCAGATGTCTGCTGGAAATACAATACAGCAGAGAGGAATTAGACTAGGAGGTTCTTGGAGTGTGTAGAAGATGATAACTTCCTGACACAGCTGGTGAGCGAGCCAGCTAGGGAAGGCACCCTGCTGGACCTGCTGTTTGTGAATGGAGAAGGACTTGTGGGTGATGTGATGGCTAGAAGTTGTCTTGGGCATAGCGATCACAAAATGATAGACTTTTCAATTCTTGTAAAAGTAAGGAGGGGGGTGAGCAGAACTGCCACCTTGGACTTCTGGAGGGCAGACTTTGGCCTGTTTAGGATACTGGTTGACAGAGTTCCTTGGGAAGCAGTCCTGAAGGGCAAAGGGGTGCAGAAAGGCTTGTTGTTCTTCAGGAAGGAAATCTTAAAGGTACAGGAGCAGGCCATCCCCATATACCAGAAGACAAACTGTCAGGGAACAAGACCTGCCTGACTGAACAGAGAGATTTGGCTGGAACTTGAGAAAAAAAGGAGAGTTTATGACCTTTGGAAGAAGGGGCAGGCAACTGAGGAGGACCACAAGGATGTCATGAGATTATGCAGGGAGAAAATTAGAAAGGCCAAACCCAACTAGAACGTAACGTGGCTACTGCCATAAAGGCCAATTAAAAAAAAAAAGTCTAGAAATACATTAGCAACAAAAGGAGGGCTAAGGAGAATCTCCATCCTTGATTGGATGAGGGGGGAAACACAGGGGCAAAGGATGAGGAAAAGTCTGAAGTACTTAATGCCTCCTTTGTCTCAGTCTTTAATAGTAAGACCCATTGTTCTCCGGGTACGCAGCCCCACAGCTGGAGGACAGGGACAGGGAGCAGAATGAAGCCCCCATAATCCAAAGGGAAATGGTATGTGACCTAGCACTTAGAAACACACAAGTCTATGCAGCCAGATGGGATCCACCCAAGGGTACAAAGAGAGCTGGTAGAAGCACTCACCAAGCCACTTTCTATCATTATTAGCAGTCCTGACTAACCAGGAAGGTCCCAGTTGACTGGATGTTAGCATCTACAAGAAGGGCTAGAAGGAGGATCCAGGGAACTGCAGATCTGTCAGTCTGATCGCGGTGCCAGGGAAGGTTATGAAGCAGGTTATCTAATGAATGCTTGGTTACTTCCAGATATGGAACTTTGGAAGCAAGTAGGTTCCTAATACATTGTGCAGGGCATTACACTTGCAATTACACCTTTTCACTTATTCATGAAGTGCAAGTCCTAGCTTCCTAAATTTGAATTTTCCAATGCCAAAGGTAAATAACATGTTCTTTGGAAAACAATCTTCTTTCAAATTTCTCTTTCTGGAATCTTACGTGTTCAGATGGTTTCTATTTAAAATTCACAATGCTGATGTTTTGTGTTGTTGCTAACTAGAAGCTTTTGTGCACTTCACTTGCCAGACATTCACTCTTTGCGGGGTAAAAAACTGGCTGGCTGGCCAGGCCCCAAAGAGTGGTGGTGAGTGGAGTTAAACCCACTTGGTGGCCTGTCACAGGTGGGGTTCCCCAGGGCTCAGTATGGGGGCCAGTTCTGTTCAATATCTTTGTCAATGATCTGGACCAGGGGATCGAGTGCTCCCTCAGTAAGTTTGCAGACAACACCAAGTTGTACGCGACTGTTGATCTGCTGGAGGATAGGAGGGCTCTGCAGATGGATCTGGACAGGCTGGATCAATAGGCTGAGACCAACTGTCTGAGGTTCAACAAGGCTAAGTGCCAGGTCTGCACTTGGGTCACAATAACCCCAGGCAACACTAGAGACTTTGGGAAGGGAGTCTGGAGAGCTGCCCAGCAGAAAAGGACCTGGGCTGAATATGAGCCGGCAGTGTGCCCAGGCGGCCAAGAAGACCAAGAGCATCCTGGCTTGTATGAGAAATAGTGTGGCCAGCAGGAGCAGGGAAGTGATTGTGCCCCTGTACTCGGCACTGGTGAGGCCGCACCTCGAATGCTGTGTTCAGTTTTGGGTCCCTCACTACAAGAAAGACATTGAGGTGCTGGAGCATGTCCAAAGCAGGGCAATTAGGCTGGTGAAGAGTCTAGAGCACAAGTCTTATGAGGAGTGGCTGAGGCAAGCTGGGGTTGTTGAGCTTGGAGGAAAAGAGCCTGAGGGGAGACCTTATTCCTCTCTACAGCTGCCTGAGGCAGGTTGCAGTGAGGTGTGTGTCAGTCTCTTTTCCCAAGTAACAAGCGACAGGACAAGAGGAAATGGCCTCAAGTTGTGCCAGGGGAATTTTAGATAGGATGTTAGGAAAAATTTCTTCTCCAAAAGGGTTATTATCAAGCATTGGAACATGCTGCCCAGGGAAGTGGTGGCGTCACCATCCCTGGAGATATTTAAAAGCTGTGTAGATGTGGTGCTTAAGGAAACAGTTTAGTGGTGGACTTGGCAGTGCTAGCTTGATAGTTGGAACTGATCGTCTTGAAAGTCTTTTCCAACGTAGATAACTCTATCATATAATTCTGTTAATAAAAAAAATGCTGTAAGTGACCATATTTATTCATCTCATCCTCCTCCCTTACACTCTGATGGAGTCAGGAGACAGATGTAGCAAGTAACTCTCTGGACAGCAAAAAAAGAGACACAAAGTTTATTTCAAGAAGCTAACAGAAAATAGAACTAGTATTCAGGGCTATATGACCATGTCCAGTATGTGCATGGTGAACTCTCCTATTAGATCTTGTGGTTATTACTCTGGGATGTGCACTTAAGTACATAATTAAAAGCTCCTAGGATCTGACTTTCAATGTCTTAGCTATTCATTATTCATTAAATTATTTCAATGTTCTAACTGATTTATAAGAGAAATCGAAGCTGGAAATTATCTTGAAGATCACAAGAAATTCTTTGTCTTCTCTTAATCAAATAACTCCATTCTCTTGATCCTTGTGCCTACTTTACCTTTACCTACATAAAGTCTTTCTCTTTGGTTTGTTTTATGAGCCAGTTTTTCTTCTTTCTTCTTCAGGTAGTCTTAACTTACGGTTTTTGTTCTTCAGGTGATGGGAATTGTAGTTCTTTTTAATTTCAGTTGAAGTTTTGAGTGATAACCACTTAGAAAACTGGTCCCCTCACATCTTTCTCTCTCAAAAAGGGAGAGGATATGAAGCATGTTGGAATGCCACTTTGTACTGAAGAGATTGTATGAGGGAAGTCCTTCAAACTGAGCTGATATTGTCAACAAAGTGAAATCCAAATGAAAGGAAAATTGTTATGAAATATGCATCTCGCAAAAAAGTATTTCCGTATTCCTCCTGCTTGATAGTTATATATGACAAATGGGTACTTCCACACATAAATTACCCTCTTAAAAGCTATTTTGTATGTGCTTGTGTACCTAGTGAGATTTCTGAATATACACATTTATCTCATGTTTGCTACTATGCTGCCAATTCTTCATTTCATGATGATGTAAGTAATGAGATTTTGTTGGTGGTGTTTACATTTTTAAAGACTCATAGAGTGATTGGATTATATGCAAATTCAATTGTTACTAAACCAAACAAGAAAAAAATACAAAATATATTCCAAGTTCTTATGGCAACAAAGCAGCACTTCAGATCCTGAGTCTTAATAAGAAAATATTAATAAAAAAATATTTTAACAGCCTTTTGTTGAAATTATTTCACTGAGGCCTTTATAATTTTAGTAAGGTCTGATCCATGATATCTTATGCCTATGTCTAGCAATATAGAAATTTGGGAATGGATTAATATCTCCAGTTTAAGTTGCTTAGTTGAGGTGCTGAACTCAGGAGCTTAGTTATTCCAGACTTTTTGAGGTTAATGCTAAGATTTAGGTATCTGCACAGGACTATTCATCCACCACAGATCTTGGTTACCCTCTGAAGTGCCCAAGGGAAATATTCAGGTTGGTAGGACTCTTAATATTGATGCCATATTTGTGTTATATACATTGCAGTCAACTTTTCTTATATTAGTTCAATTCAGTTCTACCTATATTTTAATTTCCCAAGACTATGAACCTGATCAACCCAACTTGCTTTTCTGTCCCCTTTATGTGTTGGCAGTTTGCTCAATGTTCCAGCTGCCAAGGTGTTGAGATACATCTTGAGACATACACCTCTCATCTTTAGCTGATCAGTTCTTCAAAGACTTTATAAAGCCATATGCAGTCTGAGTCCCAGCCATCATGAATCTGACCGCTGAAATCAATGAGGATGTTCTTGTTGGTATTTCCCAGAGGCAGGGATTGGCCTTGCCCCTTTTGTGGGTTTCTAGTACTAGGTCCAAGAAAGTCAAGCTTTACTGACCTACAAGGAGTGCTTGCAGTATTTATCTGTTCCCTTGTGTTTTTACCCAAGGATGGTGGCTCAAGTGCATAGTTTAAATGACAAATGAATGGTTGGTCTGAATCAAGTGGTCCAGTTTTAAGCTCTACAAGATTATCTTCTGTGACAAAATCATGTAATCTTCAAATACATGGAAATAGAAAACTAAGAGCAGTCATAATTTCAGCATTTATCAAGTGAGTGTGCTCTTCTTTACACTGAGGACTGAATACAGTCCAGCTGCTCAGAGAGATTTCACTATGAGAAAGGCAGTTTAAAAGATTCAAGGCTACAGCTACAATGCCTGAGTGTACAGGCCAAACAGTGTAGCAGGTCTTGCACACACATTTCTCTATACATTTCTCCTCTTCTAAAGCCACAGTTTTCATACTTCTTAGGATCTGATTTGGCTTTTCTAAAGCTTTATTCAGCAAACCTCTGGTCTTAAGATTTTTTCTTCTTTTTTTTTTTTTAATTCTGCTTAAAGTGACTGAAATAACATGAGGACTGCACTGTGGCTCATGTGAGTGACTGATATGAGTATTTGATATGATAAGATCAAGGGTCTGTATTGCATTTCTGACTCATGGAGGACATGTGAAATAGTAATGGTTCAAGTCATGCTGGAATAAAGACTACAACAACCATGCAAATGGGGAAAGGGAAACATGGTAGAGCCTCACACCTCCCTGCCTGCAGACATGAACTGTCCTCAGATTTGTATCAGGATTTCACCCCAGAGGAAAACTATTGGCTTAGTCCTAAATAAAGAGCCTCTTAACAAAATAACATGAGGATAATTAAAAAACAAGGAGCAAATGAAGGACTTAAATTATTTGACAATTTAAATGCATCCCTACAGAGTTACTTCATTAATATTCCTCATGTAAGAATACGGAGAACTTAGAATCAAACCACCCTCTCTTTCCTTTTGGTTCAGTAAATGGTTAATTTACATCGACAGCAGAGGAAAAGATGGCTATGTTAATCTGATCATTATTTGGTGTCAAAGGGCATTGGTACTTTCACTTCTAGATTTGAGATATTTCATAGCCCTAGAGAATCTTGTCCAGCTGATTCTTCCAGTGTTGATAATGTCTGAAGATTTTTAATATACTGAGAAATGTCTGCAGACAAAGTTAACAATGTTCGTTCATTTGTTCATTCATCCTTCCTTCCTTCCTTCTTTCCTTCCTTTCTTTTCTTTTTAATGTTGAACCACTGCTTCACATTTTTCATATTTTAATAACCAGTTTTCCAGGGTCCATAACTTTACCAAAATTTTCAGTATTTTTGCTGAATTTTGTCAAATATCACAGAATTTTATTGAAAAAATGTATATTGCTTCCTCTTTTTATATTACTCACTTTTTTCATCAATTCTTCTTTCTTCTTTGTTTTTTCCACTTAGGTGTGTATTTCTTATAACTGATCACTTTGTGATTTCAGATCAACTGAATGAAGAGCCAGGATCTAGGCATCTGAAAGGAGAGTAGAAAATCAGCATGGAATGGGGAGATTGGTCCTGGGATATGTTAGGAAGAGAGGAAAAAAATAGTGGGCCAAATACAGGCAGGCCAGCAGTGTCATCTTGAGATGACATTCCCAGATGCTCTTTGGAAGAAAGGACTTAATGAGATGCAGCCTCTGCAGCCCTTTGTTTACTATAGAATATGCAACTTGCAAGCAAAATATCGGATGGACAAGAAAGAAAAAGACACTTACATGGTGGGAGCCTGGTATTTCATGTCCATGGAATGCCCACATATGCCACTCATAGGATAATTTTGCCTACAGATTGTGATTGAGAACTAATGAACCAGGGAAGAGCAAGGCCATGGAAAAGATTTGATGGAGGTGCCATTTCAATTTGAATATAAAAATACCTGGGAATAAAAATAGACTTTTTAAAAACAAAATATTGTAAGTCAAAACAAGGGCTAGAAAATTCAAATTAACATCTAAAATTGGTGAATTATTTTAACTTTAATCAGAAAGATTTTTACAGATTCTTTCATGATCCAATCTGAAGCAAATATATTGAGTTATGTATATAGCTGATGCCTCAGAATCAATTAATTATACTGAACTTCTCCTGCTGTGACATGTTTCTTGGTGTGTAGATGTAACCACCATGAGGACCAAGGAAGAAAGAAATGAAACTGTGAAAATATTCTGCTGAATGTATATTGTTTACCTCATTCATTAAAAGGATTTGAGTTCCTGAGGGGAGAAAGTATGCCAAAAACAATGTATGGGATTATTTAATTGAAGACTATGTCATAACACACACAAGGTTAATAACATATCAGGCTGCAAAGCTAAAATTAAAGTTTAAAGGGTTACCTGAACTCTGATAGTTTGTAATTTTTGATTCCTAAAATGTTTTTTCTTAAGAAAGTTCATTTAAAGTTTTGGGTTTATGTGTGTGTAACTGAACACGTTAAATGATAGTTTGAAAAGAGCATAAGGGAGTTGCCCACTTAACTGTATTAATAAAGTTTAATTATCAAAAGAGTGTCTTTGGAAATCACAACAACAAATAAAGAATACAATGAATTCTTCCATCATTCTTTCTAGTCATTTCTAGTTTTGCTAATCCTACTTTCAGCTCTTTTCCATGATTAAGCATTATTTCATTTTTCTGTCCTTCATTCTAACGATAGATAACATAAAACTTAATTTTTACTACCTGTTCTTTTTAAGAAGCTCAACATTGTTCTTCTGTTGTGGTTTAGCCCCAGCCGGCAACTAAACACCACACAGCCGCTCGCTCACTCCCCCTCCTTCAGTGGGACAGGGGAAAGAATTGGAAAAAAAACCTCGTGGGTTGAGATAAACACAGTTTGATAGGACAGCAAGAGAGAAGGAAACAACAATGATAACAACAATGATAATACCGACAAAGGAATGTACAAGAACAAGTGATGCCCAATACAGCGATTGCTCACCACCCGGCGATCGACAGCCCGTCCCCAAGCAGCGATTCCTGCCCCCGGCCAACCCCAGTTTATGTACTGGGCATGACGTCGTATGGTATGGAATGTCCCTTTGGCCAGCCTGGGTCAGCTGTCCTGGCTGTGTCCCCTCCCAGCTCCCCGTGCACCCCCAGCCTTCTCCTGGCAGCCCAGCACGAGAAGCTGGACTGTCCTTGGCTGCTGAGCAACAACCCAAAACATCAGCACATTATCAACAGTTTCTCATCCCAAATCCAAGACATAGTCTCACATGAGCTTCCGTGAAGAAAACCAGCTCTATCCTGGCTGAAACCAGGACATCTACCTAATTTGCTCGTCATCTTTGTACTTATTGTCATGCATGGGTTGTTTCATGTGTCTTCATACCACCAACAGTCTTTGTCCTTTTACATCTACCTTCAGATGTTAGATGTGAGCTTCACACTGTTCACATTTTATTGCTGTTATTGTTTTTATAATTTTTGAAAAGATGCTATTGCTATGTAAGCACTTTGATTTCTTCACAAGTGTCTTTTCCCCTCCTAAAGCTTTACCATTTTTTTCTTTTTTTCTTCTTACTCTGTTCTGTTTTACCTCCAGAGAATTTATAGGATAATGTAAATATTAACGGTAAATGGGATTTTTTTATTTTTTTACATTGTCCACAGCTTGCTCAAAGCCAGAATAATCTACATATTCATGTCCATTTTGATGTTCCTGGAGTATCCCAGGCACATTGTAAACAGACCTGCGTTTCTGATGTTGAATTTAACATGTTTGTGCTTAATACATTAGAGACTTTTTCTTTCCAGGTGTAGCCTTCTTAAAATAACCTCTAATACTGGCAAGGTCAAGGAAAAATGTCGGCTATTTGTTCTGTAGGTGCTGGACAGGCAAGCTAAAACTCCCTAGAGACTCTTCTAATGTGTCTAACCAGGTTTTCAGAAACAAATAGACTTCTTTTTTTTTCTTCTCATAGATCTGCAGGCTCTGTGGTTCATGGCATTCTGACCCTTTGCCAACAAGCAGCTCCTTGGATGAATAAGCTACGCTTAGGATTTGTGGGCTCTTTTTTACCCTTCTGTATTGTATGTGTTTCTAATGAGAATCATATTTGCTTTTCAGAGCTATGTGCCTGTGAGTCTTTAAACAACAGAAAGCTGAGTATGACATAACCTGTGTGGTTTCTTTTCTGTGCTTCTTACACAGCTTTCTTTGAACCTGATGCAATGGCACAGATGTCCTCCATTTCCATTTTAAAAGCCAGCAGAAATGATCAAGCATTATTACCAGTCTGTTTCTTGTTGGCCATATACAGGCAGTGTTCAGCACTGATCCTAGATACGCAAGTATAAGCAGCACACTTAATGGGACAGATCTTCAAGCAGATAGGTATCCCATGATGGTTTTTCTTCCTAGTCCTTTCTCCTTTCTCTTTACTTATTTTTCTTAGTTAAACACAGATTTTAAAAGTCCTGATTTAATGAAATCAATTCCAGAGACAGAGATTTGTCCAGGTTCCCACGTTTTCCCTCTCACACCACCTTTCTCTCCACAACCAGTCTTTAGATTTTCTTCTAACAATAACTCATTACCAAAATGTTTTTATTTTAGATGGAAACTCTCTTCCACCAAAATAGGAATATGTAATCCTTATGTGGCTTCTACTGTAAAATGATAGTCCAATAAATTATTCCTTTGTCAGTCCCATCCTTCTACATTTCTCCCCTTCATTTTTCACACTAAAGACAATTGCATCCTCCCCATACACTCCTCTTCCCGTCACTCTCTGTGGATTTCAGTGGATTTGCCTTTCTCATGCGTTGCTACTCATTGCCAGATGATGTCTAATACACACAATCCTAGACATCAAAGGACTCCATTCTAATCTAGCTTTTTAACCTGGTTACATTTCCTTGAAAGGTATCACATATTTAGGAGAAGTTATAGGGTTAAGAGAACCAGGCCAGAATTCCTTCTGGAGAGAACATTTGGGATTTGGTTTTCACGCTACCATCTGGAAAGAAAATGGGGAGGAGAGATGTGTACTCTCTCCGCAAAGCTTTGTCTTGAGAGGTAGATATTAATTCCCTGTAATGGTCAGTGTAATCTGAGAGGTACCAGGAATAGAAGTTTATATTATGTATCAGATAATATATAGACATTGAATTACTTTTTAAAAAATATGTCACTAAATTTACTTAAGATGGTAAAAGAAAGAATTCCTAATGGACAGTGTATAACTGCTGGACTTTGGTGTCATCTCAGGCACAAGATTTAAAATTATATTTGCAAAAGGGTTAACCACTTCTTGTTTCACTGTTTCTGACAAAGTTTGTTGGCATTTACATTGCCAATGTGGTGAGGCTTAAGGATGAAGAGTGATATATTAACTAGATAATGGTAAGCAGGTTAAAAAAAAAGAACAAAAACGTAGGAACTAAACACTTAGATGGCCACATCCTACTTCTTGGTTTCCAAAAGAATCATAATTACATTCTATACCATACACTCACAAAAAGTGTATATTCTAGAACATTAAAAAGGTTGGGCAAACAAGAAGCTTAAAATCACAACTCACCACAGAGATACATATTTTCTTCTTTGAAGAAAGAAAAGGACATGGCTGATGTTACATAGCTATGTTACACAGTTGATGTGCATCTGGAAAATGCTGAGAAACCATAAGGATAAGGTTGAGAGAAGAATATGAAATGGAGTATCATTGTCACTGTCTTTGCTTAATACCTAGCAGGTTTTGGATGACAGATTATTCAGACATATAAATGTTAGTATCAATTATTAATAGCTAATAATAAAGTAAATACATTTTTCTTCCATAAACATTTAAAATGTGCCTCAGAATAAAGGGATGCAAATGACCCAGCTAATTCTTTTCATCTTTAATAACCTTGATTGCGTAAAAACTTGGAATATTTGGGCTTTTACCTTGTTAGGGATAACTTTATATTACTCAACCTCTCAACAGGAAAATATCCTGTGTGACAGTGAGATAGACATTCATCCCACATATTTTTAACTGTCTAAATCCTAATTTAAGCTAATCATCTAAGCCATGCTTATAATCAGTGAAGACTTATAAACATGTCCAGAAATTTCTTCAGCCTGCCTATGCTGGACTTGAACCGAAAACAGAAAAATTGTCCTTTGCAAGTAGCTATATCCTCCTGGTGTCTAAAGAACAATTAGATGGCAAACTAAGACTGGAATCTAACTGTTAAGAGGCAAACAGATAACTCAGATGATTCCCACCTAGCGTGACTGATCTAACAGTCACTAAAATTTATGGAAATACATCCATTGTCCATTGCAGGTTTCTGGCCAGACCTTGTCAATCTTATCAGAAAATCTTTTGGAAATTAAAAGTACACTACAATTGTATTTCAGTGTTGATATGTAAATAGCATTAATAAGTCTATGTATGTCTACATTTCTATCTAGCCACATATTTTAAAGCAATAAAAATCACAAATTCATTCAATAATCAGAATCATAGAATCATAGAATTGTTTAGGTTAGAAAAAGACCCTCAAGATGATCAGTTCCAACTGTCAAACTAGCACTCTCAAGTCCATCACTAAACTGTTTCCTTAAGTACCACATCAACACAGCTTTTAAATATCTCCAGGGATGGTGACGCCACCACTTCCCTGGGCAGCATGTTCCAATGCTTGATAATAACCCTTTTGGAGAAGAAATTTTTCCTAACATCCTATCTAAAACTCCCCTGGCACAACTTGAGGCCATTTCCTCTTGTCCTATCACTTGTTACTTCGGAAAAGAGACTGACACCCACGTCACTGCAACCTCCCCTCATAAGGTCTCCCCTCAGGCTCTTTTCCTCCAAGCTCAACAACCCCAGCTGCCTCAGCCACTCCTCGTAAGACTTGTGCTCTAGATTCTTCACCAGCCTAATTGCCCTGCTTTGGACATGCTCCAGCACCTCAATGTCTTTCTTGTAGTGAGGGACCCAAAACTGAACACAGCATTCGAGGTGCGGCCTCACCAGTGCCGAGTACAGGGGCACAATCACTTCCCTGCTCCTGCTGGCCACACTATTTCTCATGCAAGCCAGGATGCTCTTGGTCTTCTGGGCCGCCTGGGCACACTGCCGGCTCCTTTTCTGCTGGGCAGCTCTCCAGACTCCCTTCCCAAAGACTCTAGTGTTGCCTGGGGTTGTTGTGACCCAAGTGCAGACCTGGCACTTAACCTTGTTGAACCTCAGACAGTTGGTCTCAGCCTATTGATCCAGCCTGTCCAGATCCATCTGCAGAGCCCTCCTATCCTCCAGCAGATCAACAGTCCCGTCCAACTTGGTGTTGTCTGCCAACTTACTGAGGGAGCACTCGATCCCCTGGTCCAGATCATTGACAAAGATATTGAACAGAACTGGCCCCCATACTGAGCCCTGGGGAACCCCACCTGTGACAGGCCACCAAGTGGGTTTAACTCCACTCACCACCACTCTTTGGGGCCCGGCCAGCCAGCCAGTTTTTTACCCCGCAAAGAGTGAATGTCTGGCAAGTGAAGTGCACAAAAGCTTCTAGTTAGCAACAACACAAAACATCAGCATTGTGAATTTTAAATAGAAACCATCTGAACACGTAAGATTCCAGAAAGAGAAATTTGAAAGAAGATTGTTTTCCAAAGAACATGTTATTTACCTTTGGCATTGGAAAATTCAAATTTAGGAAGCTAGGACTTGCACTTCATGAATAAGTGAAAAGGTGTAATTGCAAGTGTAATGCCCTGCACAATGTATTAGGAACCTACTTGCTTCCAAAGTTCCATATCTGGAAGTAATCAAGCATCCGTAAGATGACTGTGAAGTAGCCTATGTGAAGTGAGTTTTTTGTTCAGTGTCAAAATGGTAATTCTCCATAACACTGATGAAAGTCTTATGACTGGCAGTGATTGACACTCTTTACTGATTTAGTAGCAAAGACACAGGCAATGGTGATTGAACTAATATCACACCAAGAAGTGGTCTCTCAGGAAAAGAGTCATGGGTGCAATTGCTGGAAGCAACACACTACCTGTCTGGTGGATAAATTGGGAAGTTTGGGTACTGGAAATGAAAAAAGAGCAGTTATAGAGAAAACTGTGAGATAATGGATTGCTTAGGAAAGAAAGATTTATCGTGGCAAAGGTCTCTTTCTAACAAAAAGGAAAAAAAGGCTTGTAGGTGTTCTGAAGTCATTTATAAAATTAAAGGATAATTAATTTTTCATAATCATGAATTACAATACTCTGAAATTTATATCTATATATATATATAAAATACTCAATCAGATTCATATGAACACGTATATGGAAATTTCTTGCTTTTCTATTACGATTGCTTTGGTGACATAGCTGTCAGAGTCTTAAGGTGATGCTCAGCTTCACACCGTTAGTACTCCCATAATGTGTGCTTTCAGACACATTGTAGAATGGTAGTCATCAGACTAAATGTATGTATATACTAAACTGGTTATCTAGACTGGGTTTAATAACAGTGAGGGGAAATAGGTACTTTAGTGCCCAATTAATCCACCATGTAGATCTTTAACAGGAATGATTTTTTTTCTGTGTGACATGAAAGGTTCTTAAGATGATTATTAACTTCATTTCATAGATATTTAAAGTGAGGTGAAACAACTCTCATTCAGACAGCCTAGGAATCACATATATCACCTTTTGAACAATCAAACCAGTCAAAGTTTGATCTCTGGGTCATTTACAATGAGTTTCTGGTCACATTGCTTAACCTTAAACACCTTTCTCTCTTGCATGGGAAAGTTTGAAATCAGAGCTTTCCCTGGTCCCTGAGAATGTGCTCCAGTTCACACCAAAGTCAAAGGAAGCATTTCCATTGACTTTAATGAAAGGTGACTTAGATTCCCCATGCACTGCAAAAATAAATGTCTGAATTCTAGGTCCAATCTTTTTGGCTTGTTTCTCTATGTCCATTTTGAGGGCTATGGATCACTACATTCTCCATTATTAGCTAAGAGAACTCAAATAAATGGAGCACAGTGAATTTCTAGCTTGGAGGTCATAGCTCTTTCGAGGACAAAGAGTTAGGAGAAGAAAATATGTGTGGCTAATGTTGATGGAGAAAGTCTTCTGCAGACAGCATGCTACAGCCATGGATTCTGCCAGAGCTATTGTGTCATGATGTGTTCGAGGCCCACAGGCAGCTGGTGCCAGATCCAGAACATTTGTTGAGAAGATTTGCTATAAGCATTGAACTGCTGCAAATAAGCGACTTGCGAAACCGTCAGTCACATTCTAGTATGTGGAAGCAAGTTTACCTTCCCTATCTATTGTACAGCTGTCTACAAATTCATGCCCATTTTCATGTTCCTGGAATGTTTTCAGTCCATAGGAAATGAACTGTAAAGAATGGATGATGCTTCCTACATCAAAGGACATTTGGTGAAATTCTGGGCACTCCGAAACTCAATCCACACTGTTTTTTTGGTTTTAAAGACAAGGTAAGATAGTTACAGAGCTTACATACCCTGAGGCATTGCTTCAGCAGCAATTTTCATTTGTGCACTAAGTTCTAGTATCTCATTTGAGAGAGAGACAAATCTTTGTGGGTATTAAGGGTAGTAGATCTGACAGCCTGCTTACTGTAGTTCAGGATATCACATACTGACTAAGCTGAAATTTTCTACAGAGGCTGAGGTTCATTGTTAAATAATAGTCAGTGGGATGAGGTACTTATCTTTTAGAAACTGGCCATCTTCCACTGAGTTTTGGAGGAAGGCTGATTTACACTTGCTGGGATCTAACCCAGGCTCTTCACTATCTGCCAGGGAAAGGAGGGGGGCAGAGCAGCCTTGTGAACTGGCAAAGGGGAATTGCTTCAGAGCATCCAAATCACCCACACAGCAGACACAGGCATTCTGTAACCAAATGGCAAAGCTGCCCCTTTTTTCATTGACTTGATCAATTCCATTGTGCCACAGATTCCCTTGGAAACACAACATTTCCACAAATTTATTTCAAGCTTCTTATATAATGGAATATATTGTTTGGCATAGAGATTTAGAAAATAACAAAGAAAAAATATGGAATCACAAATGAAATAAGGTTAGTTGAGCAGTGGAGGAGAGGAGGGAAGCACATTTATAACAGTTTTTTTTTTTTTTCTGTGAACACTTATATTTAGAAGAGAGGAAACTGCAGCACTCTCTTTAATTTGAAGAAAAAGGGACATCGTTTGAGGAGTACAGCCTAATCCTCAGTGAATGTTCATCAACTTCATAAACCCTAGTTCCAAAGCCTCATGGCCATCCTTCAAGTGGCAATTCTTTCAGTAAGTTTCCACTGAGGATATTACTCTAGTGCCGTGGAGAGTGCCTTAGAGTTTGTTACAAAACTGCAATGCATCAGTGCACACCTTCAAATGAACCCTGAGAGGTAGAAGGGAAAGCTTAAAATTGGAAGTCATTTTGTTACTTAAGGACAAATTTGACCCAGATGGCCCTTTGGAAGTCAGTGAGAGAGGCACACAATGAAGAACTCAGTTCTCCCTTTTTACCAGGAATGAACAAATCATTTCCAGTAATTAATATGTTTGAGAAAAGTAATTGCCTCTTTTCCTGCAGACAAGTTAAAAAAAAAAAAAAAAAAAAAAGAAAGCTCTATAATTATTCTAAATGGGAAAAAAAAAATTACTACTTTGGACATTAAGATGGGTTACATCAGCAAGGTTTTCATTAAGTCACTGGAGCTATGTTATGTATCGGCTAAGGGTTTGCCTTCTCAGGGCACAGACCTGATATATACCAGATCTATATTCAGGCTTCCCTGAGAAGATTGTCACAATTGGGTTCGGTCAGTAAATTCCCATTACATTGTTTTTTGTTCCTGGTTGGTTTGGGTTTTCAGCATTTCTTGCCTTTATATCAGTGAATATTCAACAGGACATCAGATTCTTCCTGATTATCTCTACATCTGAGGACTAGGAAGGTCACTGGACTGATTTAAGTTTTTCCTCCACAGTTTTCCTTCCCATGCAATACTCATCACTATTTGAGTCAAATGACAACTCATACCTCATTATCCTCTGTTCATATATTTTGTGGTTATTAGACTCATTTCTAGCATTATTACTTTTAGCATCTTATTATCACTATTACTGTAGCATTAAGGGGTAGGTAAGGCACAAAATCCAAAGGAAGTTTTCTCTCAGTTATTCCTAGCTTTCAAACACATGACACACAGAAAAAAGATAAAATTAAAACCAAAACAAAATCACTGCTTATATTATTGAGTGACTCACCCATATTTAAAGGCAATATCCAAGGAGGAGATAGAAGCTTTATCCAGATGAGAAGCTAGTTTCAATTATTTTCCTGAAACACAAAAGCAGAAGTGAAGTCCTGAACTTATTAAGGCTATTGGCAGCTTATCCATTGGGTTTAAGTGGTTAGGATTCAAAGCCACCATTTCCTTCCAGATCTTTTTTCTTTCTTTTTTTTTTTTTTTTTTTTTTTTTACTTTTCTTTTTTAACACTTTGCAACTATTCTTTAGCAAATCCATCCGAGCTGTTTGGTGTAGATTCAGACTCCACATGTAAGGATCAAAAAGATGTCTCTGTGGTACTGAGTAAATCTGATGTGTTCCTTCTATGAGCTAAAAAGTCCAGGCTTCCACAACGGTTAACTTTGAAAGGGACAGAAGGTATGTTTTCATAACGTAGCTTTCTTCAATTAAAACAGCAAAGAGAAACATATTCGGGGGAAAAAAAAAAAAAAGACTCATCTTTAGCTGCCAGATTGGAGTCAACTCAAAACCTTCAAACCAGCTGTACTGATACAGCTACAGAGAGAAAGAGAGCTTTCCAGGCTGGAATCTCTCAAGGGACCTGGAGGTGATGCAGTCTTTTCTTTTCTGTGTGTCTCTATTTTTTTATTTGCCCTACAGTCTCACAAAGTGGGAACACATGAAGTTAAAAGGAATAAGCTTGTCTAACATCTAATAAGAGAAGAATCTGTCACTGCCAGTGATGTGAATGGGAATACAAAAGCTGTAGGCATGTATATTCCTTTGGCAGCAGAAGCATAACAAGGCAAAAGGTTAGCCTAAGACCTGCTCTCGCTTGCTTTGGAAGCTCTGTTTAATTGTTAGTCACGATGCACTGTGGGCAGAACAATTAGTAGTATCTATATTAGATCTAAGCTGTAATTATTTGTTACATTAATCATGACTAGAGTGAGAATTTAATTAGTCACGAACATTATGTAATTTTTTTTCTTTTTTTTTTTTTTTTTTTGGAAGAGGGAGGAAATGTCCAGTTGTCTTATTAAATGCATCTTATTAAAGTGAGTCCTGGATGTCTGCGAGCCAGTGTCATGACCAGGGTCTTTCACCTGCCGAACATGCATCTACAAAGCCATGGGTCGGAGCCAGGGCTGAATCCGAGACAGTGGTGGGGCAATGAATTGCAGGGTGGTTGCAACAGCATCTAATTACTTAGAGTCCATTAAAGTGCATGAAGGCGGTGAGGTGCCTCCCTCAACCAGGCTTCCTCCACTCCAGGTAAGCTGGTTCCCAAACAGAACAATTTATGTCCCTCTTTGCATCCCGTGTGGGATAGGCAGATGGTATTTTGTTCCCATTTCCCCGCACTAGCAACATTTATCACAGGGCACTACTGCTGCGAGACCTTCCCCAATGCTAGGGCTCCCCTGTTGCCACGCACGGCAATATTTTGGCTCCCTTGCCCCTGCGAGCAGCTGCCAGTTCAGGGGGAAGCAACGAATGCCGGGGGAACAGCTGGGACTGCTGCCTCGCTCGCGGGAGCGCGGGGGCAGTCGGGACTGAACGGTGGTTTCTTGAACCGCTCCTCGATCCCTGCTATCGCTGTCACTGTTACAAAGCACCTCGGTTCTTAACTGCTCACCAGCCCTCTGCAGTGTGAGCTGCTGTCTGCACGCAGAGGCAAGCTGTCCCTGTCCCAAAGAGCTAAGGAGAAGGTAAATGATGGCCCCTGGATCCAGGCAGGCAGGAGGGAATGTGGGAAAAGAGGATGTTACCGTCTCCAGATAGGTGATAACATGCACACCCCTGACTCCCGAACATTACTGGGTGTTTTGTAGCATTAGCAGCAGAGGGGAGAACTGATGAAGCTTTGGGAAAAGGAAAGCAAGGTATATTTTCGGGTGTTTTTAGGGATTTTCTTCTCTAGTGCAAGGGACAGTGTAGGCAAAAGTGCGAAAGACTTATTTTGAAAAGGTTACGCGAGAGGGAGAAAACAAGGCTGGGATAATGTGCTGGCTGAAGAAGGAGTCATTCTGACAGCCAAAGAGAGATGGCAGGCAGATTCTGCTCCTGGGTCAGCTTGTGTGTCTTGTCCTGCCGTTCACTTGCCTGCACCTGCATGCCCGTGTCTGTGCTGCGTGTGCACATCCCCACACCGGTGTCGGTAGGGTTTTGAGCTGCTGCCTGAGTCAGAGTCCTCTTTGCAGGAATGGGACCTACATTACAAAACCCATTGATTTTGATCCACGGAAACAGTCCCACCACAGGGGTTGAGACTGTTTGTGTGAGTAAGTGCTCTCTCTGACATGACAGAGTTTGCCTGAAGCTGCAGGATAATTTTCAGACATCTGCTCCTTGCAGAAGGGGCTGCTTCTCCCACAGACCACATTTCAGCATTTGGGAGTTCCTTCATTATGCTCTCCAAGGTGAGTTCATGTATTATATTCCAGGCAGCGATTTGCCAGATAGATTTCAGTGTCTGATGGCAATCCAGAAAAATAATAACATTCATCTAATAGTTGGTTCTTCTTTATGTGCCTTAGGTTTTGTTCTTTCTTTCTGTTGCTAATTAGGAGTGCAAATAAAAGCTGGGACAATTCTACAGCTAAAGTTTTAGGCATTAAAACACGTCATGTTACTGAGCTGCTTCTATGACCTATCATCACTCTACCTAACAGTGACCAAATTTGTCAAATAAAAAGTAACTTCAGCAGTATTATTCTTTGTGCATTTTTTTGTTGTTGTTGTTTTCTTTTTGTGGGTTTTATCGTTGTTGTATTTCCACCCCCTCCCCCCATAAGAATAATAAGTAAGACTAGTTTGGACTATTTTTTTATTATTCTTATGTGCATGTGGATGGCTGGAATACTACCGAAGGAAAGCTAAATTGTCAGGACAAGTCTTACTCCTTAATGTATCTCTCTCAAAGGGTTACAAGCAAAGTAACATCTTTGTCATCTTAGAAGCTCTTCCCCCAACATGACAAATACTAAGAGAGATGATGTTTTGAAAATCTGGTCCATAATATGTCTACCTAGAACATATTTTGGGAATAAGAGTTGCTTCTTACAGCCACTGTGAACTCATCTTGGCATTGCTACATGCACGTGAGAAACACAAATTTATGGGGAAAATGCCTCTCAGTTTTTTCTCACAATGCTATTTGAGGACTGAGTAACCCATCATGTTTCCATGAAGTGACATTTGCAATGAAGGAGCAAGCATATCTATTTCCAATGACAATAGTGTCTTGATGCACTGACAGCTGGTTGAGTATTTTATTTCTATTTTTTTATTTAATTACATATTTGCTCTAATGGAAAATAAAAGTAAAAAAAGATGGATGAAAAGTCATGAGTTCTTTTCTACATTTCAATCACCCCTAAATAAATTCCAGTAACTCAAAGAAAGATGTTAGTTGACAAATTTCCTATTTAGATATTTAATTCAAAAAGGTTGCAAATGCCTCATTAGCATACCCTTTCTGTGCACTTATTAAAACATTTTGCAACGTTTGCAAACAGTAATGAGCAAAGGTTTAGCTGTTGAGAGGTGAAGTGCTTTACAAATCTAAAGTAATGGACAAGTCTCTGAGAGTTACCACCTGGGTTGAACAGCATCATCCCTTGGCACTTCTGTCCTTTTTTTACCTTTTCTCTTAGACCTTCATTTGCTTCACCTTGTAGGTGTGAGGCACATTGTTGCCTTTTGCTGAGACGTCAGTGCTCAAATGATACTTTCTGTGCTCAAGATGAAGGAAGTGGTGTTAGTTTATATAACAGCACCATACTATGAATCAAACCTATGACCTTTCAGTCTGAAAGTTCAAATATTGAAGATCTTCACTAAAGTACTAACATATTTTAACAGTCGGTAACCTTACCAGCAGAGGGAGATATGGCTTCGGGCAGTGCATCACTCTAATACGTAGTTTGCCTATTAGGAAACCTAGTTCTGAGTATCCTATGCTATGTAGATGTTAGGCTTGCGCCAGGGTAATACATACCTGGATCTGTTCCTGGGTAGGCATGCAGATACTTTAGCACAGGGCATGGTGTTTGATATAGCACCCAACCCAATTATAAGTAGAAATATATTAATGCAACATAAACAATTCAGTGGATTATGTAATTAAGTATTATTAAACACACATTATTATCTATAAAAATTGAATCTAGGTGCCTCAGATCAGTAAACAAACCCCTCAGGGGCTATCACAACAGCTAAAAAGGTTTCCCAGTGCAGCAAGTAAATATGAGACTCTTAAAATCCCTCTACTCCAGTAACCTCAGGATCACACTGTCTGGCTGCGTTCACAGCACTCATATGGCTGTGGATGGGTATGCCTTGCCTTCGTGCATAACCAATGTTAAGTTTTATAACCCCTTAGTTGTCGTTTCCGCCTCCCATTGCACGTGTTCAAAACATGACGTATTCCCTTTCCAGGTTTCAAGGGGCTCTGTCCTAACACAATTCAATTACCCTAAAATTCTGTAATTGTGGTTCTGTGAGTGGAGCTGGGAATTCATTTTCTTTGGTTCTCCTGGTGTCATAATGTAAATTTATTGCATCATTGCCCTTCAGATTGTCATGTTTATATTATATCTCCTTATTTATAGTGTATTGCCAGCGTATGTCCCTGAATGTAATTTTATTTGGTTGCATTTAGGATATTTCTGAAATATGTCAGATAGTAGGGATAACATTATTGCTGTTTAAGACACTACAAGGAAATCATCAGACAGTTGCTCAGTAAGCAACCTCTTAACAACAACAACAAAAAAAGTTCCACTCTTTTAAGCTAGTTTTCCAAGAACAATCTTCATGAAAATGACTCCTAATTTAAAGGAAACTGAGTTTCCTTTGTTAGTACACCCCACTAACAGGGCAAATGGCTCTTTTTGTCCGAATCATAGAAATGAACTTCCTTAAGTACATTGCACCTTAAACCTGACATTATTGCAGAAAAGCATATACAGCACCTTGTCAGCAAGGAATAACTGGGCTCGGCCAAGTTGTCATTTCTGACAAGTCAGTGTAATGAGCAAGAGAGCGCTGAGATGGTTGAAAAGTTTTTTTACTTGTTGTTGATGTAGGGTTTTTTACACGAATCAGCAGGGTAGAGCTGTTTGGGGTGATAAGACCATATATATGTGTCTCATTATGAGCTCTACATTATCAAGTTCTTGTCACCCATGGTATCGCACTTAGCCACATTTATGTTTGGGATTCATTTTGTGCAATTTCTTTACATTCCTAACCTGGGAACAGCAGAAAATCTGATTCTCTGGAGCATCAGACATTAGTTAGCAGGACTGTCCATGCATGTTAAACCTATATGCACTTGTAAAACCACTAATAATGAGAAGCACTAATCGGATCAGAATTTTTGTTTTGCATTCATACTTCCTCAAAAGTTCTTAAAACACATATTTACATTGAAAAGTATGTAAAAGAGGAAAAAGAGGGGGAAAAAAAAGGAGTTTGAGCCAATAAACAAACAAACAAAAAAGACAGATTTTTTAATACAATTCTGATGTCTGTATTTTTTTTCAAATCCTGTAAGGAAAGCAATACAGCAGACTGGACAGGGAAGATTCTCGGGAACAACTGGAATTTATTTCAACACTCGTTTGTCTGGTTTATTTTTGCATATGACCCTTCGCTTATCTATGCCTTAGTTCCCCAGTATGTCAAGTAAGAATTGAGTTTCCAGTCTCCTTTGTAAAGCATTTTAAGATGTACAGATGAAAAGCAGTTTATAAGACCTAGGGATTAGTAAAAGCACAACATTAAAAAAGATGAAACGGATCAGAGGTTAGAATTTAAAACACTAACAATAATCACACTGGCACAGAATTAAGATCTTCAAAAATAAATCCTTTTGAGCTGCAGCTTGAATAGCTGGGGATGGGGAAGGGACAAGAAGAACAGAGAAATAAAACCTTCTTTTAGTCAGTTGTCAATATCATCAGTACAAAAACACACATACATACTTTGTGATGCTATTTGAATTATGTAAGAAAATTTGAAATAGGGCAGGAAATAGAAGCTATTCATGTGCAGAGAAAGATCAGATAAGTAAATTAAACTATATGTTGAATTCTGCTGTAAGCAGATATCCCTTAAGGCTACAAAAATAATGATTTGATTATCAAAGCTGTAGAATGTGTGGCTCATCTCCCTTTGTGTTACAAGGAGCCTTTCCATTAAATTTGTTGTTAAGCAAAATGTCTACGGGAGACTCATTTTGGATACTGATTATGCACCTCTTAGGAGAGGAACTCATTGGCTTCCTTCTGCACGCTGGAGGTACATTCCAGCAAGGAGCTGCAAGGTCAAGTCATCAACCCCATATCTTCAATATACCTGGAATGAGTATATTCTGCCAGCATATTCAATAAAGTAATTACAATAGCATTAATGTAAATCACCAATGCATCAGACACAGTGTAGGGGTAGAAGATGAAAGCATTTTAGCATATTCTGCCCCAAATTTTGGAAGCTGCTTTATTTCACATAGCTCCACAGGAATGAAGGTCAGCCTAACAGGCAACCCATGACAGAGGACTGTGTGAGTGACATGGAGGGAAGAGGTGGCTGGTCAAGGTTATCTTGATTGCTTTGGCTCAGCGCTTGAAGGCAATTTCACTCATTTTCCAGGCCACTAGATCACTGGTGGTGAGGTGTTTAACACCTCTGTTCTGGTGTGCAGTGGTTAAATGGAGACAAGGAGTTGCTCTCCTCTTCTGTCCTAATGAAGAGGCCACCCCCTGATGGGAAAACAATAATCCCTACTCATATCTGGGTGATGTAGAAGGATGGGGGCAAGGCAAGGCAAGGCCACAGCATCTGCTGGATGGTTATATTGTAGGGAATACAGTAGGTCTTCCTAAGAATGTTGCTCTTTAGAAAAATTTGGCAGCTGCTGTACATCAAACACACTCTTTGAAGGTGAAATGTAGTCTGCTGGATCTGAAGAGCCCTGCCATGTAGAGAGGAAAAAAGTATGAAGGATATACTTATGACCAGTCAGATACCTCCTGCCACAGCACATAATATGTTGCAATGAGATTTGGGCATATGTTACCATTGCTTCAACAATGTGGGTGGGCTTGGGACAGCTGCTGCTAAAGTAACCAGGATGGGAACCGTGTAGGTAGGCTGCTAAGATGGAACATGAAAGCACAAGAGCTCTCAGCCTGATACATATTGCCTTCTGTGTTCTGTGTCTTCATTTCATTTCTTCATCCTAGTCTGTTCCACACCTATTCCCATTAGAGGTGGTGAGGTAAAACCACATCTCAGTCATTTCCTTCTGCAGAACTAGGTAGGCTAAACATACCTTCTCAAGTGTGTTAGACTGGAAGCATTCGGTTATGGGTTTGTGGTGACTTGGCAGGACCTGCAGAGAATCAGCGTATCCCACAGCTGTACTAGTAAGACTTAAAAATTACAAGATTCATGCTACACTAAATTTCAAAAGTAGCTCAGCTTGATGTCTGATTCATTTCTGGAAGGAATGAACTCCAGAGGAAAATCTAACTTGGGTGACTATACCTCTTTATTTGCAGGGTTCAATGTCTTCACGAGAAGGGTTGTCAAGCATTGGAACAGGTTGCTCAGGGAAGTGGTTGATACCTCACCGTCCCCAGGGGTATTTGAAAGATGTGTAGATGTGGCACTTAGGGACATGACTTAGTGGTGGACTTGGCAGTGCTAGCTGAACTTGATGATCTTGAAGGTCTTTTCCAACCTAAATGATTCCATAAATAAAAAGTTACATCAATATGATGCTGTGCAACTTACTAAGCATCCTAACTGCCTTTTCTCCACAGTTGCATTGTGATTACTTCAGGACAAGGAAGCTCGAGCAGCAGGTTGCTTCTTACAGCCTGTTCTCCACTGTGAAACCAGTTGGCTAAGCGGCTGTCACTAAGTCCCTCTGACTGCCCGCTCTGTCCCACCTCCTGCTTGCAAGACAACGTCTGACAAGTAACATGTGAGATGAAGTGGTGGCAGAGCTGCTTCTTCTAACTCTAACTTCTGAAGATAGCTGAGTTCACAACTTACCCTGAAGTGATTAGAGACATAAACCCCCCCCCCCCCCCCTTGACTCAGTGCATTATTGCAATTGCTAATTTAACCGGGACGTGAGGTGAGTTCTTTCAAAGAGTGAACCTGACCCTTCACCTCTCCAGCACTACCCATGGCTGTTGCAAAGCAATTGTGCCCGTCAATGGAGAGCAGAGAGCTGTAAAAGTAATGAGAAAGGTAATAAGAGTTAAAACAAAGGTAGATGGACCTCAAACGAAAACAGGAAGATTTAGGATACCTGGAGAAAGACAAGTCAGCATTATATAGAGACGAATTAATACTTCGGGATTAAACTGTGTGTGAAGGGTAGGGGCATAGTGCACTAAAAATAGGAACAGGGTAATTTAGAAGCTAATCAAGCTCTGTCACAGACAAAATTAATAAGTAAAAAAAGTTTTAACAAGACATTAGCCATCTCAAGAACATAGAAGGCCTGTGGAGGAGGATATTGTATCAGAAGGTGTTATTAACACTGCTATTATTAGATTGGGTATGATTAACAGGACTTGGTCAGAAAGAAGCAAGGTGAGGTTTAGAAGTGCAGTGGTGGATCACCCAGAATGTCATTACAGAGGTGAAAATTGTAAAAAGGAGCAGGAAATAGAGGAAATAATTTTGGAAAATGATAGATGGGAAGACAGTGAATTGTTCTGAACTCTTCTATACGGTGTAAAGATACACTGAGTGAGTGTGAGCAGGTGAGATGGTTGTTTTCTTTTCTGTCCATGTTTTAATTGCCATAATGGAATGGTTAACATTTGCAAAGATGAGACTTCATAGACAGAGGACATTTACAGGCTTATTATAGGTTTCCATGATTGTGTCTGGGTTTTTTCTGCAATGATTTGCAATTGAAATTTCATAAGAACTGAGAGACAGATATTCAGATGGTGTAAAGTAGTGATACTCCACTGAAATCAGTGGAAGTGAACTGATTTCCACCATTTTTGTGATTCAACATTCCTTTTGAAAGCAGGGTGAAAAAATAAGAAAGAGTCTTATAAAAGTAAGTTTTTGAAAGACAGGTCTGGTTGCAATCAGCAGGTGAAGAAGTAATTTTTTGAGTGTCAAAGGAGACATGGGCACAACGAGAAAAATGTCACTGGCTCTAGGCATTGATTTCAAAACATCTATTACTGAACAACCCCAGAGGCAAGGTCCTGGTCTTGATGGACACTTCTGATTTTATTTCATTCTAATTAGAAGTAAAGAGGTATTTGCTCAGGAATGCACCCATTCCTTCATTTTTATTGTAGGATTTGCTGGTTTTGCTTATATTTTGGCCTACAAGTATTTTGGATCAGAGGATATCTTTTTCTGAGGTTTCCTTGCTGTTGCTCCTCAGCAGCACATATGCACATAATCAGCTGCTCCAAGTGACCCCTTCTCCTCACCCAGATCCCTCTCGATCTGTTACCAATTCTGCTTGCCATTAGTCTGACCCTTAAAAAGCAAAACCTTACTAAGTCAGTAAGTAGCTTTTTTGTGTGTGCTTTGGTTAGGCGTAATAGAGCCTTAATTAATCAGGAGCATCTACTATCTACTCAATGCAGATTCTTATTATTCATAAAGAACTGCATTTTACCTGGAAAAGAGGAGATATGTCAGCACTCTGGCACTGCCACATTTCATTTCCACCCCTTCAGACAGATTCTTTAGGCTGTGGTGCCAATCAGGAGTGATTTCCCTGAACTAAGTGCCGTTACACGGGGTCTAAACCCGGCTGCGAGCTCAGACTCTGTTTGCCAGCATCCTCTAGGTTTTAACCACGCACTAATCACCGGGGCATCCAGTCACCATCATTCCTGCAGAGACAATTTGACAGGTGACACTGTGACAGTAATGTCACTGCTGACGGCCAGCTAAGTCTCTGGCTCTGGAGCCACATGACCACTGGAAAACTCAGCAGATTGCCTCTTGCCTGCCTGCGTGCTCTCGCCGCATTTCCGCTGAGCAAAGGTGTCCTCCTCTCCCTGAAAATTGCATTATGCTCTCTGTTTTCTGATGGAAAGCGGTAGTGAACCTGTAGAGCCCTGAAACACATAATATGCATGGCTGCTGTTTTACACTTGTAACATCTTGTATGCACTGAAATGTGCAGCTGTTTACACTTGTAGGTCTGTCAAGTAAACAAGTGGTGATTTCTTATGATAGAGGGGAAATTGGCACAGGGCTGCTATTCACTCACCTACAGCCTGGCAACTCCTGGTGGTGGAAATCATTCTTTAGGCACCAAATTGGCTTCAAGCATGCTGTAAAACTGGCTTCTCCGAGGCGAAGGGGAGGTAAGCGGAAATCTGCTGGCTGCATCTGTACCTCTAGAAAAGGCAGCCACTGAGCATCTGATGGGGTCTACATCCTGCTGCAGCCACCCATATAAGTGCCTCACAAACAGCCTGTGCAGTGGCTGTGCCAGGGTGTGCTGCCATGCAAGTCCGTACCGGGCATTTTCAGGTAGCTCTTCTCCAGGAGCTGTAGAGCTTGTTACCTAAACTGCTCGTGAGTCTGCGCTGGAGAGGGGCTTGCAGATACCTAAAAAGGCTTCATTTTAACTTTTAGGATTAGTAAAGATGATCAGAAATCCTAAAATAACTGAGTCCAGATGATCTTTTCAGAGTTGAAGTAGAGAGAGCATCCAATGAAGCTAGCAAGTTGCAAGTTCATAGTGAACAAAAAGAAACCGTTATTTTACATCGTGTTGTGCTGGTTTCAGCTTGGATAGAGTTACTTTTCTTTCTGGTGGCTGGTATAGCACTGTGTTTTGGGTTTGGGATGAAAATAGTGTTGGTAATGTACTGATGTTTTCAGTTGTTGCTAAGCAGTCAAGGACTGTCCAGCTTTTCAAGATGGCCTGCCAGCAAGAAGGCTGCGGGTGCAGAGAAGTTGGGAGGAGAGACAGCCAGGACAGCTGACCCAAACTGACCAAAGAGATATTCCATATCATATGACATCACGCTTGGTATATAAAGGTGGGACGAAGAAGGAGGAAGGGGTGGTAAATACCTCCAGGGTTAATGACCCAACCACTTCCCTGGGCAACCTGTTCCAGTGCTTGATAACCCTTTTGGAGAAGAAAATTTTCCTAATATTCAATCTAAAGCTCCCCTGGTGCAACCTGAGGCCATTTCCTCTTATTCTATCACTTGTTACTCGGGAGAAGAGACCAACACCCTGGTTGCCACAACCCCCTTTCAGGTAGTTGTAGAGAGCGATAAGGTCTCCCCTCAGCCTCCTCATCTCCAGACTGAAGAACCCCAGTTCCCTCAGCCGCCTCTCATAAGACTTGTGCTCCAGACCCCTCACCAGCTTTGTTGCCCTTCTCTGGACACGCTCCAGCACCTCAGCATCCTTCTTGTAGTGAGGGGCCCAAAACTGAACACAGGATTCAAGATGTGGCCTCACCAGTGCCGAGTACAGGGGCTCTGTACAGGTACAATCACTTCCCTACTCCTGCTGGCCACACTCTTTCTGATACAGGCCAGGATGCTGTTGGCCTTCTTGGCCACCTGGGCACACTGCTGGCTCATATTCAGCCAGCTGTTGACCAACAGCCCCGGGACCTTTTCTGCCAAACAGCTTTCCGGCCATTCTTCCCCAAGCCAGTAACCTTGCCTGCGGTTGTTGTGATCCAAGTGCAGGACCTGATGTTTGGCCTTGTTGAATCTAAGAAACATTTCCATCTCAGCACTGTCAATTAGTAAACTGTTGGAAGCTGGGATAGTCTCCAGGGATTTGTGTGATTCCCCTGTTCTTATATGCTTGGCCTTTCCATATGTCTTTATATGCTTACCCTATTCCTATCCTCATACCTGGACATCTGATTCTGATTATAGACAGGACATCATACTAAATGGTCCTTTGCTTGACAAAGGTGTTTAAATTCCCTTCAGGTCTTCACTGTACTAAAAATGAAATGTTTTTGTGTAACATATTCTCTGTCCAGCAGAAATTTTAGCCTGGCTTAAGTAATAGTAAATTTTTTTTCCATCTTTTTCTGGCCCACAATTTTACTAGCTGACCAAGCAAGCGGAATTGCATTTGTTCTTCATGGCAAACTCTGTTTCAGCTAAAAAAAAAAAAAAAAAAAGAAACCTGAAAACATCCTCCATGCACAATTACACAGTTCTAATATCAGTAACAGGGGACCAACAGCACAGCATGTCACAGCTGTCATGTAGAGATGTAAAATAAAAGAAAATGGGAAAGATAATCACTGCCAAATCTGTAAGAGTGAAGGAAAGGACACCTACAAGCTCACTCTACCCGTCTGAAAGCTGGGTAATGGGAAAGGAAGACATTTCCAGAAGTGTCATCAGAGCTGAGGTGCTCCATCCCTCGAGACATGGCTCTCGGGTTTAACTGTAAGCAGTGACACAGTGTGTAAAGTCACACCAGCTGTGTTTGTGACAGAAGGTCTCATATTGCATCCAACACAAGAGCAATATCTGGGGAGTGCCCGGTACTGGGGGTTTAGAGGAAGATACGGGAGCCCTTACACTGGACTGCTATGGAGTAGAGAATGCAGAGTCAGGTTTCCTTCAAAGGGCACAGGGTTTCAGTAATGATTGAATATGTTTTGTCTGAAACTTACTGAAAAGGTTAACTGGAAATATTTTATCAACATTTATAAGAAGAAACAGAACAAAACAAAACAATAAAGCAATCAGCAATATCTGAATTCCAACTTAATATTGTGGACTGGTGGTCTGAGGAAAGAACAGAAGGCTGAACACATTTATAATTTTCCATAATTAAAGGGTTTGGCTTACTTTTTTGGGACAATTTTTTGGGAGTGAGGTGGCAGGGGGGAAAGAGGGTTGAATGTAACTCCCTTTGAACTGCAGGGAAAACTCAAGTGTGCTCATCACTTTTTTTCACATCTGGTTTTTCAGCTTTGTTATAGGATTGCTGTTATAGCACGGACAATTATAGAGCACCTGAGTCCTGCCAGGCTGCAATGCTCCTCTCCTGATACCAGAGGAATACACCCACAATATCCCATTCATAACCGACACAGACACATACATACCCATGTACATGTGCTTTATTTATGGCTAAATGTTTCTCTCATTTCTTGTTGTTCAGAAGCAAGAACTTGAGATTTACATTTGTGTGACTCAAGTAGAATGGAGCACATTGGCTTTAAATAAAACCTATTGAGGAAAAAAAATAAAATCACCATTTACATTTCACCCAATATGCATGTTTTTAGAAGTCCTGAAGTATTGATCACAGTAGTTAAGCATAATCAAAAAGCCTCCAACAGGGTCATAAGCAGACCTCTGCCTGTATGCTTTTTTTGTTCTCAGCATTAGGTACATCTCCCTTGAGTTTTTCTGGAGCTGTATTAATTGGATGATTAAAGCAAAAGCCAAATCAATCGGAATTTGAAGAAATGGTGAGTGTTATAATAAAACAAAAATAAAATGTTGTATCTACACGGTTAAAAAAATCAATAAAGTTTAGAGAAATAATGCAAAGAAAGAAAATAAGAAAAGGCTAATTGCTCCATCTTTTTGCAGAGTTATTTCCTGAGTCAGTTTCCAATCTTTATTCTTTTCTTTTTATGCCTCTGCAGAATGACCCTTGCTCTCCTTTTTCACACATATGCAAAACCACAGCTACATTAACAACTCTGCTGCTTGCTCCCTTGATTCCTTTTCTTTCCTGCTTAAAATTGCCCTTTCTGGCCTTATTACACACAGTGGTTAATGCACTCAGCTGGGATAGAGGAGATCTGGGTTCAACCCATAGTTCTACCCCTAAATAAGTGTATAATCTAGAACACAATGTTTAATGAGTTCCCCACTTGTGTAATAGGACTGACAGTATTCACTTGTCTGCTCTGACTATTTAAATTGTCAGCCCATCTGGTAGGTTCATTTCCTTTTCAGAGTCAGAGTTCAGATCCCATTCTTAGTTTAGGTCTATTGGCACTACAGCAGTTGGGGAAAAAAGTAATAATACAAGTAAATTCCGTTCTACAGGGGGAAGTGGCAACATTTGAAGTTACATTAAGGATCTGTTTAAACACTCGCTTGTCTTGGCAGTGCTTAACTCTGAGAAAAAAGAGGGAGCAACACAGTGATACTTCTGCTGCTAAAAGTGCACCTCAAATAATCAGCAGGATGAAAGACAGGCTGTTAACTTTCCTGCTGGTGCTCTGTATACTGAAAAGATGAAACTTCTAAATACGACATTGTATCCTGTGGTTCACTATCACCTACAGACACCAAACCGGCCCCTGTTTCTTTTTGAAACTTGGGCAATGACCTGTTCCACTCTGATGGCCTGGAGGTCGTCTTTTCAACCCAAATTTGAACACCTAAATAAATGCATTGCCTTGGAAAGATCCTGCCTACCCAGCATATCACTGCTTAAGATTTGACTGCTTATTTAGCTGCTTAAACTTCAGCTTCAAACATTTAAGCATCTGACTTGGAAGATCTTGACGCATTCTTTCCCTGACTCCTGCTGTAGCACTGGATAAGCTCCCAGAAGTCCAGGGCTATCAGAAGGTAAACATTGTTCCCACTACGGAGAATCATAATTTACATCACTCCCAACCAGGCACTTCTCTGTATTAGTTAAAGGCTTTCCAAATATCTTGTAAGGAAGACAAGTGATGTCAAAATAATACAGAACAGCTTAACTGACCCTGCCACTGCTGAGAAGTTAACTAAAGGATGTACAGAGCACTTCTATACCTGGGCAATATCTGATGAGTTGAACACAAAATAAATTATAGACTAAAATAAACCATGTCCTCTAGTAAGAAAATGGCTGCATTCCCTGGACCTCTCCTGTACAACACATAGAAAAGGTACTGCCATCAATCTCCTGGTGTTCTTCCTCTCTTCTGGTTTCTCTTTGCTGTTGAATGCTCTCAGTGTATGCCTTCAGATATCTCATCATTTAGCTCCTGAAACCCTAATTAATCCTGATGGTCTATCTCCTCTCCCTTACCTCCCCACCCCAATTCCCTCCTCTTTCCCAGTAATGTCCTTCCCTCCAGCAAAACTGGAAGACCAAAGAACAGGCATCTTCATCTGGAAAATGCTATATTTGTCTCTCCCGAGGACTGTGCCACCAGTGCTGGAGTGAGGAATGAGATGGTGTGTTGTGAAGCGCTACCTTATCATCCAGAGTGTTCCCACTCAGAAGGACTTAACTGCCCCAGTAAAAAGCTGCAGGAAAGTCTCCTGATTCATATAGCAGGCAGTGTGAGTATAGAGGCATATGGAGGCAGTGTGAATCAGAAGAGCGCTATTGATTTCAAGTCAGGGAGTGACACTGATTTACAGTAGCAGAGGAGCTTACATTTTAAGACAAGAGGTGAAACCTTGATTCCTTTGAAGCCAATAGCAACTTTGCCGTTGACTTTATCAAGGCAGTATTTAATTTTAGGAGGACTGACTTGTTATTTTTTAAGGTAAAATTAAACAGCTTTGGGGAGAATTTTTTAAAACTTCTTACCCCCTTGATCCTCCTCCTGATGAGTGTCACATTTCAAAGCTTATATTAGAAAAACATCAATAATTGTAAAATCCCTATTCTTGTTATGTTTAGTGTTTAAATTTACTAGGTATATCCCAGACAAACAACCGAATTCCATTCACCTTGGCTTGAAGAATGAAAACTCCAAGGACAAGCCTATAGATAGAGATCAGAAGGAAAGAAAAAAAGGAAGATATATTGCTTTTAATTAAAGTACACATCCACTAGGCAAGTGTAGGCCTTTAGGAAAGAGACTTTAACATAGAAAAACTGAAAGATCTGTGAATTGTCCCAGTAACCCTATTGGGAGGGGAGGGAGGCGGAGAGGAAAAGGAGGAGGGGAAGAAGGCAGGAGTTTCGGCATGTGGAAATGAGCATAAACCATTACGCAGATTTCAGACTGCAGCTGAACTGAGCTGTGCTCCATGACCAACCATGACTGAAGGTTCTCCTTCACATACCGCACCTTTGTTTTATACGGTATGTCTAGTGCAGGGGTGTCCATGGGACACTTTTCAAATGCCCTTCCACAGAATTGTATTTTTCCTCTTCAAAGAGGTAAAAATAAAATTAATTGTGCTTCAGGGTTGGGTTTTGGGTTCGGTTTTGGCTTTTTTGTTTTGTTTTATTTTGCTTTGTGGTTTTTTATGGTTAGTTTCCCATCCCATTAAGGCACCATTCTGTTTTGTGCAAGTTTTGAAAATAAAAATATTAGAGAAGGCAGCAATTACTAATTAAAAGTCCTGCCTCTCTCTACCTTTGTGTCTTAAGGGCCACCTTTCCATCCCACTTTTATTCTCCTCCACCCTTTTGACTGACTTACTGTATGCTGTTATTTTGAGCTTTGCAGTTCCTCAGCTGGTAATTAAGCCTGTGACCTTAATTATATCTAGGTAGCCATTCTATTGTTGTAAAAGTAGCAACAGGAGAAATATATGTGCATGTATGTGTGTATATATATATAAAATTATTTAGCTCACAGTATACAAATTTAATATCCTTGCTACCTCCTATTCCAAAGGAGGACTGCTTTCCTTTACAGCTTTTACTTTGGGTGAGTGAGCAAATGAACTTCTATTCCCCTGAAAAAATGGGACTTTTACGTTATGTTTAGACCAGGGATCTATTTTGAGCTTATGAGATTTGTAAGGCTTTAGTAGCAGCTGAGGGGAAAATGCCACATCTCCCTTATTTACGAGTGACTTTGAACTTATGGAGAAGCTCATTTGTATACATCTGGATAATCTATTTCTACATTTAAAGACACTCCGGAAAAATCTAACCTTGGAAATAAAAAATAACAGAAATAATACAAAAACAGCTGTAGAAGAAAATGTGTAAATATTAGTCGAACACAATGAGACATTTGCTAGGGGCCGAGGAACCAGAAAATTGCAAGCATTTAAGAGAAATGTTGCTTACTTTAAATTCACTTGCACATCCTATAGTAATATGCCTGACTATGGCAGACTGCTAGGCAGAGGGAAAAAAAAGCTTTGTGAATCAGAGCTACCCACTGATTGTAAACATGAGAAGGAACTCTGTGAACACAGTGCTGAAATATAGGGTAATTTCCTCTTTATTAGAGTCCATGAACTCTGCTACGTTAATGGTTAGGCTCTGTATACAGTGCATATAACAGAATTATACAGTTATTTTCTGCAGTGCTTTACTTGCCTTTTTAAGTTCCTTCAGGAAAAAAAAAAAGGTGCAATATTCTTACTTTTTCTTTTCCTCCTCTCATGATACTTTCCACCTCCCATGTTAATATGTAGTACAAGATATTCTGTGACTGACATCACTGTGATGCCCTAGAATGCCCTACATTGATTTTAAAAGGAGTTTAACTTATATCAGGTACCAAACTCAGTCTTTTTCATTATTGTTTAAGGAGAAGAAAGAGAAAGAAAATGAGTGTTTGAGGTAGAAAGAAATTAATCAATTCATGGTGTAGTCAGTCTATGGGTTGGGCACTCTAATACATGAAGTCTTCACCTCAGCTGGGCTATGAAGTTCCCAAGGCAGCAGAGGTACTGAGAGGCCGAGCACATACCCCATATCCTGGTTTCCAGTGGAAGGAAACTTAGAACTGGAAATGAGAAAAGGGCCATGGCTACTCACATGGGTTGTCTAAGGCAGACTGCAAAGAACACATGGTGGCACTGCCACTGCCACCTGGCTGTAGCCCAAATGACCTTTGGGAAACAGCTTGGTTCCCTGCTACACAAATATAAGATTAGTCCTACAGGGAGGAGTGTCAGGATCCTGAGGGCACCAATGGTCCTGAACAACCCTGACAAACCTCACCCAAGACACCTACCCACCTACTGCTATGGCACAAGAGTCCCATTTCAGCTCAGTCCTGGACAGCAGTTCCGGACACCAGTCCTTGCCCAAATGACACCTAGGATGTTGGTCTCCAGCCATGCCTCCTGCGTGGACCTCAAACCCGTGCTGTGGGTTGCTTATCTCCTGGATAGACCCTCAGACATATGCTATGACTTGTCTTGAGCTTTGTCTCCAGCTCCATCTGTTTTTCATCCTGATGGGACATGTGGATAGACCCTGTATCTGATTCATCATTTCACAGTGTTACCAGTCCTCATCTCTACTTGCCAGTCAGGGCATGACAAGACTGCCATGTCGGTGAGGGCACTGCCTGTGGTGGGTCACCCTTGGCTTGTTCCCCATCATGGGGCAGCTCCAGTCTCAGTGCACCCTGATAGAGAACGAGAGGAGGAGAAAGTTGGCTGTGATTGCCAAGTGTATTTTAGTGTAGACAACGTTCCATTGGTATTATGAACAGGTCATGACCTCTGCATACAAAACAAAGTATTTTCTTTCCTCTAAACAAAACATAAGCAAAGTTCCATTCTGCACATGATCTTCTAACACTGTGCCAGGGTAATAATGTCTGGCAATAAACAAAATAATAAAAATAAAAATAAAAATAATAAATGCCTTTTATAGTGCTTTTTTTCTCACCTTACTTATATTGTCTGAAAAAATTAGTTATCTAATCCAAGTTCAGCTACTAGATACTTCAATGGGGGAAAAAAAACATAAAATAATCACTTTCACAAGATGGGAATGAAAGGGGGAAAAAGTCAGCGTACCACAGCATTGCCTTGTTTCAGGCTTCCAGAGACCATGGGCAACATCAGAGGGTCTCACAGGCAAATATTGTCTTTGTCAGAGGTGGGACACCACTCAGCTGGAAGATCAATATCAGTGACCTGGTTTCAGCCAGGACAGAGTACATTTTCTTTATAGAAGCTCGTGTGAGACTATGTCTTGGATTTGGGATGAGAAAATGTTGATAATGTGCTGATGTTTTGGATTGTTGCTAAGTAGTCAAGGACAGTCCAGCTTCTCGTGCTGGGCTGCCAGGAGAAGGCTGGGGGTGCACGGGGAGCTGGGGGGGGGCACAGCCAGGACAGCTGACCCAGGCTGGCCAAAGAGATATTCCATACTATATGACATCGTGCTCGGTATATAAAGCTGGGATGAAGAAGATGGAAAGGGTGGAGGGACGTTCGGGGTCATGGTGTCTGTCTTCCCAAGAAACCATTACGCGTGATGCAGCCCGGCTTCCCTGGAGATGGCTGAACCCCTGCCTGCCCATGGGGACCGGTGAATGAATTCTGTGTTTTGCTCTGCTTGCATGTGTGGCTTTTGTTTTACCTATTGAACTGTCCTTATCTCAGTCCATGAGTTTACTCACTTTTACCTTTCCGATCCTCTCCCCTGTCCCACCGTGGGGAAGTGAGCGAGTGGCTGCGTGGGGCTTAGCTGCTGGCTGGGGTTAAACCACGACAATCAGTCATGTTTCTCTTGATTCTTTTTCTATAACAGTTGCTTCAAGTTTAGATGTTAATGATGAGACTGATGTTGATTTCAAATCGAACTGTGAAATCTGGGGAAGAGGTTCTTGCTGGTGTGTTTGCAAATGAACAACCTGTACATGTTGAGGACTGAAGTGTCCTTTCAGGTTTCCTTGGCAAGCCGGAGGTTACCAAATGCCTCATGCTTTACTGTAACACTAGGTTTTAAGAAAAAGAAAAAAAAGGCTCAAGTGAAATGAAACAACCTCTTTGTCCTAGAATAATGTTTTACATTTCTCTTTTAGAGAATTAAAGGGTTGACTTAAACAGCTTTAAATAAGTTGATTGTTGTTACTGTTAATATTACAATAATTTCTAATAGCACTATTTGCAATCTTGGCCAGTGTGCTAGGCTGACACAGAGAATGTATTTTAGGCCTGGATATTTATAATGATGATCAATATTATTAGTAGCAACAGAAATAGCAAAAGACCAGAAAGAACATGATTCTTTACTCCTTAATGCCAGTCAGGGGTAATGTTAAATCCTGATTTTTTGTTACTAGGTTGTTTTTTTTTTTTTAATGATGAAATTTAAGTGAAGGCTTATCAGAAGTGTTTCTTTTGTTATCTGAGCTGCTTTGCCTGTCATTCCTCCTTTCTCTTTGCCAAGATTGTGTTTGCAAAACAGAAAACCCGAATCCAAGTCCCTGCATCTGGTGTCAATTGAAATAAAACAAAGACAGGCTCATTTTAGCCACATAATTTAAGAAAGAAGACAGTATGATAACATTTAGAACAAGCCTCGTACACACCAGCCAGCCATTATCCTTCAGAAGCAGGTGGCAGATGGCATGAAATCATCTTCGTCAGACCTCCAAAGCTTTGCTGCCACATTTGGGAGGATGGTTCTTGTAATGAGTGCTTGCATATTCATACTGTGTGATGGGCACTTCTCGATTTTTGTGCACCTTATTTTGGAAAGAAGCTAATATGGCTACACATGTACTTTATTGCACCATTCACATTTGGCATCATTAAGAGGAAGGAGAAGATTTTTTTTTTTCATGCATCCTTCTTTGCTTGCGTCAGAATGGTACAGGGAATCAAAACACACGGCAAAATCTGGAGCACCAAGATTTGCTTGAAGCTGTGGTGAGATCAGCCTGTGTGTAATGCCTCCCATGAGATAATGTCTGAACTGTTCCTCGCCAAGTCACAGAGCCACATCTGGCAAAAATAGATTCTCCTTCAGGTCTAGAGCTCAAGGATTGCTCTCCAGTTTTTCTAACATGGTTCTCAAAGTCTTTTCAAAACTAGGTATGCAAAGATACTTGCAGTTTACAACTTAGCAAGGTGAGGCATACTACTTTTCCAAGACTGCCAGAAGAATCAGTGGCAAATTCAGAAAATTTACTTCAGGTCATGAAAGAGTAATTTGCTCATAGTTTACTTGCACTACTGAGTTCCTTTTGCCGTTGGGAGTTGAGACAAATCCATGACAAGGCTCCCCTTGACTTCAGCAGGACACTGCAGTATTGACAAATTTCAGGATTGTGCCATAAGCCTTGTAGTACCTTATGCTTCAGTTAAAGACCTTTGTAAGCTAGTGATGGTATACAGAAATCAGTTGTGTTACTGCATAGTGTTAAAGATAAAGCTTCTGATTCCCACAAGTACTGAGAAATACAGAAAACCTGAATCCTAAAGGCTCAAAAATACAGCAAAACAGATTAGTTGCTTCAGCGTTAGCCTCATCAGCTTCTAATCCCGGAGCTACTATTACAGAAAGGGAATGAAGAGAAACATGACTGATTTCGATCTTTTAAGCTCGGTGGTGCCTTATCTGTGGTCAAAGGCAACATGGTGCCTTGGAGATCCTCTAATAAATTATACGAGGCTGTTGGAAGTCACTGCCACTAACATTTCCACTGGCAAGAAAAACAAATTGTAGCATTGCCTCGCACACTTCATTTCTGAGCCTGACTGGCCACAGGAGAGCAAAAGGCAAGGCCCCCAGGTTCAGAAGAAACAGTCACGCTTCGCCCATCACACGGGAGCGAGCGGGCGCAGGCATACAGGGAACAGCAGATCAGCAAACCTGCAGGAGAAGCAGAAATAAAGTAGCAAGCTCTCTTGGTTCAGAGTACCAGCCTGCAGGGTCCTCAATGTTTTCAAGACATTTCTTATAACAGGTCTTCACCAAATCCCCAGGCAGCAAAGTGCTTGTGCTCAATTTAAACATATGCTTAATTTAAGTGTGCAACTAGTCCAATTTATGTTGGATCAAGGCCTAATTCTTTCCCACTAAAATGTTATTTTAAAAACCTAACAATGCTATTGCTGATTTCTTTTATCGTCTTCATCTACGAGCGGCACTTTTTTCCCTTTTTTTCTCTTTTAATTTTGTTGCATTATATCTTTGCATATTCATACGGCAGCTACCATTTTTGTCTGAAAACAATACACTGCATTCTAAGACTATTCTGCCCAGCCAGAAGATATTATTAAATACGATAAACAAATACAGATAGGCATTGTGACATCTGGATGGAAATAGCCCCATAGTCACTTTTTAGAAAGGAAACTCAACTCAGAAGTAGAGCTCAGACACGTAAAATGGACATTAATGGCATCTTAATGTGCCTTCAGCTGCCTCTAGGGGGTTCAAATATGTTGCATCTCAGTCAGGTCTAGTGGAGGTTTATCAGCAGATGGAGCATTGTGGGAACAAACTCAAGATGCTCTAACAGATACATTAATGTCCTAAACTGACACATTATGATTTTACATTTCGGGGAGGGAGAGATGCTTAAAATTATTTATATATATTTTGCTGCTGTTGTTAAGTTGATAAGTATTTGCTTTCAGGCATGGAAAGCTGGTTTTGTGTTTTTTTGTTTTTTTTTTCCAAGGGTGGTTCATATGCACAGAACATTATGAGAATATTGAGAAAGGGAAGAAAGCCATTTTTTTTTAAATTTAATCCTGTGTTGATTGCTTTCAGCAGTACTTTATAGTCCACCCACAGCAAAAGTAAAAATGAATGGCAAAATAACAAATCAATTTGAGCTATGTATATGAATGTTTCTGTGTACATTTATGCCATTATAAATACAGGGTCCATACTGATATGATATATCAATGCAAAGGAATTCACTAGATGAGAGAAGGCAATTAAAGAAAAGAGTGAGTAACACAAAAATAACTGAAAGAAACAAGTTTGTTACTTTTTTTTTTTAATCAACAAGAAATAGCGCAATTTCTCTAAAATCTGTGAAATTCTGTGAATCCTTTGTGCAGAGATCTCAAGGCACATTAGACTGAAAGTCCTTCACATGCAAACATTATTAGCCCTTAGGAAAAAAAAAAAAAAACCCACACAAAATGAAAGCATGTTGTGTACCTTGTTTCTACTCAACTTTATGAGATTTTGTTATTACAGGTCATTGCGAGAGAGGAACTGTGCAAGGAATTGAATTTTTTTTATGTGTGACTAGATACTCAGGAATTATTTTTTAAAGTGGAATTGCTCCCTTGGCCTGTTCCGTTGGTATTAGGTTGCTTTGCCTGGAAGACAGAGTTGCCTTGCCCATTCAGTTTTCTCAGTCCAGGACCAGTATAAACACCTGTTGGTTCTCAATGGTTTGTCTTGAAGTATGGAGCAAACATGGCTTGTCACTGCCTAGAAGAAAAATAAGCTGCTCTCAGGTTGAAATCATCTTTTTAGTCTCAGGTACAATGGTTCAGTCTAATTTCTTGATGGAATGGGCCAAAAATGAACCATTCTGCCCAGTGAACTGTACACTGGGTATCATTTCTGTTGCCCAAACATCTTGGACAGAAAGTTAAATAGAATAGATCTGGTTGAAACTAGAGGAATAATTTAGTTGTGTGATTTAACTTACACTCTTCCAAGTTAATATAATAATATTAGTCTCTTAAGATATGCAGTGTATTTGTAGCTCCTGCAGCTTTTTAGATCTGTAAGGTCATTCATTTAATGGAAGTCATAAGACAGGCATATTTTGCACACAAATGTATATATACACATACAAAAAAATATGTGCATACATATTTGTATAAAATACATGTTAATATATTGATTTTTTTCTCTTCAATACCAAATAAGCATGTTTTTATTTTCTAATTTGAACTAGAAAAAATAAGACAAAAAATTTCTCAAACAATATTCTTATCTAAGAAAACCAACACAGTTCCACTGGGATTCATACGTACGCACATACACTCACACATGTGCACACCCAGAAAGATTTGTATAAACAACTTGTCTCAAACAACTTTAATTTGTGATTTTAGGAAGTCACATTTATCTTTCAGCTCTGTTTCCTCGCCCATCCTTTGTCAATTCTGTTTACATTATAAGCTTCTACAACAAATACCACAACTATGTGTTTGAAACGTCCCTGAAATTACAAACATTAATTTCAGTCATTGCCTTCTAGAGTTACTGTTAAACAGATATGTTGTGAATAGAGAACCCATTGTAAAGCAGCATTAAATAGTCCTTTTTTGGATCTATACCGAAAACCAAGGTCTCTATTCCAAAATCTTCAGGAACTGCAGTGAACCTCTTCCAACTGTCTCCTGTCTCTGTCCACCAACTATAGCAGGAATCTTAGGCAACTACAGTCTGACTTCATAAAACTCATCTAAGTGTTCAAAATCAGTTGAGATCAAATCATGTCTAAATATCTTCGATAAGCCTCTGAAATAATGCATGTCCTTCCCAGGCACTTTGCTGGATCTTTGCTCATCACTCCCAGTTTTACTGTACTGAGGGAACCACTGCCTCACTGTAGTGTCTTGTATGCTGCATTGCTGAAAAGGTACAGGGGTTAAAATGTTAGATGTTAAGCAATGATTAGTCTGCTCCATGAATTAGCAAAAAAAACCTCAGTAAGATGAACTTGAAGTTACAGGAATTAGTTTCACAGAAAGGTTGTTATAGCCCCCGTTAGCAGCTAAAAATTCACAGGCAGACACATCTTAAGTAATGTGTTGCGCTGTCCAAAAGGTAATTTAAATGCTGTCAAGGCAAACAAGAATATGCTTACAAATTCAAGAGCAATATATGTGCAATTTACACAACATCAATTTCTTCAGTTGTTTTTTGGATGGAGCCATTGCCATCAATTAAGTTAGTGACTCTTTGATTCAAATTACTTTTTGACACATAGTGAATGGAATGGTTCACGAGAGCATTATTTTCCCCATTGTTCCCTAGGCAGCCATAGAGTAAATGCAAACAGGTGGAAGTGTGGAACATCACTGCTGCTGAATCATATAACTGACCAACTAGGAAGAATCAACATAATAAATAAAAATATTATTTTCAGATGGAAGACAGTGTAAATGGATATTTACATCCTCCCTGTTGTTCAGCATTTGACGTAACAGCACAGTCTGCCAAAGTGAGTTTAATAAAAGCACTGAGCCAGATTCTCAGATGGTGAAATATGCTATAACTCCACAATGTACCCAGAAGATCAAGCTAATATTGGAAACAGAGCACAGGACTGGGAGTCTGGAATAGTGTATTCTAAGGTGCAAAATTCATCTAAAGTCAGCTCTTCCACTGAAGAGCAAATAGGCAAATATGAGACTGGTTGAGAATCAGATGACAGTTTCTATTCAGTTATGTTACAGCAGAGACTTGCCATTAGCATAATATTTAACTAGTTCTTCAAAATAGAGCCTCACAAACCAAATAGGACAAACAACAGTAACTTGTAGTAGGGAGGTACTGGTAACCAGTGACTCCTCTTTTGGTGCCATGCCCTATAATACAAGTGCAGTTTTGGATCACAGAGATTTTGCTCAGACTCAATGGATTAGGATTTCACCTTGAGTCAACCCGTGTTCTGTGCTCCATTTCCTTTTTGTTCCTCAGTCTGACAGACACTCATCATTACAGAGGAGTGGGTATTTTCCTGCACCTTATACATGTCTGAACACAGAGTCAGAGCCTACCATGTTATTAGCAACACGCATATGGAAGAAAACTCACGTCACCCTGACACAAAAGGTACAGAAAGTTAAATTAAAGCCTAATAAACTGTTAAGTAAAGTGCTTTCGGCAACCATTTAAAGTGAGGTGGGAGGCAGCTCGGTCTTGTCAGAGGTCTGGACCTCAGTCCGATTCTCTACAGATGTGCAGAGCAATGAGTGGGATCATCTCATCACCTGGAGATGTGTTGGCTTGGGAAGTGCTGGCCTCACCACTATCAAAGCCTCATGCACTGTAGAAGGTTATGGTGTTCATGCAATGGCTTTCGTGGTCTTATTTAAGCTTAACAACTTGCAGAGGAGAATGTCCATTTATAGAGGTCCTTTGGGGATGCTAGCTGGTCTGTTTGGCACAAATGACTAACACACCACAAAACGGTAATGATGATATGCACTGTATATAAGCTAACAATGATTGATTAAAGTAATATGAGCGGGAAGATACTATGCCTGAAGAGACAAATGATATAAGCAGCTCGACTACCACTATGAAGATAAGTGAAATAAGAATAAATGTTGGCAATGGATTATGTAAGTCACTGGTGGCATCTAGATTCCTGAAAAAGATGCAGAAAAAATAAAGCATGAATCATTTCATTACATATGCCTATTCATTCTCCTTCTCCATCTCCAGCTTCCTATTCCACCAGCTGAACATTCATTAAACATAAATTTCAGCCCTTTTGCTAATGATTGGACAATACCTGGAGGGTCAGAGAAGAACAGTGTTGTTACCAGCTCTGTAGACGTCCTTTATCAATTGTACTTAGCAGCGAGTGCAATCAGAAGCTATTCTGGACTTGGTCTCTGATAATAAGCCAAAGCATGACATATACGACAGAAATAGTTGAGCAACCAAGGTCTACTTTAGTGATCATAATATATTCAGATATGAAATATTCCTCCGGGTATATGTGAAAATAGAATCTCAGAAGTTAATGTAACTTTTTTTCCCTTTTTTTTTTAAGACTGGCTTGGAGAATCTAATATATGGAATAATTTGCAGGAAGTGAAACGATATCAACAGCAGTGCAGAAAATCTACCATTATGAAGAAAAAAAAAGTATGAAGTTCTGTATCTAATTAGCAGATATAGAGGATGGATACCAACTATATTCATCCCAGTAAAAAAGTATCAAAAATAGGATGACAGAGACAAGGATGTGGTTAAGCAAAGATAATAAGGAGAAGCAGAAGGCATTTGAAAAGTTCAAAGGATATGTTAAGTGGGAGGAATGGGCAGATTATAAGTGTAGATAAAGCAAGTAAGAAATAATTGGAGTGAAAATGAACACCGAACATGAAACAGGCCAAGACATCTCAACCCCACAGGGTTTTGAGATATTTACACAATAGGCAACTGGGAAAAAGGATAGTCTTTGTAATCGTGATAATGAATTAAATTTTATATAATGCATCGGCACCACAAAACATTCTGCTCTTCATTCCAGTACCTCACTCAAAACCTGCTGGAGTTGATGGCAGTCTTTCAGTAGCTTTTGGACGACTAGGTCGAGTCCTATTAAAATTATATATCAGGTGGGTTGAACATTCATAACCTAGGAATTTAGGCTCAAATCCTCAGCAGGCAACTAGGCACTTAAGACCCACCTGATCGCTGGTGTCGGAAAAATCTTTGAAAAGCTTATCAATTTGGTTTTAAAGCAGGTTTCACCTGCATTCAAAGATTTTTTTTCAAATATATATTAAAAAGTAATATTTTAACAAATCCAAAAAAATGAAAAAAGAAATTCTCTAATAAAATCCATAATGAAATGAAATTAAAATCAAGAGCACCTACTGTAAAATATTTTTTAAGGACAATATAACAGTAAATTAAATATTCATTATTTTCATATTAAAACCTTCTGTTTAGGAAACAAAAAATAAAATTTTAAGAGGACTTTTACAAATGAAAAAAACAGTCTAAGATATTTTCAGTGGGATAGTTGCAAATAGAAAGATCCTCTTCAGCAATGATAATCACCTGGCAAATTCGTTCAGCCAGACCTTTCCCGTGGTGCGTTTGTCCACTGAAATGAATGATCAAACCGTGAGCAGAGCAGCAGTTTCTCAGTGCGGTGCATGGAAAGGGAATAGAGACAGGCATTCAGAACAAGCCAAAGTAAGACAACTCAATTAGTTTCATTGTTTGTGGTGTTAAAAACCACTCCTCAATTCAGGTGCAGCAACTATAGTAATTGCTCTAGTCCTTAGGCTATGTGTAAACATCCCTTTTGTCAGCAGTTCTTAAAAGAGGAAAGAACATGAGGGAAGTAAGGCACCATGATTTGACACAGTCTGCCTCAATCCAATCAGTAAATTACACGCAAGGCAAAGATATATATATTTTTTTTAATGTTTCTGTGTAGTAGCCTGTCCGCTAGGCCCCAGGATACAAATTTGAATTACAACAGGATCATGTTTAAAGATGTGAATGTTCAAGAAAATGTTTTTCTTATGAGCTACAAGGAATGGCAAAGCCCAGCTGAGGGTGCACTCTTTATACAGAGTGATTACCTTAAGAAGCAAAGGAATAGTTCAAAACATGTTTCAGGCTCATCTCTTGGGATTTTTTTCTTTGCAGAAGTTATCAACTTCAACAGAAAAGTAGCAGAAATTACAATAAAAAGTTACAGGCTTTGAAAAGAGCGTGATGAAGAAATCAGACTCATGAACAGGTTGATGTCAGCAGCAGGACTTGTGAGAAAGTTTCTGTCAAAACCATGTTTTCCAAAAATACATATTTTGACAATGTTCTGTGTCAGCGTCCAGTTGTGTGTATACACATATATATGTGTTTTAATTGTCCATTTTGGAGAGATCTATTTTCAGGCTAAGAACAGACCATTTTGAGACAGAAACAGTAGAAAGCACAGGCAGGAGTATAGCTGCTGAAGAAGATTTAACAGTAAATTCAGAAGAAAATTGTAATGTTTGGTCTAATTAAATTGATCTGAACTATCAGTTGTACAGCTCTGATGCTTTCTGCTGGAAAAATTGGAGAACTGAATATCCAGTACCATTTACATTAATTTTTAAATGTTGTAGTGGTGCTTCATGGGGACTGTAGTTCAGGTGCAGATGGATTACTTTGGGTTTTTGGCTTTGTCATGGTTTAACTGTGATGGTATCATTCCACCCGTTGGTTCCAAGGGGAAAGAAATAGATGGCGGATCACGGTAAAAGCAACCCAATTTAAGAAGAATTGCATAGTGAGAAGAATGACAGACTATGAGGAAGCTATACTATGTCTACTAAACTGCTGCAGAACAGGGTTTTTTTAATTATTATTTAACTTTGTACTTAATAGCATGATATTTCCAGGTGAAGCTTTACCCATGCCCATGTAACGGGATGCTAACATACTGTGTTCCCTTCATCTCTAGGCTGCCTTTCTCTCACGTGTCTGGTATTTCTTGTTCCCCAGAAGATGGTAATGTATATACAGTTACTGCTAAAATCAAAGCAAAACATTCAGAGTTACATGACTCTTCTCAAGGCAGAATTATGTCTCATTAGTGAACTGTGTTGCCGTACTGAGGCTAGTAAATAGTATTAACCCTAATTTAAAGGTGGGGAGAGTGAGGCAAATGTTAAGAGCAGAAAGTGCGACTTCACAACCAGACAGTGAGTTGGCGGTAGAGCGGGAAAGAGTACACGTATTTTATTTCCCTGACACCTTCCTGTCACTGCTGCCTCTATTTTCAACTGTAAACATGGCACTTTGTCATAGGAAGCAGAAGAGAGGGAAATATAGACTCCCTTCTTAATTTTCTCTTTTCTTTTTTTTTTTTTTTTCCTAGCAGTGTACCATGACCTGGCAAATCAGTTCAAAAAGAAAAGGGGGTGAGGAAGGAAAAATCAGTAAGTATATCTTATTAAATGCTTGGGTCAGGTTATCTGCCTGTCAGCAAAAGGGGAAAACATGCATTTTTTCTATTTCATCCCAGTGCACACCTCAGCTGTACCCAGCACTTAATAAGCATTATATTCAGCGCCCTTTAAAAAAAATGATTGAATTATTGCTCTTTTTATCGTTCCATAAAAGCCTTTATTAATCTGGGGGAAGCGGCTTCATCTTGCCTGCCTGGTCAATCCTCAGTGAGTGATTGAATTATTCATGCAGCTTCCAATTGGCTTTGTTTACTGTGTCCAGATCATGATGTCTTTAGCTTGGAAAATGGAAACCAAATAGGTGCATGTATCTGGTAGTTTCTGGGTGTGAGCGGGCTGTGGTGTGGATGGCGATGGGGGTGTAAATCAGGAAGGATCTATGTAAAAAAACCCCACATAAAATGTACGCATAGAGAGTGTATAAATGAAAGTCTTGTCAATAACTAACCACACTGGCCTGGAGGATGCTGAGGGAAGGGGGAAACTCAGAGGAGCTGGCTTCAAGACAAAATTTCTGGAGCTTTTTGTTTCACTGCTAAGGCCGAAATTGGGGAAGGAGCCATGGAATCCACTGAAGTCGAAGAGAAGAACCTCACTGAGGGCTGAGGCAGGACTTCAGATTTATATAGCTATGGATGGTAACAGTGAAATAATTCTGTTAAATGTGCTGCAATTTTATTTAAGACCTTGTTTTTCCTCCACAGGTAGAGAAATTGGGTTAATTTATATCATTTGCCAAGAATACGATTTACTTAAATTAGTCAGAAGTAAACCCCTAGAATAAAGCAATGTTATCCTGTGATGTTACCACAAGTACCACTCTGTATCTGTTTGTCCATGAGATCTACCCGTACATCCTTAAAAGCCCAGTGCTGTCTCAACTTACTACGTCGATAAGAAGACTATTTTGAGCTGCAGGATCCATCCTTAACATGTAGCTTTGATGAATTTACTGTAAATAGCTTGTAAAAATATTCATTTAACAAAAATTCTGAAGTCTTTATCAGCTTAATAACTTCAGAAATATCTGGGTAACTGAAATGTAACCCTGCAGCAAAGGAGTCTGTAATTTCCTGATTGAGATGAAAGTTTATAACAGGTTAATAAATTTCTTCATCTGAACTGTGTTGTTTTCTGGACCTGAAAGATTGTCATTTTGTGTCCCGGGGAGGGGCAGGGGGAAAAACCAAGCAACCACAAACCAATGAAGATTTGTCTGTTCTGTTGAAACAGGAAAAATTATTAAAAATAAAAATATAAATTAAAAATGGGTTTTACTACCAGCACACAGAGATATTGAACTGGCAGCACTTGTGACTTTCTACAGCAAGCACAGGCCTGGAAGGGTGTTTTCATTTTTTTTTATTGTTTGTTTCTATGTTTGTTTGTTTGTTGGTTACAACCATGAACTTTTTTTGAGTGTGAGGTGTATCATTTAGAAAATTTCAAGGAAACAGGATATTAGTAGATGTAATCCTACTCTTCACCAGAGCATTTTTAAATACCTCCTGCTCCAGGAATTTTCTCCATGTCTGTCATGCTTTGCAATGTTCTTCCCTCTGTTACTGTTGAAAACCAGCCCTTTCCCTTAAAATTAATCTTTTCTCATTGGAAAACACTTTTTTTTTTTTTTTTAAATTTCATTTGTCCTTTCCTTCTTCCAAGATGAGGCACAATCTCAATTGATATACTGTCTTTTAAGTAGACAAATGTTGGATTTATTCCAGAGTTTTTACAGTCTTGAGTTACGCCAGATGTTAATTTCAGTAACAGGGTCCCACCGTGCCGGTGCTGTACAAAGACAGACACTCAATGCCCCGAACAGCACCCTATTAAAGTCTGATTCACTATAGGATTTCTTCAATCACTTCTCCATCAAAACTCCAAAGACTTAAAAAAAGGCAAGATTGAAGCTGTGGTGAACCAGGTCCCTATATACACTAGCCTTTAACTTAAAAGGGTCACCAAAAGAATGAAGAGTTGCATCTCGGGCCATGGGGAAGGGAGAACACTTCATGAACATTCATTGCTTAAACAAACAGCAAAGAAAGCAAGCATCTGGGAAAGGCACATTGACAAAGAGTAAAGGACATAACCCACTTCATATCTACGCATGGCAAATCAATTTAATGTCTTTCATTACTGCTTGAAAACGGAAACTTACATGCGAACAATAAACTTTAATCTGGTTGACAACAGTTTAAAAAATGCACTGAAAGCAAGTTTCGGCTGCATGACATACTTTATGACACTTATTAAAAAGACATACTTGTAAGTCAATTAACCTGCCCAATGGTACATTTTAACTTGTTTTCTATTAGGAAAGGCAGCAAAAGGGCAAAGTTTTTCATTTAGGAAGGTTCCGAGCTGATTTCTTTTTACCTTTAAGCAAAGGACTTTGTCATCGTCCCTAACCAGTCCAATGTAAAATATATGCCATTGGTGTCCACCAACCCATACTATCACAGGTAACGGCTGCTTATTCTCTAAAACTTTATAGTCACTGCAGTTTGCTATGATAATTCATTAATTACAGTAATGATGACAGCACAGGATGAGGCAGTTAACAAGACGCATCTATCTGGATATTACAGAGAGCATCAGTTGCACCCAACATAGATAAGGTCACAAAAGCATTTTAGATGAGCTTCTCTCATCCCAGAACTTCCCCAAACATTTGGATGCTCTTGTTCCTGTTCCTATCCCCTTCCTTCCCCTTAAAGTTTATGCTATTAAAAGATAAGCATGCACATAAACACACGCACGCTTTGTGGTATGTATACATTTATTTTACATCTATGAATTCTCTGTATAAGTATATATAAATATAGAATGTGTATATATTAAATATATGTATATACTGCTTATATTATAAATATGCTTCACGTATATGTGACATGTGCATGTATATGTATATACGTGTATACATAAAGATTCATAAGAGTATAAGCTTACGTAAGGATTTTGTATAGATTTTCAAAACAAATTTCATTTCTATATGATTTCTGGTAGCTTAGTTTTATGACAACATGTGTATTGGAAATGCAGAAAGGGAAGGGAGGAGAGAAATAAGGAGGAGAAAAATCTCCCTTTGTGAAAGTGTATTGAATTACACCTTGGCTTTTGGATATGGGGAGCCGAGTCCTCCAACAGGGTTGAACTATTCGAGCTCTAATGGCTTCTGTAGATCAGTGCAAATGTAGTAGGATGGGATCGTTGGTCCATAGCACTGTGGTTTCAACAGAACAGATACAAAAAAATGCTCAATAAATGGTATATCTAATTGCATCCTGATGAATTTTCTTGCAATGATTACTTCAACCCGGATTCAGGGGCATACTTTAGCTCTGAGTTGTGCCTAACTTGAATGATTTTATGCCACCTGCCTACTTTTCCTACTATTAAAATCATAAAGCCAAGACAGAAACTGGTTGAGCTGATTGGCATTTGACCATTGACCTTGTGAAATAATCCTTTTCTTTGCAGTTCTTTCATCCTGTTCATTGCAACCAGGAACAGTGAAACTGTTCAGTTGCATCTCATGCCTGTGTCAGACCTAGTTCACCAATGGTTTCAAGTTTAATGATTCTAAATCTGTTAGTTCCTCGAAGTTTCCCAGAATCACTCTGCAAGTTAAAGTTCTTGCAAGATTTGTAAATGTCCTAATTTAGGCAGTATTCAAAGGACATTTTTTTCTTATGAGGTATTTGATATTTTTACATCCTGTCTCTGCCTAGGCTTGGAAATGGACAGATGAACTGTAACAGCAGTAGCATTTTAATTTCTGTAATAAATATAAGAGGACAACTAGGCAGTTTAGAAGCACAGATATACACATACTTAAGGTGTGCACTGAGTTATCTCTGAATCATTATTATTTTTGTTTCAGGGTTTTGTTTCTTTGCTTTAAACACATGTGAAGATCTTACATTAACTGAAATTTGTACAAACGTTTAGAACATTTCTATCTTCTAATGGCAATGGCATGCTGCATGACCTTATATATCAACATTCTCCTTTAGACCTAAGAACAATTTAGAAATATGGCTGGTTTCATTATGTATGTCATTTTGGCTATATAAGCCGCACCTACTATTGCTGCTCAAGAGTGGAATTGAACTGGGCTTGAAGCAACGTTTGCTTCGTGGCCATATTATTTAACTGCCGCATCCTGCCAAGTCTAGCTGCATGCTCTGTGTTAGACCAAGTGGTGTGGTGTGTGCACAAGCGTAATACCACTCTGTTCTTAATCCAGCTGTAACCCTGTATACCATCTGCCTCAGGAGTGAGGAGACAGTCTGATGGGGAAGTCATCAGGGAAACATCAAGTAGAGACCTTCTTTAATAAGAATTGATACTACCTACAACACAGGCTATTTAGCTAAGACAGAGTTAGTACTACCTTCTAGAGGAGGGAAGATCAGTAAAGTTATATCCCGGGTTCTTCTGGAGCATCAATTCCCTGATTATCGGAGTGGCCATAAAGAACAAGTGAAAGGTGATGGATTACTGCATGAATATTTAAAAACTCTTGTGGGAATTATAGAGTTTTTCTGAGTCTGTCTTTCTTGGAGCAGCTTATTGCTAAATGTATATTTTTATTGTCTGTTATTATATACACATATGTACACATTTGTGAATACATATGCAGAAAATAAGCATGAACGATATATAAGAATAGAGGAAGGTCTCTGACTTTTCTATGGCCAAGTTCTTTCACCTATCAAGAAACAAGTGAAAAAGAAAGGAGGTAGGTTGTCAGTGAATAGGTAGCTTATAGTGGAGAAATGTGGTGAAAAAAACCCCAACCTTTTAAAATGCATACAAAACAAGCCTCAAAAGAGCTTATGAGCTCAAATGTTCTCAAGAGAGTTTGGGAGGGAAAAGTGCTTTCAATAACTGGTTTTTATCTTCAGTTTTTTTACTTTACTTTTCACTTTCTCCAAGTGTAGAAGTTGACCCCAAGAGGGTCATGGAATCTGATTTATTGTATTGTGTTTAAATCAACAAAGTCAGTTTTTCAAAGCTGTGCTGGAAGTCTCTGGTAATCTTACCTGAACTTACTTTCCTGTTCCTCCCCCCTTCATGTTTATTTAGAGTGAGAAAGATTATGGTTTCAGAAGGCCAAGAACATAGAAGATACCATAATCATGAAAATTGGCTCCCAGTATAAGATCTAATTTTCCAAGTACACGTGGTGTGAATGTGAACTGAGTTTTGGTTTTCCTTTGCTTTTTTCTTTTTCTTGTTAAGTGAATGAAAATCAGAGTAATTGGCTTTTTTTTTTTTTTTTGAGTTCCATAGGAACTAACATCTAAATCTAACTGCTAAATTTTTTCCTTGATATTTCCAAATATCAAAATATCTGAGAAAATTATAGGTGATGTCAAAAATGAGCAAGAAAAATCAAGGCACCTAGTATGCATTAAACTAATTGATGTTAACCTGTGAAAAGATATTATGTCTTTTAGTGCATAAACATTAGGGAAATGGTATTAAAAGTAACAGTGCTGTGAACTGATGGAGAAACAACTTTACATTAGTGTTCCTCAGTTCCACATTGCTAATAGGAACAGAAAACTAGCAATGTAAAATAAGCCAACAAGCAGAGAAAAATCTGGTCATATCTGTGATAATTCATTTACCATTTTTGACCATTGACTAGTAGGGCACGGGAAATTTTACCATTGGTCCCAGACTAAGAATGTTCAAATGAACTAGGACCATAGAGATTGGTTACTTTCCCTCATTTTTTTTAACACACCCATTAAAATCTAGAAAAAGTGAATGCTTCAGCTTGTCACAGAAGATTGGAAGTGACTTGTGTTGGTAGGAAAGAGGAAACAGTATCCTTTCTGCTAAATTTCAGTCATCTAATTTAGGAGTTTGTATTAGTAAACTCCTAAGCTTCCCAGTTGTCTCTTTAAGGTCTTTGACACTGGACCGAGCCTCTTACTTTTTAAGGTAAGAAACATTGAGTTGAAGCTGGATTATATTTGAGTTTAATCATCACAAGTGGATATACTATGATTAGCCCAAATAATCTGCCTTGGATAAATCTGGCTTAAATTCCAGCACAGATCCTGAAGACAATATATATTGTTGCATAATCTAAAGGGGATTCAGAGCTTGTAAACCAAGATTCTGCTCTGAAACATGCATTCGGGTTGCTGACAATGAAGTGAGTTTGAACTTGTTCAGTTTACACCATCTATTTACATTATTGCTCTAAGCACTTGAAATAATTATAGCATAAAGATCAGGAATGATCCTGCCATATTTCCATGTGGCACAGGAGCTTATGAGGATTGTACTTTATGTATATATCCAAAAAATCAACAACAGAAAATTATACTTACCTGGAAATTAACAAGAACCCTTTGGGGTAAAGTTAATGACATAACACTAGTGACTGTAATTTCTTTACTGAAGCAATAGATTAAAAATAGGGTCATGGTTTAACGCCAGCCATCAAGTAAGCACTACTCAGCCACACACTCACACCCCCATGGTGGGATGGGGGAGAGGATCGGAAGAGTAAAAGTGAGAAAACTCACTGGTTGAGATAAAGACAGTTCAATAGGTAAAGCAAAAGCTGCGCACGCAAGGAGAGCAAAACAGGGAGTTCGTTCACTACTCCCCATGGACAGGCGGGGGCTCAGCCATCTCCAGGGAAGCAGGGCTCCGTCATGTGTAACGGTTGCTTGGGAAGACAGACACCATAATTCCGGACATCCTGCCACCCCTTCCATTGTCTTCACCCCAGTTTTATATACCAAGCATGATGTTCTATGGTATGGAATATCCCTTTGGCCAGCCTGGGTCAGCTGTCCTGGCTGTGTCCCCCCCCAGCTCCCCGTGCACCCCCAGCCTTCTCCTGGCAGCCCAGCACGAGAAGCTGGACTGTCCTTGACTGCTGAGCAACAACCCAAAACATCAGCACCTTATCAACATTTTCTCATCCAAAACATAGCATCACACTAGCTTCTGTGAAGAAAATTGACTCTATCTCAGCTGAAACCAGGACAAATAGAAACCAGTCTCAAAAGCTAGGAAGCTTATTGATATAGAAAAGCAAAGATAGTAGTGTGGTATTGCAATTCTTCACCTGGTAAACTGTGCTAATAGCTCTTTAATTGTATTCTAATGTAGCATTGTAAAAATGGTGTGATTAAAAAACAGCTATTTTAGATTAAAATATATATCAATGTGTTCCTCGCTGTGACAGAAGGTTGCTACTTTGTAAACCTTTTTGACAATAACACTTAATAAAAAGACGGCTGGATTGTGCTTTACTTTGTTTGTTTGTGTGTTTTTTACAGAGGTGTAGATATTTAAAATTCTCTGACTTTAATCACAGAATCACAGAATCACTAGGTTGGAAAGGACCTTCAAGATCATCAAGTCCAACCATTAATCCAGCGCCACCATGTCCCCTAAACCATGTCCTGAAGCGCCACATCCACACGTTTTTTGAACACTTCCAGAGATGGCGACTCCACCACCTCCCTGGGCAGCCTGTTCCAGTGCCTGACCACCCTCTCAGTGAAGAAATTTTTCCTAATATCCAATCTAAACCTCCCCTGGCGCAACTTGAGGCCATTTCCTCTTGTCCTATCACTGGTTACTTGGGAGAAGAGACCAACACCCTCGTTGCCACAACCCCCTGTCAGGTAGTTGTAGAGAGCGATAAGGTCTCCCCTCAGTCTCCTCTTCTCCAGACTCAACAACCCCAGTTCCCTCAGCCGCTCCTCATAAGACTTGTGCTCCAGACCCCTCACCAGCTTCATTGCCCTTCTCTGGACACGCTCCAGCACCTCAACATCCTTCTTGTAGTGAGGGGCCCAAAACTGAACATAATGTCAAAAGGGACACATTCAACAACATCATCTGATTCCTTGTGAGCCATTGGTTGAAGCAATTTTTGTGTTACAGCTTTTAGAAGGACATCCACTTCTTTGCATAAAGAGTTCAAGCAATGCAGACTCTAGCACACTGGTCAACCAGACATTTGAACAGTCATCCGTAACTCCCTTTCTGTCCTTCCATCCATGTTTCCATCCTAAATTTTGAAGCTTCGGTTTCTAACAACCTAATCATGGTTGTGTGTTTTTTTTTTTTATTCTTTTATTTACAGACTGCAATCAAGTCAACTCTTAAATTTTTCTTTGATAAAGTAAATAAATTGAACCTCTCTAGCTTCTCATTATAAAAAATGTTCTCAAAACCTCTGATCATTTGGTAACCATAAAATAATATAAAAATTTGATCCCAATGGAATAATTCCATTTTCTAGTCCCATATCCTGCATTAATAAGTTCCTTGTTTTTTATCTAGTTGTTCCTATGTTTAGTCTAGCAGCCTACATTACATCAAACATTGTCTAAAAAAGTCTGTAGTGCTGGGTTAAACCCACCAAGAAACACTACCATCTCCTTTGACAGTTTGTTCCAAAATTTTATTATCTAGGTTTGTTAAAATTGTGAGCCTGATTTCCCATTTGAATTTATCTGATGTCAGTGTTCAGTTGTTGCCTTTGTTACCTTTCTCTGTTTAATGAAACAAACTTAAAGATTTCCAGTATCTTCTCTTCTTTACATTTACATTTTCTATTTTAAGGCATTTCTTCCAATCCTTAGATCATTTTTTGTGAGTCTTGTCTCCACTTAAGACTAAGTGCACAATGTGGATACTATAATTCTGTACAATATGCCACAACTGGTCTTCCCAATGAAGTGCCTGCCCTCTTTCTGGAAAAATAGCCTTCCCCTTTTGTAGGGATGCACTGCATTGGAGCACTGAGTGGTCTTTCTTTCTTTGTTATTTTTGTGACTGGCATGATACCACTGCCCCCTTCAGATCCTGCTTTTCCTTTTTTGTACCTGTGGCTTGAATGTGCATTTCTGCAAAATTTGACAGCTTTCTCTTCTTTTAGCTGAATACATGTTGTTTAAATGGGCTTAGTTTATATTCTTTTATTTGTTAACCAGTTGTCTTTTCATTTAGCAAATACTTTGTTGATATCCCACACTGCTAACTTTTTCAATGGAATCTAAAATTGTGCCCTTTCCAGATAAATGATGAGGAGTGATTTAGAGATTTATTAATAACTACCACATCAGTGTGTCATAATAAAATAACAGGATTTTTTTGAAATGTCTTTCTGAGGCGTTGAGAAAGAAAGAATTGGTCCTGTGCATAATTTACTTCAGAATGTTGTAGAAAAGGATGTGTCTCAGAATTTAAATATCTTCTCATTTTGGGTAGTATGAACAGTCCTATCAGTAAGCAGGAAAACAGAAAAGATCATTAAAAGCAGAAGGTGCTGAGATAAGTAAGAATAAAATTGCCTTCAAAATCAGGATTCTAGAACATAATTCCATAGTCCCCATGTAACTCTAACATATGGGTCAGGGAATTGTCTAAAGCATAGACTTCCCTCATCTCCCTTGACTGTACAGAGAGGGTCTGACAGAGAACCAGGTTTATTCATTAAGTTCTTAAATTTAGACTCTAATATCTGCAATCATCTTGGTAATAAATAGCTCTATGACAAGTCCCTTTGGTTGCAAATGTATCACTGACTGTGCAACAGGTCGCGTGACGTTCCCTACTTTGCATAAAAACCCAATGTATATAACATTGTTATATGACATTCGTTACTATAGGCTATTGTCCAGACAACACATATGTTTCAGTACGTTGCAATAAGAATTATTATTCCGGTTGTGTTAGTTGACACTTTTGAGCAGTGCATTTTAAAATCATAATCACAAGAAGCCCCGCAGACACCATTAAGTAAGAAATCTTAGAATGCTATCCAGGGCTTTCTAATGCAAAACAGGGCATTGCCGTGAAAAGCTGAATGTCATCTCCTTTCAAGGAAGCAACATGAGAGCTCTGAACTGATAATGAACTGGTAATATCCAACTGTTAAGACCAAATCCGAAGGCCATCAATGGAGAAAACTCATGGATTTCATGGGGCCCGTGGATTGGATACTTAGGCACGTTCAGCAAAGCACTTACGCATATGCAGATGGCCTCATTCTCCAAATCGTTTAAGGACACACTGAACTTTCAGTAAGTGCTCAAAGCTCCACTGAAGTCAATTTAAGCATATTTTAAAGTGGTTTGTTGAACTGGGAGGAAATGATGAATCTGGGCCTCAGTGAATTTTATGGAAATGCATGATGTACTTAAATTTAACATATTTATGTAGTAAACTCTCAAATTTCTCCGCTGAGTCCAATTGAAAAATGAATAATACATAACCTCTGGCCCTGTGACTCTTTTGAGCTACAGAGGCCAAGCAGCCCAGAAGCTAAATGGTTACCTATTTCTATGCCAGTCTTTTACTCAAATCCCAGCAGGAAGTTTCTACTTAATGGAGAGACTAAACTTCTGTATTCAGCTTTCTATTCATCCCTTGCCAAGAGTATGGAAAACAGCAAATGGGGAAAAAAAAAAAAAATTTCTTTATTTTATTTGCACCATTTCCAACTAGGTCAATTCATATGCCCTCAGATTAAGATTGCCTTAATATAAATCGGACTCTGAAGTTCACAACTTCCATAAACACTCCGTCAATGAGAAATACCAGTTATGTATAAAATTTAGTGCTTAATACAGTTTTTATTTTATTGCTAAAGGTTTCTGTGTAGCTCAGATGATTTAAGCAGTCAGTAAGTTTCAAGGGAAAGCGCATAGTAAAATGAAGAACAATGCCTTGCTCTTCTCTGTGGCTCTTATCTTTGCCAAGAAATGTATTTCTTACAAAGTCTGTGTTTGTAACAGGAACTCAATTCTGTGAAGTAAGAAAAAAACTAAAATTTAACATAAACTTTTAAAAAGGCAGACCTCTTTTCTATTTTATTCAAATATGTATGCGAGGAGAAAATAATCATGCAATATTTCTACTTGAATGAGATTTATGGGCCACTTCTGACAACTATCTACATGTTGAAATGCACTTAATTCTGTGAGTGATCTGCAGAGCTTCAGATTTGTTTCCAACAATTTTGCATCTTATGCTGCTAAATTCTATAAATCTGCTTGCCAGACAACATTTAGTAAAGAAAACGAGATGGATTTATCTATTCTGAAAATATTCAAGGTTTCTGTTACTGTTGTTAAAGCCTTAATATTGTAAACACTCATGTATCAGATATTCTTACGTAAGTCAAATAGGATAGCTCACAAGAATGAAACAATATAGCTAAGTATTAGGTGTACAACTATAGGCATAAATTGCTGCCTTGCTCTATGGTACACAATTGTCTAGACTAGACAGAAAACTGCTGCTCCAGATGTACATTTGTAGGCACTTTCAGTCTCACTAACTGCTTTAAGAGGCAGCAAAAATATTATGCTGAACACAGTGCAAATGATACCATAAAGTAATTTATGTTATTAGAAGTGTCTTTCTTCTCACTGTGAAATTCAGCATTCCTGTAAGTTAATAACTCGAGGAAGTGAATGGCTGAAATAAGTGATACTGAAGGGATCAGAGTTCAAATTCAGATCATCCAAATTCAGATCAGAATTTGGATGAGCAGGAAAACTTTTACGGGTATACTGCAATTAAGGATATTTTTTGTTATTATTAAACATTCTTTGTAAAGTCTTACCAAACAAACAAACAAACAAACAAACCAGGTAATGAAACTGTGTCATTTTGTGAACTACCTTTTTCCTCGACCACGGCAGGAAGCCAAATTAAAAACAGTTAGAAAAGAAGGCAGCTCAAGCAAAAGTTTTGCAGGCATGTAGCATGAGAGAGGATGATTTCAAAGGCATTATTATTTTTGTCATTTTAATACAGTTACTGGCCCTGCATTAACAGAAAGTGACTCTTAGAGATATTTACCATCGTTATCTGTCATCTGTGTATTCCAGTATCTAGGGTGTGGGAGATTTTCATTAAAGGCAAGTTTCAGGGCTGGCCTGAAGCTATATGATGGATTTTGCAAGCATTTAAGACAGACACCCATGAAATCTATATGAAATCTTGAACATAGACCTACTTTCAAGCTTTCTCCCACTTGGATAGCCCTTGCACTCAACAGATTTGTTATGATACATGAGTGCTCATAGCTGAATATTTGTGCTGTCCATTTAAGATTCTCTGAGCAGTCTATTGCATTGCAGGCTGTGACACATCATTTTGGTGTTATACATGAAATACACTCACGCCTAATTAAAATATCAAAATGGGAATCCTAATACCAGGTGGTATTATCCCAGACTAACTACCAAGTACCAGCAATTGTGTCAGTTAGGAAAAAAAACTTTTGCTGGAGAAAAAGCACATTTAACAGATCTCATGTAATCCTGGAAGCAAGAGTTGGAATATATTTTACATCTCCACAGATGCATAAATGTAAATCATAGAATCATAGAATAACAGAATCATAGAATAGTTTGGGTTGGAGGGACCTTTAAAGGTCATCTAATCCAACCTCCCACCCCCCATCCCATGATGACCAGGAACATCTTCAACAGATCAGGTTGCTCTCAATCCCTTCATCCCTCACCCTGTACTGATGCCGGGGGTTGCCCCGAACCAGGTGCAGGACCCTGTACTTGGCCTTGTTGAAACTCATGAGGTTCACACAGGCCCATTGCCCAAGCTCATCCAGGTCCCTCTGGATGGCATCCAGTCCCTCAGGAGCATCAACCACACCACTCAGCTTGGTGTTGTCTACAAATTTGCTGAGGGTGGACTGAATCCCAATGTTTTTGTCAGATGAAGATGTTATACAGTACTGGTCCCAAGACGGACCCCTGAGGGACACTGCTTGTCACTGATCTCCATCTGGACATTGAGCTATTGACCACTAAACTCTTGATGCAATCATCCAACAAATTTGTCATGCACCCAGCAGTCCACCATCTCTCCATTTGAGAGAGAAGGATGTTGTGGGGGACCGTGTTGAAGGCCTTACACAGGTCCAGATAGATGACATCTGTAGCTATTCCTTTGTCCATTGATGTGGTCACTCCATCATAGAAGACCACTAGGTTGGTCAGGCAGGAGTTGCCCTTGGTGCAGCCATGCTGGCTGTCTCAAATCACCTCCCTGTCCTCCGTGTGCCTGAGCATAGCTTCTGGAAGGATCTGTTCCATGATCTTTCCAGGCACAGAGGGGAGTCTGATGGGTCAGCAGTTCACAGGGTTCTCCTTGTTACCCTTTTTAAAAGTGGGTGCAATGTTTCCCTTTCTCCAGTCTCCAGGGACTTCACCTGACTGCCAGGACTTTTCCAATGTCATGGAGAGGGGCATGACACCTACCTCAGTTCCCTCAGGACTCCAGGATGCATGTCATCATGTCCCATAGACCTGTGCATTTTCAGGTTCCTCAGGTGGTCTTGAACCTGATCTTCTCTTACAGTGGGAGGGACTTTGCTCCTCCAGTCCCTGTCTTGCAGGCCATACCCTTGAGATGTGTTAGAAGAGCCATTGCCAGTGAAGACTGAGGCAAAGAAACCATTCAGTACTTCAGCCTTCTCCTCATCCTTTGTTACCAGTCTGCTAGTCCCGCTCATCAAGGGGGGTATGCTTTTTTTGAACTTCGTTTATGACTAACATACCTGTAGAAGCCCTTCTTATTATTCTTTGTACCCCTTGCTGAATTCAGGTCCAGATGTGCCTTGGCCCTCATGACCTCCTCCCTACAATGGGGCAGCATCCCTGTACTCTTTCCAGGATCCCTGTCCCTGCATCCACTGCCTCACTGCCTGTTCATTTCCTACTTGCCCTTTTTTGCCATCAGGTCTCCACTCAGTCATGCTGGTCTCTTGCTTTCCTTTCCTGATTTCTTACACATGGGGATTGAGAGCTCTTGAGCTCTCTGGAAAGTGTCCTTAAAGATCTGCCAGCTCTGTTTGGCTCTCTGGGCATTTTCCCAGGGTGTGCTATTGACTAACTCCCTGAAGAGCTGGAATTTTGCTTTCCTAATATTCGGAGTCCTGACTTAACTCTTTTCCTGACCCAGTTCCCTCAGGAACTGCGAACTCCACCAACGTGTGATCACTGCAGGCCAGGCTGCCTCCAATCTTGATGTCACCAATTAGCTCACTTGCATTGGTGACCAGCACATCTAGTATGGTATCCCCTCTGGTAGGGATGTCTGTTACCTGGCACAGGAATTTATCCTCCATGCACTCCAGGAGTCTCCTGGATTGCCTACAGCTCGCTGTGCTATTTTTCCAGCAGATGTTGGGGTGGTTGAAGTCCCCCAGCAGGATAAGAGCCTGTGGGTGCAATGCCTCCTGCAACTCGAGTAGGAAGGCTCCATCAGTAGACTCCCCTTGGTCGGGCAGCCTGTAGTAGACACCAACCACAAGTTTGCCATTGTTGCCTCAGTCCCTGATTCTTACCCATAAGCTTTCACCTTGCTCTTGGCTATTCTTCAGAGACAGTTCTTCACACTCTATCCATTTCTTGATGTAGAGCATAATGCCTCTGCCTCTCCTTCCTTGCCTGTCCCTTCTGAACAGCATGCAGCCATCGATAGTCACACTCGAGTTGTGGGATTCGTCCCACCAAATTTCAGTAATGGCGACCAGGTCATAGCTTTCTAGCAGCACGGTGGCTTCCAGCTCCTCCCATTAGTTGTCCAAGCTGCGTGTGTTGGTGTAGAGGCACTTCAGCTGGGCTGTTGGCCATGTCAACCTCTTAGAGGAACACCCCTTAGTTCCTTTGAGGTGTTTCAGTGGTGTTTCCCTGTTGGCTACTATTATCTCAGGAGCCCCTGGCCATCTCTGTTAAGACTTCAAGTGTGCTGCAGTGTAGCCGGCACGTCTCAGAGCAACAGGCTGAGGGCCCTCGCTAGCAGCCCATCCCCCTAACCTTGGTGTGTCATCTGACAGGTTGTCAGAGGCAAGCCTGATATTATCCCCCTCCTCCTTTGAGTCTTGTTTAAAACCCTTTCAATAAGCCCTGTAGCTTGCAAGCAAAGACCCTCTTCCCCCTTTGAGAAAGGTGAATCTCATCTGACACCAGCAGGGCAGGTGCTGTGTAGGTCATCTCATTATCAATAAACCCAAAATTGTGGTGGTGATATCAGTCACGGAGTCATGTGTTAATAGACCAGGCCCATTTGTTTCATCCAGTGTCGCTGCGCACAACTGGGAGTAGAAAGGAAAAAATAACCTGTGCACCAGATTCCCTAAGCAACTGTCCCAAGGCCCCGATGTTTCTTTTGATCACCCTTGGACTATGTGTTACAGCTTAATCACCACCCACATGCAAAAGCATAGTGGGTAATCGTCCAAGGACCACACCAGGCTAGGAAGTCTCCCAGTTATGCCCTTAACCCAGGCCCCAGGGAGGCAGAAGACTTCCCTAAGAGGAGAGTCTGTCTGGCATATTGGACCTTCTGTTCCCCTCAGTGGGGAGTCACCTACATCTATAACCCCTCTCTTCTTCAGCATGAAGGTGGTCATGATATGGGTGGTAGGCCTTTCTGACCTTAGCAGCACATGTGCTGTAGGTGGATCGTCGTCCATATGATCCATGGCCTGTCCTTCCACATCCAGAGACTCATACCTGTTGTACAGAGGCATCTGGGAAGGTAAGATGGGCAAGGAGAGGGTTCGCCTACCACCCAAAACATGAACCTGCCTTCATTCATTCCTTTCCTTTAAGCTACTGACTTCAGCCTGGTGGGTGGAGGATATAGGACCCCCTTGATCTTGTTTTTTTTTCTGGTGGGTGTTCCTGTTTCTGTCTCAGGGAGGTCAGAGCATGGTTCCTCAAGTCCATCTCCTTCTCAGACTCCCTGATATTCCTTTTAACCTTTCTACTTCCTCTCGTAGTTCTGCAATCAGGCTGAGCAGATCGTCCACCTGGTGACACCTCACACACCTGTTCTCACTACCACCACCCAATACCAGTGAGAGGCTCTAGCACTCTCTGCAGTCCAAGATGTGGATGGCTGTACGTTTTCATGGGAGCTCTGTCTGGGTTGCCACATCCATTCTGGTGGACATGGCTTTCCAAATAATGGTAATACATCTCCAGGATTTTTATGTCTGTTAATCCTGGATAGTAGTGACACAACTTAATCTAAGGTATAAAATAATTATATTTTTATATATACATTTATATATGCATATGTATACATTAATGAACAAGGAAATATGTAGATGTAAGTACATACCCATGATTACAGTAAAGATACATTACTTTTTGTCTTTAGGTTACGAAACACTAAAGAAGAAGGTAAGAGTGAGTCTTGCTGTTTTACACCTGTAGAAATAAAAGGAGAAGGATGTGAAATAAGTTACATAGCAAGCCAGTTGCTAAACTGGGGGGAAAAAAAAACCTTGTTTCTCAACTGCAGGCTCCTTCTATCCACTTGGCACCACTGTTTCTCTTCAATCCCAGCTACAAAGTGGATAAGAAAAACATGATAAAATTCACCGCAAGTGTTCACTCCACTATCCTGATTAAAAAAAAAAAAAAAGAGCGACAAACCCTGGCCCCCTCGCTGCAAAAGAAAGGGTAATATCAGCAAAAGACTAAAGCACTGGCCGTAGGTCTCACAGCCATTTGTACCAGGGCCACTCTCCTCCTCCGCACTCCCTGATAATTACTGTCATTTCTGCACTTCCTCATCTTCTTTGTATTGATCTTTCATCATATAATGGGTGCAAACAGCAAGAGGAAGGCTTAATAACAAACATTAAAATGAATAAATAATTACAGCCACAAATCTTCCTCAACCAACTGATTATTTGTTCAGTGACAATATTACAAGAAATTGGCTTTACATAATTTAAAAGGACACTAGCAAGTAGGGATTTTTTAATAGCATTTTTCCTCTCTACACTCTCGGGGGGGGTGGACTTTTCTTTAAAAGACTGCAAGGACTTAACTTCCCAATCATTTTTCCAGCATCTTTGTGATATTCAGTATATTTCTGAGGAGGTTTGTCACAAATGGCTCGTCAGTGATCAGGAGTGAATTACCTTTCTCAAAGATCTTCAAGAGCATTGAACCAGGGTGTATGTAAGCCTGATTTTCCTGTCCTGAACTTGGGTCTCTTACAGGTCTGAAGGACAAGAGCTCTAAGTAGGTTGGTTAGAGTAGACAAAATGAAAAAACTGAAGGAGAGATCAGGTGAAGAGACCTTGGGTGAGAATGAATCTTCCCATGTTGAGAGAGATTAATTTATCTTCACTTCTTCTTTTGATGAACAGTGTTGCTGTGGCATGCTCATGGCCACATGATAGGGTAGGAGTAGGAGCAGTGCCCAGACTCCTACAGGCTGCAAAGTCAAGGGCACTCCTGCCTCCTACTCTGCAGGACAGAGCTCAAGCCTGTGCCCTGGTTCTTGCTTAGGCACATCCTTAATCCTGTCCCTGTTAGGATAGACAAGGCTTTTGTTTAAGTGGCTCAATATTAGTAAGAAGGGTTCAATATTCCATAGCTGACTTGGAAAATGCAGCTCACAGTGTCATTCTGGAAGGTGAACATGAGGAAATGTCTGCCCTTAGCGTGGAAATTCTTTCTCATGGGGACCTGACAGGTCCCTGGTACAAGCTTAATACATTATGCTTAATCAGAAATTCACCTTAATGCAATCACCCTTATCACAGAGACTACAAGCATCAGCATCATCAGGGGCATGAAAGTTTGCTGTTGCCTCTGTCTTAAATGGTCTCTGACCTTAGTGCACACCATTAGCTATTTCAGAGCTCTCTTGGTGTTGCCTGATAGGAACACCTATCTGTGACATGTCCCAGACCCCTGAAACGAGAGGAATTAAGAACACTAGTTTATTTTGAGACAAAATTTTGAAGGTGAAAGGTCAAGTGTGCTTTATTCATTAACGTACTTCTCGTTCAGAAAGCTCTGTAACTAGATGTTCACAGGTTGAACAAGTAATGACCTGAAAATGGCACAATTTATAGGATGAAATGCTGGCAGAAAGTTTTCTAACACCTCCCAGAAGTGCACTTTCCAGAAACCCACTGTACATAAACATAAAGGTCTGCAATCTGTCAGTTAATATTAATGTGGTCATTTGCTGGTAAGTTGTAATAACATGATGCACATGGGACTTGCTACACTGACCTTTTTGGTGGAAGTGATTCATTAAATGGTCACTCATTTAGACAGCAGTAACTATTTGCACAGCTATTAACATTTTAGAACTTAACTAGGTATTTATTGCTTTCAAAAAGAAATTTTTTACCAAGGTTAGCTGAAGACCAGATTTTTCATTATTCAATAAAGGAAAGAATTTGAAATTCAGGAGCATCAATTACAAAGGGGTGGAACATTTTGTATGAAATGTCTAACTTCAGATTAGTCTAAATGGCTGAGCTATTATCTGTGTGCTTTTGAGCCCATGGCTACAAATCATTGCTTTCACTGTCAAAGGCTAAAACAAAATGTTTCTTTCTTTCCTGGGCTGTTTTTTCCTCCTTCATTCCCACACCAGTTAAAGAGTACAGAGAAAGCATGGGAAGTGGTGGTATGGAAACAATGAAAGCATCGAAGTGGTATAAATCACTAATAATATAGCCCTAAACCAAGAGCCATCAGCTTCAATAGGTACCTGCTTCTTTCACCAGGTTTACTGGCTTCTGTTAATCTGTGTTTTTCGATTTTGCACAAAACCAAACTCAAATATAGATAAAGAAATTCCTATAGGAACGCACTGATTTTAATGACATCTAAATCAAGGTAATTTTCTAAATTCTAAAATTCTAAATTTCTAATTCTAAATCAACGTAATTTTTCTTGATGTCCTGAAACAAGGGTGGGTGCTACACACCTTTTCTTTCAGTTTGTCTTCAAACCTTCTCAGAAGTGTCCCAGAGAGCTGGCAGAAACTCAGAACTAGCAGATATCCATACTCATCTTTTGTTCTTTCTCTGCTCCCTTGGTTTTCTGGCCATAGGTCATTAACTGGGGTTGTTAACTCCACTCATTTTAACAGACGTGGGGCTCTCTTTGCTATAGATTGTTGGGATGGTCTTTCTATTTTGTGAAAAAAAAAATTGAAATTTGAGTGAAAAAATGAAGATATTTTGGTCTTAAAATATGTGGGAGAGTCCCTGGTGAATGCAGCAAGATTTCAACCTGGCCATTGAACAAGTGGAACTAGGTAAACGGATGCGGGGAAATAATAACCTGTTTTGTCTTTTATATAATGGGGTTTTGTTCCACATTTGTAGATATGGATCACAGGTCACTCACAAAATACAGCGGCCCTTTGAGACTTTCGTGGCAGAAACTTATACATTTTTTTATTTTCTTTTGTTCTAGGTTTCAACTGTAGCCAGCAATTTAATAATCTTGAGATGTAAAATAAGAACCTAGAAACACAGCCTCACCTTTAAATCAGCAACAGTATCCTTCCAGCAGAGTAGCATCTTTTCGAATTTCCCAACGCACTGCCTCCAGAGACGGTACGATGAGGCATGCCATACATGACCAGCCATCAAACGTTAAAAGCGGCCATAGGAGTGACAGGATTGTTCAGCTGAACAGTTACAGTCAGGCTGGTTAACAAGGGATCCTTCTTTGCTTCCCAATGAACTGCTAAAGGGCTTACATTTTTGCAAACCTCTCCAGTGTCTCTGCTGTTTGCAAAAAACCCTTGCATTAAAGCAAATCTAGGAAAACACAACTCCACTGGGAAGCAGAGCAGCCATGCAAAATGTTTATCCTAACAGCCTTAAACACTCCAAACTAGACTGTTGTTTCATAACATGTTGATCACAGCAAGGCTGAGAGACACGTGCACGTGCTCTAGATATATGGTACATTTGCTTATAAATGAAGTGGGGAAAACGGTCAGGGGAAAATAAGCTGTTAGCTCAGCCCATGGGAGAGCAGAGTTCAAGTTCTGATTTAACCACACAAACATCCACAGACTGGCGTGACAGTTTACTATCTTATGCCTCACTTTGCTTTTGCAAAATGAGTATGATAGTCCCCTCTTCATGGAATTATTATGAGGAGAAAACAAGCCCTTTTGTTAGCTTTCATTCACAGGAAGACACTTAGTGGTGTGCAAACACAAAGATTGACACTTCAACCTGAAAACAACTTTAAATGACTAAGCACCAATTATTTAACATGTATGAAGGGATTCAAAACTATGGTAACACACAGCCCACAAATTAGTTATATTATTAAGCCAGCATAAAATAAAATAATAATTAGGAATTAAAATAAATACAACACAGCTTTTGCATAAGACAAACTCACGATATGAAAACTTCAGTGTTTTCACAACTATTGCTCTGCCTTCCTCTTTTCAGTATTTAGCAACATTATTTCATGAGTACTTTACACTATGTTCAGTATTAATGGCATAATTAGCTGTGGAAAATATTTAGTTGTCGCCTTGTATTTATTTATGTTCCTGGGATCATGTAAAGTTCTGCTACATTAAAATTTAATTTGAAAGAAAAGGAATTTTATTCATTTTTCAGTGTAATGACCATTTCTGCTTGGCTTATATGAATGATAAAATATTGTTTGAACACATTTTTCCATTTGTTTTCCAGGCATTTATGTAAACTCCTAAAGAAAACACTGCAATGCTTTGTTGGCTGAGTATTTGACAAAAGAATTGTAGACACATATTTTATTCTCAGCATCTTGTCAGGAAATGTTCACAGTCCCATCTATTATATAGCATTTAATTTGTTAATCGATTGATCGATTGATTTGGGGATATTTTACACTGGGATTAACAAGCGCACACACAAAAATCTTGCCTCTATGGTAAATTCAGGAAAATTGTATCAGAATGTAAAATGTTCTGGTGTTTACACATGTAGATTGAATCTGTCATGGGTTGGCAACTACTGAAAATAATTCATTACTTGGAACATAAATATTTCGAATCAAACCTCAAAACTCATTTGATTTGGTGTGATTATTCCTTCCATGTTCAAAAGAATGTGGGGCCATTCTATGGGAAGGAAAACTGTGTTTACTACATCATTTCTTCTGAAGAAATTATTTCCTGGTCTAGAAACAAAAGAAAGCTACCGTCAGTCTCAGAAACCTAATATTCTTCAATGCCTTGGAGTTTAAGGACCTCAGAACTTTTCACCACATTTCTCCTCACCACACTGGGCTAATGCTCTAAGAAGACCTTTAACTGGTAACTGCCAGAAGCTGTAGAGATACATTCATTGTATGAGTTCATCTCAGGCAGGGCTGTAGTCTGAGACTTATTTCTTGGTGACAGGATTACTTTAAGCAACTCCCAGTTCCACCCCCCTTTTCCTGAGTTGTACCAGGATGATTGTTTGTGAGACTACATGGTTGCTCATGATAATGGGGCAGATGGACCTTTGGTTAGATGGACTATGAGTGCAGTTATGATCCCTAACTGATGGATATTATAGCCTCTCTGTGACCCAGAATTTACAGACCCACAAGTCTCCAATCCTATCTCTTAATGATTTAGACTCACTTACTCTTCCTACTGTACTGCTGAGTGTCCTTCAAAAGTTTGTTTCAGTAATCTAGAGAAAGTCACTGGGGCTGCTGTGGTCCCCTTTGAATCACAGTCTGGATATATCCCACCCAACACATTCAGCAGTGTGGTTCTAGGTCTGTAATACCAGAGATGTGGGAACATATGATTTGCTCAATGCTCCTCTGTGCTACTTATTCCTTAAACTTGCAGCATTTTGACAATTATGCCACTGGAGTTCTTAAGGAGTGTTCAAAATAAAATTACTTTTAACTAAGATTTGGCTTGAGCAGACTACTTCTGTACAGAGCAAAATAATAATATTTATCTGACCAAACAGCCTTTGCATAGCTTTTGAACTTATGCAATAACAAGTACTAAGCAGGATGTTAAATGGGGCAATTGTGTACCTCCATATTTTACCCGTATGGCTCCTTCACTTATTGCTTTTGATAATATTCCAGTTTTGTGTTCCATGCTCCCCTTTCTGTTGAGCATGTGATTGTTCATAAAGGCCAAGACTCTCTTTTTGGTGAATAGAGAAAAAGAAAGAAGGAACTATTGTAAAACTGGGATGAAATCCAGCCATGATGGGCCAAGTTCTGTGATCAGATGTGCTTGTAGGTCTCCAACTGCCTTTCACTGTGTTCTGCACATAAGCATCCAAGACTGGAGCGGAGTCTTTCATATTTGGATTTTTTAGTGGAGCAGGTTGTACATTGAGAATACTGGGACATGAACCAATGCGGGAGGCAATCCAGAGCCTAAGAAAGCTGCCACTGTGCTAGCTGAACTGCCTGAATTAAATCCCAAACTCCTCAGCATCAGATGCTCAAGTGATTTCCGCTTCCATCTGAATGTGCTCCAGATTTACCATGAGGTTTACCTTTTGGTTTTGGAAGCTCTCTTTCCCCTGTTGATTTGACTGTGGTAAAACAACTTACATACACACGAACATATGCAAGTGAAAGGAAAAGAAACGGGCAGGGAGAAGGGAGGGGGGTGACGGGGACCAACAACTTGTTTATCAGATTCAAGTTGAACCATCTGTTGTTAATGATTAGATCTTCAGCTTCCAATTTTCATTTGAATGTTATTGCTCATTTCTAGCTGGGTACCGAAACGTCACTTACCACTGCACACAGGATTCTAAATAAGAAACTATTTAGATTGGAAATCTGTTGGAGGAGGAAATTATGTTCCCTATTATACAGCAAAATACCTTTTCTAACACTGACACTTCCTGGTATTGTGTTGTTGACTTTTTAGGGAAGGAGACTCAAGGTCTGAGCCTGAAAAATGAATCCACCAGTGGTGCAAATTACATTTGGGCTAGAGGGGGTTTGGTGAATGTCAAGGGTCCGGGTTCTGACTTCAGCCACAGTGGTGTAAAACAAGAAAAAAATTGCAGCCACCAAGTATCTATTCCAGATCTACAGCAAAGCGAACGGACTCAGCATCTGACAGTGGAAGTTTAAGGTGGTGCTTGCTACACCACTCTGCTAGAAGAAATATTTTAAAATAGAAATAACACAGCTTGCACCTCCTTAGACCTTTGTTACTTGTTTTCACCCTTTCTAATTCCTTTTGTAAATATAGCATCAAAATAGTAACTCTCAGGCGTGGGTGCTTGCTCTGGTGGGGAGAGTAGAAACAAATAAAACAAAATGCACCCAAATCTGACATTTTTATTCCCCATTTATAAACATATGAATGGCTATCCACAGCTACTCCACAAACAGTAAAACTCTCTTTCTTTTTACAGGAAAAGGCCAATGTCACTGCATTTATATCATCTATTGATAGAACAGGTTTTTTCTTATACCATAGTCTTTATATTCCTAACATTTGTGAAAGGCAAAAATATGCTATATAGTACAATTTAAAAAGAAAAATCATAGTAGATTTCTTAACGCCATTTCTCAGTTTGTAGTCCCTCTTTCTTTCATTGTTTATAAGCAATTAAAAGACAGTCCATGAAAGACATAAAATGAAAATAAAAAAAACTGGTATACATATATGCACTAAACCAGACAAACAGAAAAACAAACAACCAAAAATCAATGAAACAAAGAACAGTAAAAAGTCTAGTGTCCTTGTGAGTTGATTGTATAGAAAAATCATTGTGACAGCCCTGTGCCTGATGATCTACGTTTTGTTTTGGGTTTTTTTTCCCAAAAGAGTTTAGGTGGTCTTTTTGGTCTTTAAAATTTTTATTAACGAAGTGACAAGATGGCTTATCAAAGGACACTCATATCAGAAAATCCCAAAGTACAAGTACTATTTGGGCACTGAAAAATCCTGCAACAATATAAGTTACTCCCTCTTCTTTTTAAGCTGGAAATGAGAAAAATCTAGAAGTATCCTCCTCCAAAGCACCTAAGTGACTTCTGTGTACACACATTTATCACATAGGTACTTTGGATTCTAAATCCCACCGGGATCCTAAATGCTTATATGATTTATGAAAATAGGATGTATGAGGCTGTGTTATTTAGGTAATTTAGAAAAAAAATACTCCTAAAGGAAGAGCTGATCTGGTTGGTTTTTGCAGTTACTTTGTTTGCTTTACAATCATATTTTACTTATGGAATCTTTGTGCTCTTATGCTTGTAGTCTGTGACAGAGCTTTAATTTGCTATTTTTCACAGCTTGCATTCAACGTATAGAATTTGTTCTATTGATCGCAGGTAATTAAATTGTATTTATTTGTTTTCATCACTAATGTGGTTCATGTGAGAGTCTGACCCACCGTCTGTATGGTAAATATAATAGTGTTTTATCTACACTGTACCTCAGTTTTTGCATCAAAAATAATAGGAGAGAAAGCACTTGGACAAGTTTGTGGTTTGCACTAAAAAAGGAGAAATATTGTACCGCCATGTTGAAATGCTGAATCGTTTATATTCTACTCCTTTTAACATCCCCTGGAAAAAGAATAAGATGTAGTGATTTATTTTTGAATCAAATGTACTTTCTGTATCTCATGTGTGGCAAGAAGAGACACATCACTGCAGACTAATTTAAGTGCCATGTGTATGTTAAAGCAATGCTATGCAAACCTGAGAAGCACAAATCCTTACGGTTTCTGTGCAACAGAAGTAACGTAAAGATTAGAAGTATGACTGATATGCAGCTACATAATAGACTAATGAACAGGATGTTTGCAGTCCATCCAAAGAATAAAAAAGGCCTATGAATGTCATCTATGATATTGTACATTGAACACCGTGTAGTCCTGGAAGTGTGTAAATACTGTAGTCAAAAATACGCACCTCGAACTGAAAATGTCATATTGGTAACAACTGGAGCTTGAGTTCTCTTTAATGTATGAACACAGTAATTAACCCATTAAAAAGCAAACAATGATTAGGTATACAATGTAAGAATGATATTTAACAGGAGGATCCATTATGTGGTGTACAAAGAACCGTTTAAATAAATATCAAGGCAGTCATACCATGTGATCTCTAGATTCAGGTACCGGAAAGTGTTATTTGTCTATGGCTTTGCAAGAATACCACTGCTTTTGTGCATTTGCCCTCAGCTGGACAAAAGTCTGCTAGTTTAATCCCTGCAAGAGTGAGCCTGAAAACAGATCCTAGAGCAGTTACCTGTGACTAGCTTCACCATGAAGTGCCATTAACCTGTGAAGGTCCCTGGAGAGCCTGAAGACCTGGATGTCTTGGGAATGATATGTAGATAACACGATCTGTGGAAAAAAAACACATAGCACAAACTTCTGAATTTCCTTGTCACATTAAGTGTGTAAAAACACCAGTTAAAAATTTCTCTAGTTGTTGCAATGTTTTAAAAAGGTCATGACACGACCGCTGACCTTCATCTGCTGACAGTGGCATTTTAGCTGAAAGAATAGAAACAAATGTTTTTAATTTTGAAGGACTTCAGCTCAATTTCAATAAATGGTGTGCCCAGGAGCACTGCTAGTAGATTAACTCTGTGTGGATTGCAAACCAATGAGCAATATGGTCTTATCTCCCCGTCCTTTATCTAGAGGATGATTTTAAGGATTTGAGTGTTCAATAAACTGTACCTGATTAGAAGACATTTTAGCAGAGAAATATTGCATTGCTACAGAAGACCTTATTTGTGTTTTGGCTAAAACTTTCAAGTCCTCTGGGCATGATGCTTGAATGTAAGTGTAATGGTTACCATCATGGCCAGCACACTAGTGCTTCAATTGAAATGGTCTCCAGAATTAAAGGCACGAGCATTTCTGTTCTTTGGAGCCAGTACTAAATAGCTGGAGGCTATAACGTGCCTGTGTTTTCTGGGAACAATTGTATTGTACAATTGCATTGTATTCTATACATTTCTCAACACCAAGGTACACTTCTTGGCTTCAGAAGAATCAAATTTGTTTATAGCTTCTGTTCTGTGGATTTTGAAATATCAGGAGATGTATGACCTTGGACTTTGGTATATTTGAGACCCACTGTTCTTTTCAGTGTAGATGCAAAAAAAAAGCCGTTTGGAGACTTTAACTGATTTTTAAAATGCTTTCAGTTTGGACAGAGAAAAAGAAAAAAAAAGAGAAAAAACAGTTATCCCCCACTTCCAAATCAAAACATCTTGCTTAAACATTTTCAAAATGTCTTAAATTTTGGGACAACTTATATTTAGAAAGATAAACAGATTTAGAAATATATTATTTTTAATGAAAAGAAAAAAAAAGAGGAGAAATGTTTCACTTAAGAAACGATAAAATAAAATCTATGCTTAACCTTTTATTATGATTGCAATGAACTGCAACTGAACAAGGCAAAATGGCTGAAGCCTATAACACTGCTCACATCACGGCATTTCAATTGTGCCTGAACAGCATCAAGATTGTCTTTCTAACCCCTCACCCGAAAAAGGCCAGTAGGCTGAGGGTGGCTAAGAGGTTAGGAGGGGACATAGCCTGGACAGCTGACCCAAACTAGCCAAAAAGATAGTCCCTACCATATGTTGTTGTGCTCATCAATAAAAGCAAAAAAAAGCAATAAAAAGAGAAAGGGGAAGGATTGGGGGGGGGGGCGGGGAGGAGGAAGGAGGAAGGTGGGGGAGTGGAGTTGGAGAAGCATCCATTATTAAGGCATTTGTCTTCCAAAGAAACCACTACACAGTGAGGCCTTACTTCCCAGGAAGTGGCTGAACATTGCCTGCTGATGGGAAGTAGAGAATAAATCGTCTTTTTTTTCCTTTGTTTCCACATATGGCCTTTGCTTTCTATCATTAAACTTCTTTTCTCTCAACCCATGCGTTTTTAATCTTGTTTTCTCCCCTTGTTCTGCTGAGGAGCAGGAGTGAAAGAATGGCTTGGTGGGCACCTGGTGTCCATCCAAGGTCAACCCATCATGGTATCTTTTCAGTTTTTGAACATTACCATTCATTTTTTTGGCCCTCAAGTTCCTGTATTATGAGAAACACTGAATAACCATTCCCCTTTTACCTCTTGCTCACTCATCACTCGCCACTTATCATCAAGTCATAGGTCTCCTTTTTGCGGCTCGCTCTCGCCTCCCTAAAGCTGTACCCTTCTTCTTGAAGGAAAATGTCTTATACAGAATTAGTCCCAAGCCAGGGACATTCATTCTCTAAGACAAGTTTCTTGTTGATGAAGGAGACTGTGAAGGCCTCTAGATTCTAGGTGGTTTAATTACCTACTTATCTAAATGTTATTGCACCTACGGACAGTAGATGTATTTTGACTGCATTCTATCACCACTATCAAATTAACTTTGGCAAAAGCCAATTAACTACTGTAAATTATTCTACTTCAGTTAAAAGAAACAGAAATGGTGAAGGACTTTAACAGATTAATTTTAATCTACAGACTTATGAGGCACCAAGAAGAAAAGTTGAATTCTTTTTTTGTAAGAAATGAGAAATTATCTGGAAGGAATGTAATAAAAAATAAGGATCAGGCTAAGTGTCATTATCATTTTAACTTAATTTGTCAACAGAGTAATATATCTAGCTATATTACTCAGTTGACAAATCAATTACAGTTATAATGAAACTTTATACGATTTTACTTTTACTTAATTAGTTGCATCAATATGGGTTTTTTTATTTCAGCTGCACATGAATGTATCAAAATAAAAATGATGGAATAAGGTTAATTATAAGCCCTCAAAACATACATATTTTAGAAACAAAAAGAAATTTACAGTGCAAAATGTTATAAGTAGCACAAGCTGCAAGATGGTTTGTTAAGCTGGCTAGAGGCCATTTTCTTAAATAATAATAATAACAACAATAATCCATGTCTTTGTCACAAGCTATTTGAATTTTACAGAACCATCTCAAATAATGGATGTGAAGCTATTCCCCCAGATGTTTTTTTTCTTCAAATCTCTCTGGTCCCAAGGGTAACACATTTTATTCTCCACAAGGGAATGTGACTCCAACATGAAGATAGTGAGTCATCTAAAACAGTGTTATCCGGTTCACTGGTGCTAAATACATTTGATGCATTATGCATAGAAGGGGGGAGTGGTAATTTAAGAGAAATTTACACTATGCTATTTTATGTATTTATTTATCTTTTTTTTTTTTTAAACACTGTTCAGTAGACATGTTACAATCTTAGCAACTGCTGCATCAAATGACGATTATGCTAACATTAAGCTATAGATCACCTCCTTAAACAGACACTGGGAATTACATTTCTGTGGTGCTACACAGAGCTTTTAAAGTAGACTGTTGCAATTATGTCACACAATTACCTACGTGGACCTGATTCAGGAACGTATTAAGCATGCTTAAAATTAAATTAAAACAAAGCCTGTGCTTAAATACTTTCCTACATGAAGAAGGTGTCCTAATTTTTTCTGTTAGGTAGGAAATTGCTGTGTTAAATCAATAGGTACTTTATTCAGGTATTCACTATCATCTCCAGGAACACTGCACTGAAGCCCCAGACAGATAGCATCCATTTCAGTTAAAAGCAAAACAGCCTTCACTATATTCCCATCATTACAGCTTTTTCTCTTCCAGTCTGTGATGTACTACAGGGCACATGGATGGAGATGCATGTTTGATTGTGGGGAGTGGAGGCAGTGGTCAGCAGTGTGATTTTCCCACAGTAAAACTTCTCAAACTGTCTCTTCTCAAAGACTGGACAGATCCTGGCCAGAGAAGATGGAAATTTATTTATTCTTTAATAGCTCCCCGGAGACCTGTGTTCAGTTCCTTCCTCCTTTGGAGTGGATTCAAGCCCACATTTCTCACACCTGAATAAAACACTTTAATTACTATGGTGATGGCCATTTAATAAGGGGAGAGCATGGTTCTTATTCTTCTGAGCATAAAAGATTTAACATTTGTTGGACCAACAAGAGAGAAAGAAGGAGAGTCACAAAAACTCCAAAAACTCAAATTGCAATTCTTTGTTTAGTGAGTATGGCACTTTCTTGGCTTCTCTTCCCTCTTGTAAAGATTATTTCACATAGAAGTCATACATTGCTTAGAGCTCAAGTTTACCCTTCTTCCAACTAAGTGTCCTAATTCCAATAGCAGAAATTCATATTCAGTCACTCTCTGGCATTTCATTCTCAGGTGCTTGACTCTACCTCTCTGTCATGTGGAAGCCTCATCTAAATGGGGAATAGAAGACTAGATTTACAAATCCTAAACATGCTTGCTAGTCTGTCAGAACCACCTGTGAGATGAAAAGCACAGTTCTGTGCAAAGAGAATAAAAAAAAAATAGTTTTTGCTTCATCTCCTGGGATAATGTGTGCCACTGGGCAGCTCTGCTGTGGCATTGCATTCCCCAGGGAGTGAGCAGGTATGTCCACAACGCAGTGCAAAGTGGAGCAGAGATACAATTTCAGACCACCAAAAGTGTAACGGCTGCACAGCTGGTGCACCTTCATGAAGTGGGTGTAGTGATTTCAGTTGCAGAATTAACTCCTGGGAATCATTGTTTGTGACTCCATTTGTGAATCCCACGTTCTATCCCTGTCCCCTGTTTTCAGCTTTCCATGTGGTAAATGAATGATTACAGTCATGATAATATTCCTCTTGTATCATTCATCAGGTTGTATAACATGACCTCTTATCTTGGCCTTTTCTTATCAAGGATTTTTTGCCTTGCAAGTCAGCGGTTAGTTATATAACTCTACTCCTCTGATATTTTTTAAAGGTTGGGCTTCACCTCCTCTCCTGCAGAGAACAGAGGTTTTAAGGTCTGCTCCTGCACTGACAAGAGGACCTAAAGAAGTGAAGGAAAGGCCATACCACAACAGTCAATCTAAGTGCCTGGACCATCAAAGATGACCATGTGAAGTTTATGCAATGTGAATATTCAAGTGCAACTTTGCCAGTTGTAGGGTCAGTACTTCAGTAAAGTTGCAATGCACAAGTGAACTTGCCGCTTTTGCTGGCTCTCTTTTAGAGTGTTTCCTTTTGCCACTTTCTCACAAAGACTGTGATCTGTTGGAATCTGATCGGTGATCTGTGTCTGTTTGGAATCAGGGAGACATAGTGAGCAAGAGACATAATGGGTCAGATACCTGATATCTCAGGGAGGTGAGAGGGAAAAAAAAAGAAAGAAGAAAAAAAAAAAAGTCATTTTTCTCTTGGCTCTTTTGTTTTTCTGACATTATTTCTGAAAATGATAAAAACCAAAAGTGTGGGAGATAAGATACAGATTTCAAATTATAGATACGTGTCAAGAAAAAGAAATACACTGAATTTTTACCTGTGCATTGAGAACTCAAGATCCTCTCTGTTTACAGACGTAACAGTAGCTAATTTTCTTCCTTCAGGGTTTTTGAAGAGCACTCTGGAAATTGGTCATGGGAATGGTTTCAGTCCTTAAGGATGGATATTGTACAAATACTGGTACAATCTCAGAGCACAGTAGTCACAAATTTGTTTATTTTCTGTAATAATAAAAGTATTTCTATTTCTACCATTTAATTGTTAGAATTTTTATTAAATGTAAATAAACATGTTCTCCCCTTCCCTCCCCATCCCATTCCTACCCTTTTCTCTTCCTTCTTTCCTTCCCACTTTCCTTCCCCCTTCCCTTCCCTTCCCTTCTTTTCTTTCTCTTCTATTCTTCATTTACTTCTTTCCCCTTTATACTTTATCACTCAGAAAGAAATGTGTATCTGGAAAAGTACTTGGTATATAAAACTCCCCAAAAACTGAATGCATTTTTGCATTAGAAAAAGTTTTCAGTGTTGGTGAAGTTCACTACTATGAACTATTTGTGCAAAAGCTCTGCAAACTACATAATAACAATCTTTTAAAAGAAAACTTCAACATTTTTTCATTTGTCATGAACTTGTAGGTACATTGAGTAGGTGAAAAATATTTTAGAAGGTATATTGAACAGGTAGGAGTATTTGTTTGCTTATATATAAATTCAAAGTTGAAGGAGAGGTTATTCAGATGCTTATTTTTCTTGTCTCTCAATTACAGTAATGGCTTTAAGTCAAAGAAGTTGCTCTGATATCAAACGGCTATGAGTCAATGTGCATTCAAGAAGACTGAAGTGATATCTTGGAAAAGATAACTTGTGTATATACATAGACCTGGTTCCTGGAAATACCTTTAGGTCCTTTAATTTCTTATTCATGACTAGCTTCATCAGTTCCCAATGAGCTGACCTCACATGCCCAAAATTCGACAAAGCAAATTTAAGTTTGAACTCAGAGGGGTGGAAAAAAATGTGAACAGTAATAAAATGTACAGATGTTTTTTAAAATACCTTTTAAGAGTGCATTTTGAAGCTAGAAAAGAGAATATATTTACAAGTAGGTTTATAGCCACTAATGCAGCTTTCCTTTGAAACAGCAAAACACAAGTTGAAAACTATCCTGATGATAATTGTAACAGATTGATTTGTGTTACAAGGAAACTTTTCTAAATTGTATTGTGGTTCTAAAAAGTCTTTGTAGTGCAATTCTTTGTGAATGTGTCCACAGTATTAAGTCTTGTGAAAAACAGGTGTGTCTTTGTTGACACTTTTGATGGGAAAACTTGGGAATGGATGAAGCTAGGAAAGTAAACACACTGAAGATTAAAGATAGGGTTCAAGACCTTGCTCTGCTCTTCTGGATGCTCTTTCTCATCTAGAGCACTAATGAGAAAGGTTCATTCTTCAGATATAATTACTAAACTGGCTGTGGAGGTCCACAAAAATAAGAGATAATCAGATCCCTATATGATACTTACCTCTGTGAGTATTGAAACTCTGTTCCCATAACTGTCACTGACACAGACACGGTGAAACTGCACATGCCACAGCACCCAGGGGTCAGATCCTGCTAGCCTTAGTCTTTTCTGCAATCCACACTTTACTAGAAGTTCTGTTGGAGGCAAGCTCTTGATTTGACCCAGAATCTTAGAAAATAAGATTTAAAAAATCACACACCACATTCAGCTTTTCCCCCCTCTTTGTTCTCAGCTTCTCCCCCCTATCCCGTCATGTCTCCAAATGCCTCTTCACCTCAGTAAGATTTTGACATTTGGGAAAAACTCACTTTTAAAGAAAAAAAGAAAAAAAGGATAAAACAGATTGGCACAAGGGAACTGCAGCTCTTCAGTTCCCATTAGAATTTCTGAAACGACAATAGCTGAAAGGTTAGGGCAAAACCTATTAGAAAAGAAAAGTTGAGGTAAATCAGGTGAGCTCATCGAAGAAAATAGGGAAAGATTGGTTCCCTTTTGGGATTAGGTCTAATTAAGGTGAGCAAGCAGCTGTGCCTGTTTGGAATAACAATTGTGCTAGCATGTCACTTTTTTTCTGCTTAGTTGAAATTTATATAGTTTGGGAATGGTGGATGTAAGAAAATTAGAGCTCATTTAGAATCTGTTGAAAGGACACTGCGCCTTCATTATTAGTTTTGCATCTGAATTTTCCTGGGGCTGTCCTCTCACTGTTATAGGTAATGGATTTTTCCCCAGATGTAATTGGATGAGTTTAATTTTTTCTTTCATTACCTGTCTAGAAGCCCTCTGCCCCTATTTCCCTTTGTGTTTTATTAGGACTGTAACCCCTATTTAAATAAAGGCTTTGATTGTGATTATATATGTTCAATCAGCACTTTCTGATTGAATAGTTCTGGTCACACAACGCTCTTGCCTAGCATTTTTACTAATTACATTTTAGCCATGGTTGTCTACCGTAGAACTTAAAACAGTGTTTGTTTTATACCTTTAAACTCTGTCTAAAAGTTTGTCTCTCCCACAGGCCAAAGTACTTACAGCAAATGTGGGCATTTTCTGATACTGAGGTGAATAAGCTGAGCTACAGGTCATTCTACCAGGTAACAGTAGTTGTCCGCTAAAGAGATGTAGCACTGATTACACCCTCTCCAGTGTATTTGAATATATAAATGAAGTCAGCTACTTTTTTAAAGTCTTCTGTAGTTTTGATTTTCAGAGCTTGCTTTGTGGGTTTTTGGTTTTGTTTTGGTTTTTGGCTTGTTTGGTTGGGTTTTTCTTTTTCAGTTTCAAGATTTTTTCCATGGACATGTTTTAAAATTATTATTACTGTGTAAAAACATGTTGAGTTTTCTGTTGTCAGAAATTATCATATAGGAACTGATTTGTTTCTTACAAACATCTGATTTATACTGATGTAATTCTGGTATTCTGGTATTCTCACATGACAGAAGTTACACCAGGGTGAGAGAGAAATTCCATTTTAGGCTTCTAGGTCTTATAAAGCTCATTGGGAACAGAATGTCTTCCTGTAAATCCTCCTCAGTACCTTTAGCTCCTTTAATTAGTATAAGAGACCTAATGAAAATTTTTGAGTACAGTTGTTAGACCCAATTCAGAAGTGTAACTTTGGAAATCTAAAGACCTATCTCTTTCCAGCCTCATAACATTAATTATATTTCTTTCCATGGCGCTTAAAGTACCATGCCAGGTTAAGACTGCTTGAGTTAACAGCAGTCAGACTTTGGGGCCATTTAAACCTCTTTAAAGTGAATGCAAGGTTGGTTGAACACATGACCAAATCAAAATCGTAGTTTTTGATCATTTTCTGCATTATCCTTTTATACCTCTCAGGAAAAGTGGTTACACAATGCTGAAAAAAATCCATATCTAGTTTGACACAACTTGCAGATGCTCCTTACCCCAGATCTCCAGGTCTATAGCTAAGGCTAAAGAATCTGGCTCAGGATTTAACAGTGGAGAATGTGCTAGAAAATTCCAGTTTTTCTTGTAACTGAGAAAGGGATCAATTAAGTCTAGATCTCTAGTCTAAATTAAAAAAAGCTATCACCAGCTGTAGGATACATCAACTTCATACTAGCTTATATAATCTGCTTTTCTGGGGTATGAGTGGTTAGAGTTATTGAATGGACACTTTATTATCTGTATATTTCCAGCATTATTTTGCTATCTGCAGATGCAGTTCAAGCAGATCTACTTGGTATTTCAGCTTTGAAACATTTTCATCCATCACATTATTACAAAATGACTAAACAGTGGGTGGTTATAAGAGATCACTATTGGAAGAAGCTTACAGATTGCTTTTATTACCATCTTATTGTGCATACAAACAGCTTGTATCCCTCCATACATATTTATATAACTTAGATGCTTTCAAATTCTTTTATCCTGAATAATTTCAACACCACAGAAAAGATGCTTCAAAACCAATAGACAATGTCAATGTAAAAAAAAAAAAAACCAACCTTGGGCATATAAATAAATAAATAAGGTTAAGTTTCTGACTTTAAGAATGCACTGGTTACTACATTTCTTTGGAGAACTGTGATCAGGCATAACATGATGAATTCACAACTACTGCCAAACTTAGTTTCAGAACTCGAAAGGCAAAGCATCAAGGATTTTACTGACAAAACAAATATGGTCCCTAAAACCAGGAGGAATAGAAGTCATGAGAACATAGTGAAACATGACATTAAATCATCAACTTGCAACTTTCTTTCCCAAGAAACAAATTTTACAAATTCTTGTACCCACTTTACCAATTTGCCTTTCTACACCCATTTTGCTCCTTGGTTGTCCCTACTGCATACTTAGATGCTTTAGAATTCTTTTATCCTGAATAATATCAACACCACAGAAAAGTTACTTCAAAACCATAATATATAGACACAAACTACTTCCTAACAGCCCAGGACCAAACATTTTCCTTGGCATAGATCACAAAGGTAATACAGAGCTGGCATTCACTATTAAAGAACAGAGTGAGGGAAGAAAGTAATATAAAGGTCAGATAATTTGCGAAAAGAAAGCTGAGGTGACCTCAGAATGACCAGCTCTATGAGTCAAATGCTCGTTTCGTAACTTCCAGGGCAGGTTATGTCTGCTGGTAGTTTGCCTAGCTCATTTACAAAAACTTCATTTTTTCTGAAAACAGAAAATGTGAGGTCGGTATTTAGGAGAATTATTTCAAAAGAAAATATACTGAAGTTAAGTAGAAGTTTTATTAGCGATTCCTATGGAGCGTAATGATATTAATAACAAGAGTTTTTGAAAATTGCAGCAAGAAATTCTGGTACTAGCAACAGATTTCTTGCTGGCCTCTTCCCTTTTCAAAGTATTTTCAGAATTTTAATATTGATAAAAAGTGAGAAATGTTGGTGTCTTGTATATCCAACATACATGTTGCAGGCATTCATGCTTTATTTTCATTCAAAAATACTAAAAATAGCCAGTGAAATTTTACACAATATTCATATTGCAAACAGCTTTGTGGATATATAAGTAAAAGCTATAATGAAGTTACATCAAACAAGTAAGTAATGAATTTTCAATTTTATTTTATTTTGTTTTATTGAGGATTAATTTTCACAATTCTTTTTTTCTGTCCTCACACTGAAAACAGCATCTGCTACTAAGCATGAACTTCAGTTAAATGAAATGAAAAATAAAAGACAAATGGTTTCTCAGGGAGCTGAAACTAAACTGCATATCTTTTTTCACATTGCTGTTTTTCTCAAAATTAAAAGAATTTGTTGTTTTTTTTCTTTCCTCAGCTATTTTTTTTCTATTGTGTTTTTAAGGAATTGCTTCCCAAAGTTCCAAATCTCACATGGTAGAGGCAGTAACATTTTGGTTTTGCCTTTTGAAGCATATTCTAAACGTTATTGTTAGCTTATTTGGTTGTTAACATCTTTTAGTAGCAAATAATGGCATTGATATAATATTTTTGGTGCAAAAGCATTTCAGACTTCAGTGCTTAATGCAAATGGAGTCTGTTTTGTAGAAGGAATTAACAAATTTACTCATTACTAAGTTCTCCGTGGAATTATAGCCACCAATGGATAGCTAAAACTAGGGCAGTTATCTAACCTAAGTCTATAACATTTTATACTGTAAGGAAATTATCCTCCACTCTCCAATAAGCCTTTTGGGGGAAATTTAACTTTAGAAGAATATAATTACTAGGGATATGCAAATAATGGATTTTTTCATGAATATTCATTCAAATACAAAGCAATCTCTGTGATTATTTTGCGATCTCTTATGACAGTCATGAGTTCTTGTTTTGCTGACATTAACACTTCCAAACCTGAAAACGTATTGTACGGAGTTTATTTATTGGAATAACATGTTATTTTTCTATTCTTCACTGAGCAACTTATGCACAGGCTTCATACCCAAGTTCTCAAGTAAAGTCATATCACTTTTACATTATTTTTAGGTTAAAACTTTAATGATACAGATGCTTTGTGATTTTCTACAATATTTTGCAGGTGTACTGTGATCGTTGATGGGCATTACTACGGTATCTGAGTAAAAAAAAAAGGCTATCTGTTTCTCATTGACAATGTTCACCTAAAGGAAATGGATACATAAATATATTTTATTTCATCTTTTGGCAGATATAGAAGCCTAAATTTAAGTAAAATGTACTATAGGAGACATCAGTGTCTAAGCACCCAATATAGTTAATGGAGATCTAGTCAATGCAGACTCTAGAAGGATATTTAGCTGAAAAACTGCAGAGCCTTGACTTAGGTGCCTTTATAGTCAACCAGGGCTATTTGACAGGCCCTTGCATTTTTTCTATAAATGTTGCTTCAGTTGTGTGGGTGTCATGTCCCAGTTCAACACTGATATCTTTGGATAGGTTGGCTTTGGACACTTAAGTATGGGCAACTAAACTGAGACCCATGACTTAATCTTAGTGCTTCTTTTTCCTCCCATAATGCTGAAGAAAATGCAGGATATTGCAGCGTATTGCCTGTGGGCAATTTGTCTGGCAATCAGATGAGTATAAGTAAATTAAACTTTTTTTTTTTTTTTTGAGATATCTGTGCTGTATTTTTAGTAATTGAACACTCATGTAATAAAAAAAAGAGACTTTGAGTTTTCGTCAAGAGAATTTAACCTGGCTAGTAACACACTATAAGGAGCTGACTGAAGCTATGGGTAACTGGACATTTTAAATTATGATAAACTATTTCTGTAATAGTTGAGCACTATGTAAAAAATAATTCATTATTCAGGCAGATTAAAGGAAAGAAGCAAAAAAGAGGTGAAAGAAGATGGTCCTGGAAGGTGTCACTTTTGCACAAAGTTGGCCAATTGTCCAGTGTGGAGTATACTAACAATCTGAAGAACCACAGATACAATGAAGCTGGAAGAAGAAATAATAGGAACAATAGTATAAAACAGCAGCATAGTTGATAACAATCACAGTAACTTTACATTAATTTGAAATTTCCAAGTATATATGAACTAATATTTAATACCTCCAGTGTTAATAAAAACTAGAGTGTAAAGGCATTATCCTTGTATAATCAAATCCAATGCACGTTCTGCTCCTGACTGCATTATGCAGATAATCCAGCTCACAGCAGACAAAACTCAGTTAACTTCCAGTCATGACTTATGTCTTTGACAAGAGCTTATCATTAGAACAATGATGACACTCTATTATGTCAGGAATAAGTCTGAAATTCTTTTAATGAATATCACTTTAATTTGGGAAGACCTAAGCAGAGATACTACTCAGTTTGCTACTATACGCTGCCTACATAATTCACTTCATGAGCTTAATAATCAGCATGGGCAGTATATTTACACTTAAATAAAGGTAGCTAGCATTTCTTTACTGCTTTGAGACAGGGAGATGTTGTAAATAGTCATCTACTTCATAAATGACATAAAAGATGAATTTGATTTATAATATTTTCTTATTGACTGCTAAGACGTATCACAAACGATGCTCGTGGACTCATGGACATTGATGGAAAGCCTTCAAAGGAAGGCTTCACATGGCCATGAGTTCCAGCTAGCAAAAAGCAGTAAGTATGTCCCTGAAGTTGAACAAACATTTGGGAAATACTTGTATTTCAATACATCATCCTAACCTCAGTCTGTGGAAATCACAGTGCATCCTCTGGAGGAAAGTCAGCATTTGTAGCTGTGTTTTATAGGTGGGATACAGCAGAAGCTCACATAGTTGCTACTGCCATGGTAAGAAGGGGAAGAGTGCAGTACAGGCATGTAACCATTACTGTATCATAGAGCTGGGATCATGTATTGTAACTGCCAACTAATGAGGAAAGATGGAAAAGAAACAGTTCCTGAAGTCCCTCTTCACTGACAGTAAATTAATGCCTGTGGTGCACGCGAATTAATTGAAGGTAATAACAAAGTCAGTAATCTAACCTGCATCACTTGAATCCTAGGTATCTGTTTTTTACCAAAGTACATTCCTTCTCTTTGAACTGCATTTCTGAGAAGGTTTGAGTCTAAATTGCTGTACATTGCACACAAATGCTGAGACTCTATCAGTACTTATGAAGGCAAAATATTTTCAAATTCTCAAAATTTGGATGAATGTGTTTTGTTGGATTCTTCAGTAAAAGTTTTCTAAACAAGATTTTTCAAATGGAAAAGAAATCTAAAATAATCTGCATTTCTATGCTAGTTGTAATACACCACATAAAAGATTGATCCTGCAAAATGCTGGTTTCCCCTTCACAATATTCACCTCAGAAAATAGCACTATCTGTCAGCTAAGGCAATAGGCCTGTAACTAATGAGAGAGTGTTCTCTTCCCTTCAGCATCCCTGGAAATGGAAAGATCACAAAGTTTAGCAGGATAGGAACACTGGGTTCAATTTCCAATTCTTTCTTTCTACAGATATGATTTTGAAAGGTGATGTTCTTATGAGATGGTAAAAGGATTACTCCACTGATGCATATCATCAGCTTATATTTAGGAGCAAAGCTGGAAGTGACTTGGAAAGAAGGGAATTCTGTTACCTTCTAATTGAATCGGAATGTCTTATTAGTATCCTCTCTCAGTAATCTGATATGAAAGTCGCTAATATAATACGACTGTAACATTGTATTAGCAACAATATATTCTGATATGATATGAATGCTAATGCAATACAAAGGAATGTTGCTAATGTGTTAATCAGATAAGATATTGCTAATGAGATATGAGAGACTCCACTAAAAAAATTCATATTATTTCCCTTAACCTTTTGAAGACAGCATTAATCTTGCTAACCAGGGATGCTGCAAAATGTCCTTTTGCTCTTTCCTGGACATGTAGGATCCAGATTTCAGGTTTGTAGGCACTGTGTTTTTACTGACAGAGTATTCGGCCTCAATAATAAGGAGAATAAATAAGTGCAGAGTGATTTGTGTAGTCCCAAAACAATATATACTGATGTGGTAGTTACTTAGCATAGACGTAATGTGCAACTCTTTCACAAAATCATAGAATCACAGAATTATACGATCATTAAGGTTGGAAAAGACCTTTAAGATCATGGGGTCCAACCATTAAAGTAGCACTGCGAAGTCCACCACTAAGCCGTGTCCCTGAGCACCACATCTACATGGCTTTTGTATACCTCCAGGGATGGTGACTCAACCACTTCCCTGGGTGTCCTGTTCCAATATCTAATAAACCTTTCAGTGAAGAATTTTCCTAAGATCCAATCTAAACCTCCCCTGGCACAACTTGAGGCTGTTTCGTCTTGTTCTATTTCTTGTTGCTTTGGAACAGACACCCACCTTGCTACAACCTCCTTTCAGGTAGTTGTAGAGTGTGATAAGGTCTCCTCTCAGCCTCCTTTTCTCACAGTTCCCTCAGCTGCTTCTCATAAGACTTGTTCTTTGTTTCAGCTGATCTCCAATAGTCTTAGACAAATTAGGATTTAAGGCGCACAACATCCAAGTGAAAGAGAGTAATGTCATTCCCCACATTACACAGGAAGAAACTAAGGCTCAGAAAAATGAGTTATCCATCACGTGACTGGATGTGAACCTGGACAGAACTGTAGAATTCCTGTAGACAGAAGTCTATTTTATTAATGAGTTTTTTCTTTGGTCTCCTACTGTAAATTTTCATTTTTCTTTTTCATTGCTTGGTGTGTTCTCAAGCAGGAATGAAAAGAATGATGGTGGTATGAAGGTATTGGACTGGAGCTGCAGAAGTTGTTCTTTGCTCCCCCATCTATGAGACACCAAATGGAAGAAGACACAGGTAAACTTAGGTGTAAAGTTTTTAAGTTAATTTGCCTGCAAATGTGCACTCTGAATATTTGGGCCATACTTCAGCTTATATAAATCAGAGCAGCTCTGCTGACTTCAGTGAAGTTATGACCTCTGTGCTACATAATAGCCTATGCATTTGAGGAAGATACTAATGTTTTCCTGCTAGTGGAGGAAGAGAAACATGAACAGTCTTAAATGTTGGAGCGTCCCCCTGCATCATGTAGTGTTATAATTGTCATGAAACACTGATGAAATGCCATACACCCAAAACATCATGTCAGTTTGTCCATGGTTTTACAGTCCTATGTGCCAGCCTGATAAACAGACATGCTGTTTTAAGAAATGGTTTATAAGTACTGACGGGAAGTGAGGAAGACTTTGACTTAGTATTAGTCTAACTACTGGAAAGCATTTTAGTGTTGCCTTTTCCATACAGACCTCAATAGCAGGCCTTTTTTATATAAATAGATGTGTTAACAAAAAAACACAGCACCCTTTATGGATTTAAAAGAGTAGCTTTTAAAATTAATTTTTGGCTATATAAATATAACCAGTGTTGTGGAAATGAGTTAAAGGCTGCATTGAACATTTTAGTTACTGTTTTTTAAGGCAAGAGGAGGGTTACAGAGACCAAAGTGTATCTTGGTAAATCAATGATTAATCCTGTATTCATCCCTCTCCATGCATTTTGGAGAAATATCTACTGCCCTTTGAGTTTGCTGTCCTACTTCTCATTTTTGTTTATTTTGGTCCATTTAAGAGATAACATCACAGCCCCCTGCTAGAGAAGGTCTGTGCTCTTCCTTGCTGTTCGTCACTGTCTGGCAGTGTCCTCAGATCACTATTTAGGTTGTGTCAGTGTCATGTCAGCTGATATACAGACCAAAATGTATTGCAAATAATTTTTAACTTACTGCCACACCATACTTTCGATAAAATAACCAGGGAATTCATTCATGAATGGGTATTTCCCTAAACTCCATTGCAGACTGGAGCTCTTCAAAGACATCTATTTTTGTTTGGCTAGATAATGACCATCCTCACTTATTGTAGGAGGATGGCTTCATTAGGTGCTAACAAATTCAGTTCCTCTTAGGGAGCTAAATACAGCATATTTAACCTCACACTATGTTCCCTCTTCTTATTTTTATGGCTTCACTAACTTAATTTTCATCTTGAATGAGTCTATACGTTGTCCTGTATCACCAGGGAAAACAACACCATTACCACAAACAAAAAACCCCCTTTACAACAACCTTTTCCCCTATACACACTTTTTAATTGTATAAGAATGGATCTTAAGAGAAGCAAAAAAATCTTCTGTGCTCTGGTCCTCTTTTTTTCAAGCATGCAATGAATTAATAAATCAAACTATCAGTTATGGCAGAGAAAAAGAATAAGTATAGTTCAAAATAAATACCAAATTTTTTGTTGGGTTGAAGGAAGGTCCCCTTATGCATATAGTTTCCCTGAGATGGGGATGAATTAGGTTGTGCTGAGATGCATATGCATCAGTAGAGATTATGAATGTAGCACCTATATGTATACAAAAAGTGTTAAAGTCAACACTTCTAATGTTTAGCAGGAGGAAACTTCAGTAAAGGAATTTACAGTTAGATGTAGATCAATACATCGTTGGGATATATACTATGTTACATTAATTAAAACATGTAAAAAAACCATATTGACTTCTTTGACTGACAAATCCTTAGCTTAAAAGCTTTTTCTTTGATTCCATTTGCAGTAGATGTTACAGCTATAGTAAACAGAAATGCCTAGGAAAGGGTATGAAATGTATGTGTGTGTGGTGTTTGGTTTTTCATCTGTTTGTTTGTTTTTGTTAACTATGTACTACGTAAGAAAATATTTTCATACTTAAACTGACATGGTTTTCATACTAGTTTCATCTTTTTTAGTACCTGCCAGCTTGTAGGTGGAATCCCTTTTCCTAAGAACAGCATGTTACTACACGAGTTAGAACAGGAACAGGAGACAGGGAACATAACCTTTCATCTTTTGGTTCTTGGCTCCCTTTTTTGTGACATTTTGGCAAAGTTATACAGTTATTTTGTGGTTTAGATTATCTACAGAATGGGTGTATTAATAATTACCTTCTTGCAGAGGTAATTATAAACTCTTTAATAGTGATTAATAATCAGAAATGTTTTAATCCCCTTACAGGAAGGGAATTAAATGCAAAGTACTATTATTACTGTTAATGCACAGTGAACTTTCATGCCTGTGTGTAGTGCTTTCCTCTTTTATCCATTTCCCAGCTTAACACTTACGTTTTAAATTCAAACTATATTAGGAAAGGTTATTCAGGAGAAAGCAGAATGGTGGTTGCAAAGGAAAATTTGAGGTAAGGGGTAGGTTATTGAAGGCAAATGAAGCCACTGACTTCATTGTGCCTTACAATAGAATGGAGGAAAGCAGAATAAAAGAACTATTAGTATTAATGTGAATAATGACCTATAAATATTCCACTTGTTAACCATGTAATCAGTTCTCTGCTCTCAATGGTTGTCTATCTTCCCTTTTTTATATTTGTATATTATAATTTAAATGCATACATTATAATAACTTTTTTAGCTTACTGGTTTAATGTATGAGAAATTATTCATTTAGCAGTAAGATATTTATTCATTTATATTGGATTGGAATTGCAAAATCCTTGCTTAGGAGATTTAGTACACTAAGTAGTTATTCCAGAAGGTAGTAAGGTTAAAAGTGATATGATTCAAGGGTTTCCAAAGCTGACAGAGGCATCTGGTGCCCAGCTTTGGGTACTGCTGGTAGACACCTTGTTTAGACAGGTTTCAGCCATAGTCACTCTGTTGGATCCCCTGTGTTTGATGTGCGAGCTCCGTACCAGAATAACATACGTTTGTTTTTAAACTGTTGCCTGCTGATGCTCACTGAGTATTTACAGGTTGGCAAGCTAAAAATGGAAAGCTAGAACTTTTATCATGCTGTCCTTGGTGACAGTATTAGGCAGAACAATGTTGAACAAAATAATTTCATCAGTATGAACATTTCTTTATCTGTTTTGTCCACTCAACAAGCTTGTTTGACTCCAAGTAGACCATCTAGTATTTAAGAGAGGTTTGAGGAATTGGTTCGTGACAACCATTGAGGTAAGAAATCTGGTGCCACTAGCCTTGTTATTCCCTCTTCTCCAGGTTTTGAACAGATGCTGTGGTTTAAATCCAGTAGTCAGCTAAGCACCGCACAGCCACTTGTCCACTTCCCTGTGGTGACATGAGGAAAAGAATTGGAAGGGTAAAAGTGTGAAAACTCGTTGGTTGTGATAAAGACAGTTGAAAAGCAAAAGCCACAAGCACAAACAAAGCAAATATGGGATTCATTCACTACTTCCCGTCAGTGGGCAGGTTTTTGACCACCTCCAGGAAAGCGGGGCTTCATCACGTCTAATGGTTGCTTGGGAAGAAAAACACCGTAACTCTGAATGTCCCCACCTTCTTCCTTCTTCACCCAGCTTCTGTTGCTAGGCATAACACCATATGGTATGGAATACCCCTTTGGACAATTGGGGTCCGCTGTCCTGACTGTGTCCCCTCCCAACTCCTTGTGCAACCCCAGTCTACTTGCTGTAGGCAGAAAAGAACTTGATGTTGTGTAAGCACTGTTCAGCAATAACCGAAACATCCCTGTGTTATCAACACTGTTTTCATCACAAATACAAAGCATAACCCCATACAAGCTACTATGAAAACAACTGACTCTATCCCAGCCTAAACCAGTGCAACAAATAAACTAGATACAGGTTTCCAAACACACAGTGGGATTAACTTGCTTTTTATCTTATTGCAGGTAAATGGCTTTCCCAACTAATGGATCTGTAGGCCACAGAAATCATGATCACTCTCAAAAATAAGTACTCTATGATTGTATTTCCTTAGAGAGAAAAATGTTGAAAGTTACAGGAAAAAAGCCTAAAAAGAAGAACAAATTTTCACCTTCTTTCATCTCTTACAATGCTATTTTTAATACCACAGGGCTTCAGCTGCATCTTCAAGATATAATGAGTCATCAGTAGGGTGTGTGTTGTATTCTGGATATCCTAGCTGTCTAAAATGTCACTGGAGTTCATTAATAAATATCAAAGAATAATAAATAATCAAATAAATAGTGACACACTGACACACCAAGGTTAGAGGGACAGGGTGTTAGCAAGGGCTCTCAGCCTGTTGCACCAGCGAAAGACATCAGAGGAACTAAAGGAGGTTCCTCTAAGAGGATGACACGGCCAAGAGCCCAGCTGAAGTGCCTCTACACCAGTGCACACAGAATGGGCAATGAGCAGGAGGAGCTGGAAGCCACCGTGCTGCTAGAAAGCTATGACTTGGTTGCCGTTATTGAAACTTGGTGGGACCAATCCCATGACTGGAGTGCAGCTATCCATGGCTACATGCTGTTCAGAAGGGAGAGGGGAGGAAGGAAGGGCAGAGGTGTTGCTTCAAGAAATGGATAGAGTGTGAAGAGCTGTCTCTGAAGAATAGCCAGGAGCAGATCGAAAGCTTATGGGTAAGAATCAGGGACTGAGGCAACAAAGGGAACCTTGTGGCTGGTGTCTACTACAGGCCACTACTACAGGGGGTCTATTGTTGAAACCTTCCTACTCCAGCTACAGGAGGCATCACGCTCTTAGGCTCTCATCCTGCTGGGGTACCTGTGGCAAACCAATATGCAGTTTCTGTCTTAAGCATTTCACGGTTTCAAGGAACCCATACCTCTCTTGGTACAACGGCTCGAACATATCTTGATGTGGAGTGGACACCAGAGAAGAGAGATACCGGTTCCCGCAGAGCAGAGATACGGTGCAGGCGCAACAACCGGTTCCTGCAGAGCAGAGATATGGTGAGAGGAGACACTAAGGCCTGCAGATGGGCCGTTGCCTGTTGCATCAGCCTGTTGCATATGCGTGAAGTTTCTTGGAATCAGCCTGTTGCATACGCACAAAGTTTCTTGGAATATGGAGATTGTGGGACTCGGACTGCATAAAAATGAGACCATCAGAAGCGAAAATGGGGACCCCCACCACCAAGGAACATCAAGAGGACCAACAGGACACCACTGGATCCACGGGTGGTGATATCTTCTTTGCGCACTTTCTCTCTCTCTGTGTCTCTTTGTCTCTCTTTCTCTCTCTCTCATCCCTCTCTTTGTTGAAGTGTAAAAGACGTGTTGCACAGGATTTGTTTGTTTAGTTGACCGAGAGAGAATCTTACAGATTGAATTGCAAGAAAATGGACAGGCGTTTAGCTAGAGGAGGGAAACGGGCTAACGTTTTCCCACTGAATCGGAGAGTCGGGACACTGCAGCTCTGTGGTGGTAGCTACTGCAATTATTTCTTTCTTTCCTTTTTTTTCTCTTTCTCTTGCATTTGTGAACCTGATGTTGGGCAAATAATGTTACCTGATGCTTGACTCCGTTTTGAGTCTTAATTTTGTTCCCGAGAATACAAATAAAACCTGGGTCCAGTCTATGACCAGTACGCGACAGTACTTCAACCACCCCAACATCTGCTGGAAAATTAACACAGTGACCGGTAGGCAATCCAGGAGACTCCCGGAGTGCATGGAGGATAACTTCCTGTGCCAGGTAACAGACAGCCCTACCAGAGGGGATGCCACACGGGACCTGTTGGTCACCAACACGTAATCAGTGACATCAAGCCTGAAGGCATCCTGGGCTGCGGTGATCATGCATTGGTGGAGTTTGCAGCCTTAAGGGATAGAGTACAAGCAAAGAGTAAAGTCAGGACCCCGAATTTTAGGAAAACAAACTTCCATCTCTTCAGGGAGTTAGTCAATAGGACGCCCTGGGAAAATGCCCTCAGGGACAAGGGAGCCAAACAGAGTTGGCAGATCTTTAAGGACACTTTCCAGAGAGCTCAAGAGCTCTCAATCCCCATGTGTAAGAAATCAGGAAAGGAAGGCAAGAGACCAGCATGGCTGAGTGGAGACCTGATGGGCAAACTAAAGATCAAATAGGAAATGAACAGGCAGTGGAAGCAGGGACAAGGCATCCTGAGATGAGTACATGAATGCTGCCTGGTTGTTTAGGAAGAAGGTCAGGAGGGCCAAGGCGCATCTGCAGCTGAAAATGGCAAGGAATGCAAAGAATAATCAGAAGGGTTTTTACAGGCATGTCAGCCAGAAAAGGAAGGTCAAAGAAAGCGTACCCCACCTGATGAACAAGGCTGACAGACTGGTAACAAAGGATGAGGAGAAGGCTGAGGTGCTCGACGACCTCTTTACCTCAGTCTTCACTGAGGCAAATCTCTCTTCCCACACCTCTCGAGGGGATGGACCACAAGATGGGGACTGGAGGAGCAAACTCTCTCCTGCTGTGAGAGAAGATCAAGTTCGAGACCACCCAAGGAACCTGAACACGCACAAGTCTACGGGACTTTATGAGATGCCTCCCAGAGTCCTGAAGGAAGTGGCTGATGTAGTTACCAAGCCACTCACCGTGGTATTTGAAAAGACATGGCAGTCAGGTGAAGTCCCTGGAGACTGGAAAAAGGGAAACATTGCACTCATCATTAAAAAGGGTAGCAAGGAGAACCCTGGGAACTACTGACCTATCAGCCTCACTTCTGTGCCTGTGAAGATCATGGCACAGAACCTCCTAGAAGCTATGCTAGGGCACATGGAGGACAGGGAGGTCATGTGGGACAGCCAGCATGGCTCCTCCAAGGGCAAATCCTGCCTGACCAACCTAGAGGCCTTCTATGATGGATGCCCACTATATCAGTGGGCAAGGGAAGAGCTACAGATGTTGTCTATCTAGAATTCTATACGGTCTTTGACACAGTCCCCCACAACATCCTTCTCTCTAAATTAGAGAGATATGGTTTTGATGGGTGGACTGTTGGGTGGATGAGGAATTGGTTGGATGGTCGTATCCAGAGAGTAGTGGTCAACAGCTCAATGTCCAGGTAGAGACTGGTGATGAGCGATGTCCCTCAGGGGTCTGTCTTGGGACCAGTAACCTTTTATATTTTCATCAATGACATAAACATTGGGATTGAGTGCACCCTCAGCACGTTTGCAGACGACATCAAGCTGAGTGGTGTGGTTGACACCCCTGAGGGACACGATGCCATCCAGTGGGACCTGGACAAGCTCGAGAATGGGCCTGCATGAATCTCTGAGGTTCAACAAGGCCAAGTGCAGGGTCCTGCACCTGGGTCGGGGTAACCCCCAGCATCAATCCAGGCTGGGGGATGAAGGGATTGGGAGCAGCCCTGCCGAGAAGGACTTGAGGGTAGTGGTGTGTGAAAAGACGGACATGAGCCAGCAATGTGCTCTCACAGCCCAGAAAGCCAGGGCTGCATCCTAAGCAGCGTGGCCAGCAGGTGGAGGAAGGGGATTGTGCCCCTCTGCTCTTCTCTGGTGAGATCCCACCTGCAGTCCTGCGTCCAGCTCTGGAGCCCTCAGCACAGGAAAGACACGGACCTGTTGGAGTAAGTCCGTAGGAGGGCCACAATAATGCTCAGAGGGCTGGAGCACCTCTCCTATGAGGACAGGCTGAGAGAGTTGGGGTTGTTCAGCCCAGAGAAGAGAAGGCTTCAGGGAGTCCTTATTGTGGCCCTCCAGGACTTAAAGGGGGCTTGGAAGAAAGACAGGGACAGACTTTTTATCAGGGCTTATAGCACTAGGACAAGGGGTAATGGTTTCAAACTAAAAGAACGCAGACATTTACTAGATCTAGGGAAAACATTTTTCACATTGAGGGTGGTGAAACCCTGGCACAGGTTGCCCAGAGAGGTGGTAGATGCCCCATCCCTGGAAACATTCCAAGTCAGGTTGGATGGGGCTCTGAGCAACCTGATCTAGTTGAAGATGTCCCTGCTCCCTGCAGGGGGGTTGGATTAGATGACCTTCAAAGGTCCCTTCCAACCCAAAGATTCTATGATTCTATGAATCTATTACAATAAAGGTTGATTAAATAGTCAAGAGACATTCACATGCTTGTGGAGATGGTAAAACAGAGGAACATCTGCATAAGCATCTGAAAGTGATCCAGCTGCTGACCCTTGCTCTTACACAGATGTCTGGCTACTCTTCCGTCTCAACTATAGATGTCTATATAGGAATAGATGGGCAGAAAGACATATGGATAGCCACATGTTGATGGATGATTAGTTGGATAAAGCTGACAGTGGGCAAAGAGGTAATGAATAATTTTGCTAGAGATGAGAGCCAGTACTTTTTGAGCCTTGTACATTCGGGAAGCTGGAACTCTTCATTGCGGTTATCACTGAGGGGACAGCTTCCCCAGAGAGCATCCCAGACTGACCTTTTATCAAGCCGTTACAGGACTGTTGGTTTTTAGATGCTCTCTCAAGTCTTCAGCTTCTTTTGGCTCAGAAAGAACGATAAAACTCTAACATCTGTGTCCCACCTGCTAGATATTTCAGTTTGAAAGAGAAAGAAAGAGAACAATGTTTTAGTCTGGAAGGGACTTAATCATTTCACCTGTAACACTGTCCACATTTCTCATAGATTTCCATTACTGGCTGCTTTAATAATGTGTCTCACTCACTGCCTCTTTCTTGCACAAACTTGGCTTTGGTTCCGTTTATTCCTTTCCTTTTGATAGACTATAGATCTGTTCACCCAAAGTCATAAATCCTCACTAGTATGATACACAATACAGGTTTAGGGACTTTGTCTTTGGGGTCCAACAAAGACTTCCAAATCTCTCTTGATAACATTATCTCCTACCTTTTTAATTTCTCAGCAAAAACATTTTCTGCAAAATTGAAATCCTTTATCTTAAAACCATACATCTTAGTTGTGACCTTGTACCCCTTAAATATGAATAAGAGCCACTACTGAATGCTACCTTTTCTGTTTTGCCTGGTCAGCTTACAGTATTACCTACTATTTTGTGCCGCTTGAGAAACAGCCATCCTTTGTTTATCCACAGTAGTTAATTTTCTTCTCGGCCCTAGGGAGCTTAAAAAAAATTTCTTCTACATGGTTCGGTTGGGATTTTTTTCACTGTGAGTTGGGTTATCAAGGTTATTGGAATTACAATTTGGATTAGTTTCATGTCTTTTAGTTAAGATGGTATTACTGGAGTTAAAAACCCTTGTTTAAAAACATATGAGTCTATGTTCTATTTCTACTGTGCTGTAGTATTTAATCAAGGGATTCTCAATGTCAGTCTATTTGCATTTATATTGCACTTTTCAAGCAGGTACTTTATAAAACTTTTTTTAAGGAATGAGAATAAACTATTAGCTAAACTGCTACAGAGAGAACAGACAAGTAAAAATAGAGAAATTTCAGCCTGTTTGCTTCATGAAATTCATGTATAAGACGTTGCACAGGTGGATGAGATTTTGCCCATTTTCCAGCTTTGGAAAAAATCCCTATTTTAACAGATTTATGAAAAAGAAAAGAACAGCAATAAGGTCATGACCAGTGAAAATTACCTTTGGTACACCAGCAGGTTTTTTGGGGTTTTTTTTGGTTTTTTTCTGTTGTGTGCTACATGTTAAGTTAGGTATATGGTATGGGTTGTTAGGGTTTTTTTCTAGTTTTCAAATAATTTTCCTTCTTCAAAATCAATCTCAGCCAACATATCATATTCTATTCTCCGTTAGATAATTTGCTTATGATGAAAGAGAACACTACAATTTGCAGAGTTGTATACACAGATTTAATCAACACCTCTTTTATTGCTGCTTTTCCAGTATCCCACTCAAACAAATATTCACACAAGTCCCAATCTAACTTCCAAGTAAATGGTAAAGTTTCACAACCTATAATGTTGTCAATACACAGGGCACGTTCATTGGGGCTAGCACAGGGTATCCTAGTGTATTGCACTGAAAATAGGTTATCCTGCCCCTTGATTGTTAACAGATCTCATCTACCCTTTTTTTCAGTCTTTTCTTAGGAAAGGGAGGACACGAGACCACTGAATAAGGAGGAAACCAGCCTGTCTTGCATAACATATGCAGCTAAACTGGAGGTAAGGCAGTGGTTTGTATTTTTTAATATAAAGAATTCAAAGGACTGAGAGTCTTCTGAATTCAAAGTTTCAGATGTGATTCATTTCACTTTAAATAGATATACACAGAGCAGACTTTTTTATCTGAGCTAGTCACTGCATACTCTCTCTATAGTAAATGGAGAGAAGTAATCATGTCCAAGGCATGATTCCTCTCATTTTAAAGCAGAGGTCTAAAACATGCTGTGAAGCACATAATTCTGTTCATTGGGCATAAAGAAAGATTACCTAAGGTGCAGACATAATTGTACGTATTTAAAGCTAAATAAAAGCTAATTCTTAATTAACTAAATATACAAAGATATTCTTACTCTGATTTAAAAGAAATAAATTCAGCATACCTCAAATTTTTATGGATATCAAAGATATTTATTCCTGTTTATGCTTTGTTTAAAGAATTCTGTAAATCTCACAAGATACCCACCAGTTTTTGATTCTACCAAGTCCTAAATCATTGTCTTAGTCTGACCTGGATGAATTTCTTATAACCATCCCTATTTTGTGTCGTAGGATTTGATATAATTTAAAACTTCCTTCAGGCTGTGGAATGACTCCATCTTAAACTATTGGGATTTTTTTCCCTAGAAATGTCAAGATCTAGAGCTGTTTGCACTAACGTGTATTGAGTTCAGCAATACCACACTACCTCCAGCACTGAGAAAAAGAGAAAAAAATCGACTACATAATAGTAAAATCTTAGGTAAGGCAGAGAGAATTAAAAAAAAGTGCCTGAAGTGTGGATTTTAAAAAAGAAATAAATGTAAATGTGTGTGTGGAGGGATTGTATTGGTTTAGTTTGGCTTGGTTTTTGGTTGGGTTCATTTTAAAAAAAAAAAAACAAACCCAAACCTCCACAAACAAGAAGCGACAAAGCAAACATCGCCTGGAATCCCAGTCTTTCTTTTTATGTATATTTCCCTATGTGCAGCTTTTTAAGTGTCCATTTGTTTGTTATGGTAATTTATGTCATTCTGTATTGTATTATACACCTAATGCACAGCTGGTCTCCTAATGTAGATTTCTTCACTCTTGCTTCCACAAAACCCTTCTTTGCACCAAGTACTTATCTTTACAATTATTTTCCATGGACTCTGATTCTCTAGGCAGCATAATATCCTGGTTGCCAAGCTGCTGGAGCAGCCTGGGCACATTCAAATCCAAATGTTAATGTTTTCTACTGCCTACATGGGTAAAATGGGAATTTTGCTTCTTTTAAGCATACAGCTTGCTGTTCAATACTTCTTGGTACCATACCAAGATGTAGCGCTGAGGAAACTTATGAAAAAGAGAAAGATAGGTTTTGGGTTTGGTTTTTTAATCAATGTGTGTTGCAAAACATTGACAGAAAAAAAAAAAGTAGCAATCATTTCTTAACTACCTTCTTGGAACTGAACGATGTCATTTCAAAGCAATTAAAACAGCTTGCAATAGCCTCAGAAAAATTAGTCTGGGCATTGTCCTGGACTTAGCTAGATATGGACAACCAGATAATTAGAGAGCTAAAGATGGCTAGACCCCAAGATTTTTATGCATTTACCTTTTGTTGACTTTGTAAAGATTTCAGTAGGAATTTCTGTGTCACGGAAGGTATTCCAGGATTCGTGGACGAAAATTTGTCTATGTTTGATGTGTTATGTAAACGTACTGGAGCGAAACTTGAAGTAGACTGAATGTACAGGAGAGGTCAGAAACAACTAAATACCCAGGTATCTACACAGCTCCTCAGGTGGGTTAGCGAACTTGCCCTGGCCACACAGCCTCAGTCGCTGTAGCAATGACACTGGAGACAAGCCATTCTCTTGGAAGAGATCAGGCATAATTTTTAAAGACAGAGGTAAGTCAGAGTGGATTCTCCATTGAGCTATTTGAAAAGGAATCCTTAAGAGCTTCTCATACCATTGCAACATGTAAAGACTCCAGAGTAGATTGTGAAAAGGAGTTCGAGAATAAATGGCAGCAACAGTCCTGCTTCCTGCTGCATGAAACTTTGGAAGGTGCGGTAGATTCTCTAGGACTTTAAGGTTATTCACAAGACTTCTCTTTGACAGATCTGTAGGAGGAAGGCTTTGCACACCGAGAATTAGGACATGCGCATCTCGGAACGCGCAACTCAGAAAACATAGACCAAAGAAAGAAATGTAAGAGACATCACACTTCTTCCTTGCATTTCTTCCTTATTCCAAGAGCTTGTGTGTGTCCTTATTGGAGCTGCCCTTCTGTTTATGTCAGCTTTTCATGGAGGCTTTCTCAGGACTGCTTCAAAGAAGCATGATAAACAGAAAGCTGAAGGGGCCAGGGAATACACCCAGCATCAATGCACCACCCAATGTGGTAACTGTCTCAACAGGGGACCTATAGAAAACAGTTACATTCTTTTGGAAAAGAAAACCAAACCAAGCCACAAAACACAAAACAAAACCCTTAGGAAGTCCCATTTCTCCCTCTTCCCTTTAAGGTGATATAAAAGCCCAGGACAAAAAAAAAAAAATGCCCCCCTCCCCACTCCATAAATCTGATAAGCAGCTGAGCATCTCCAAACTGTGTACCTCAGCGGGTGAAGAAAAGCATGAAATTTATGACTTTGGTGTCTCTGCTGCTTTTCCTGCTACCCTGAATTACTCTTCATTTTGGCTAATATACTGTTGCTTGCTAAGATCATCACTAACTGAATGATTTTCCTCCATCTGTCTAAAAAGGCAAGAAAAGTAATGAATAGGTTAAGACATCCTCTCACCCCTAGAAAATGCCCTTTCCAGGTCAAGGTTACAGTCAGAATGGTAAAGAGGTGTGTGTGATGGGAGCTTGTTTCTGTTGTAATTGCTAGCAGACTAAGCAGACCTGAGCCTCCAGGGATGTCGATCCGTCAGTGATAAATTGATACAAAACATTCTTGAAAAGTTTGTTTTGCTGCCATTATGCTAATATTTGCTCAGTGGATATGAGTTTGGCGTGAAATGCCTGCAATTCAGGGGAGAATGAGGCACTTTAAATTAATAAATAACAATAACAATGATGACATCAGGGTCAAGAGAAAGAATGGCTAATGAAAACCATCACCTGCACTCAGCCGGAGCATGAGAGTGAATCCAGCTTGATGTGCACTGGGGAATTCTGGGAATTTAACAATTAAAGGCTGTTTCTCCAGAGAAGAGAGGGCTCCATCTTCCTCGACATTGCTAATGAAGTGTAATTCATTTTACCTCTTCCCCACCTTTCAAAATCAAAGTTCAAGAGGCCGTAGCAGACAAATTTCAAAGGAGAGGCATGCATACCTCTTGCAATGCTGCTCATGCTCTTTAGGGAATATCCTCATGTTCTATTAATTATTGTACTTCTCTGGCATTATTATTCATGGACTAGCATCTCAAAATACTTGACTTAGCAGCGATTCTGGAACTAATACTAATAAGTACAAGGCTATGCCTTGGGTGAAACGTGTTTTTTTCTTATGGGTACAAAGGAGGGTAATACTTTTCTTCACAATTCAGCCATTTTTTTTCACATCTGTGAGCAGAAAGCAGTCATTTGGTTAATTATATTGATTTCAATATTTAAGAGGCAACGTTGGGAGCGTATCATTGGGAACACTGGTGCAGCACCCACGTACACACAACCCAAAGTGGTGTTGCCATCATATAACCAGCAGCTTATCAGCAGACAGAAGTGTCAACAGATAGTAAAGTCCCACGTTACTGTCAAGGTATGAGCCAAGCTGCTTAACAGAGCCAACAAGCCACTTTGTAGGTTTGCAAAGAGGTGACCATAGCTCTGTCCAGACTTTTTCAGGAGGCATACTGTCAAGCCACAACGCTTGCTTGGGCATGAGTTCAAATTGCATTGGAGTATCGGTATCTCAGACAGTGGAGGTCGTTGGGAAATATAACTAGTGAGTGGCTAGGAACTAATATTATAGTTTGCAAGTAGATTTTGGACCTATTAAGGTTAAAGAAACTGGCACTAGTAGCTTGAGTGACTGGAAGAAATTCCCTTTTTAAAGGCCTTGATATTAAACTAGTTTGTTCTGCAGAACTGACAGGAAAAAGGATCAATGTTTTAAACCTGAGTGAATGAAATTAGGCTTGAAAAAATACATAATTTTTCATGCTTTTAGGCAACTGAAGATTTTCCAAGTAAGAAAGAACAAACTCTGTATTTAATTGTATTTTTGGTTTTGCCTGCCTCATTAATCTCATGGAACTTCAGTCTCTTTTTAGTAAATATATTTAGTTAAACTGGAAAGTTTTCCCACCTCAATTTTGCACAATGAAGATGTTTCTTCAAGCTGCAAACAAGGGTCTGAAATGAGCTCAAACTTTGAGCTTTTCCATGACACAAGGACATTCTCCTGTGGGACAGTTTAGTCTTTCTTAAACATGAAACTTGCTCTGTTATCAAGTGTTGACTGGATACATGAATTTATCAACTTACTAACCGATGATGGAATAAGTATCTTATTATTTTAAGAATTTTAAATAGGTAAACATTCCATTTTTCATTTAATTAAAAATAATTCAAAATACATAAAAGCTTATAAGTAATTTTTAATTTGAAAAATAGGCAAGCATTCTGTTATCAAGGAGTCAGCTGGATATAATCCCAACATGAACTTCACTGCGAGGAGAGAACAATTCTTTTTTTATTTTACAGGAATGTGTTTTCTTCCTCTGACTACATAATAAATACTCTTTCAAAATACGTATAAATTTTGGCAAGAAAACAAGGAAGAAAAAAACCTTCTTAGCTTTTGACTGATCTTGGCGTTTCCTTTACTTATTGGATATCAGTGTGAAGAGCAGATTGCAATGTTTAACTGTCTAATACATGCTGTGAAGGATTTCATTGATACTGCCATGCTGAATTGTTAGCCATTAGAAGTCTTTCATATTACATGCATTTCTACACATTGTTACTAGAGATTGCTTTGTACAAGAGTGCTTTATTAGGATAGGGCAATTTGATAGATGTCAACAAACATGGAATAGATATTATACTTTATGTATACATATATTATATATATCTAAAATGAAACGAAGTACAATTTGATGACATATAATAACACACTGTGTATTTGTGAAAAGTATATGACAATTAGTACTATAGTTTTAGAACAATGTATGCTGTTATAGCTTTAATTCCAAAAATATACAGACTCTAATACGGTAGTTGTCATCCCAGAAATATACATGTTGTGACAGTTGTCATTACAGAAATATACATACTGTGATAGCTGTCATTGTGAAATATATACACAGTAATAGATGTCAGCAATGAAATATAATAATAATAATAACATCTAGCAATTTTTCATACTGGGTCCAAAAGAGCTTTAAAAATATAGTATCATGCCCAGTTTTCAGATGGAGGAACTGCTGTCCAGAGGATAAGTGATTTGCCCAAGGTCATGAAGCAGACCTATGGTAGAGGTGGGAACAGAATGCAGATTTCTTTTCCTCTGGCCTGGACATTGTGCCACATTTCATCAAAATCACTCGATATGTGAAAGAAATGGATATTCTTCCACAATGGGACTTGAGACTGTTTAGAAACTGGCAGGATTGGCTTGGCACCTTCCAGGATCAAGGCTCATTCCCCTTGAACAGAGATAACAGAACAATTCACAACAAATCATTTATCTGACAAATTAGCTTCCTTCTGCATACCAGCAGATCACAGGCTTCTCAGATTTATTTACTATCTGAAATGATTTGACAGAATTTTCTGCCTTATTTTTTTTATTATTAAATCTGTGGAGATACTTTGATTTTTTTTTTCTGTTGTTTAAACAGGGTCCTTATTTGTAATAATTGGTCAGAGAAATTTCATGATCTTAATACAGTCTTCTTGACTGAGTAAAAGAGCATCTCACTGAAAATATTTACATCTTTAAAACTACTACTGCTAATAGGAATAAGTGTTTGATAAACACATTCCTAGCAGGAAACTTCAGTGTCTTGAATGGTCATAGAAAAATGGGTATCAGAGAAATTAATTCATGTAGAAATTCATGTAAGATTTTTTACAGTTTTTTCAACTTCAGAAATTAGATATATTAATGCCTAGGATTAGTCTGCACATAAAAGCTGATGCAATTAGGAGAATTCAGTACAAGGAATACTGGTAACAGAACATGAATGTGTGAAAGTTGTTAGGAAAAAAAAATAAAATGATTCAACAGCAGCAATGTTGCCATTACAAGCACTGGTCATTGCACAAGGCACAGTACAAGCATAACATGGAATGATACACTTATTCAAAATGGCCTTTAAAATGTGGATATATCTAGTCAATTATTTTTGTTTTCAAGCAGAATACTGCTGCCAGGTGGATTCTTTACAAAATGGAAGTGGAAGTCTTTCTCTCTTGGGACTCTAACAGTGCACATAAAGGATACATTCCAAAGGCAACAAATTTCCAAAATAAATATTTGGAGAATCTGGAAGGAGAAAGTTTGAATGGCAATTTGTCTATAAAAGGTTTTTATTTAGTTTCTACAGAACTGCTTATGTCCAAATTTCATTCTTTGTCCTTTTCCATCTACGTGTAAATTGATAATGCCTGAAAAGAACACTCAGATATTGAGTCAGTCAGTCAAAACCTTATTTCAGCTTTTACTTTTTCTATCTTCCCTTTTTAATTGTACTAAATTTCTGAAATTATTATTAATACAAAATAAAAGCCAGTACTTGCTTTACTGCTGTAGGCAATGATAACAAAAGACTAATACATTACAGTAGAAGATGTATTCTTTCTTCAATGGAAAAGCTATGGAGGTCGTCTATCTGGACGTCTGTAAGGTCTTTGACACAGTCCCCCAGAACATCCTTCTCACTAAATCAGAGAGAGATGAATTTGATGGGTGGACTGTTGAGTGGATAAGGAGTTGGTTGGATGGTCGCATCCAGAGAGTAGTGGTCAATAGCTCAATGTCCAGATGGAGATCGGTGTCGAGTGGTGTCCCTCAGGGGTCTGTGTTGGGACCAGTAACCTTTAATATATTCATCAATGACATAGTGTGATCAAGTGCACCCTCAGCAAGTTTGCAGATGACACCAAGCTGAGTGGTGCAGTTGACATGCCTGAGGGACAGGATGCCATCCAGAGGCAAGCTCAAAGAACAGGCCCATGTGAACTTCATGAGGTTCAACAAGGCAAAGTGCAGGGTTTTGCACCTGGGTTGGAGCAACACCCAGTATCAGTCCAGGCTGGGGGATGAAGGGGTGGAAAACAGCCCTGCTGAGGAGGAGTTCAGGGTACTGGTAGATGAAAACCTGGACATGAGCCAGCAATGTGCTCTCACAGCCCAGAAGACCAACCGTATCCTGGGTTGCATCAAAAGCAACATGGTCAGCAGCTCAAGGGAGGGTGTTCTGCTGCTCTACTCCACCCTGGTGAGACCCCACCTGGAGTACTGCATCCAGCTCTGGAGCCTTCAGTACAGGAAAGACATGGACCTGTTACAGGGTGTCCAGAGGAGGCCACAGCAATGATCAGAGGGCTGGAACCCCTCTGCTGTGAGGACAGGCTGAGAGAGTTGGGGTTGTCCAGCCTGGAGAAGAAGAAGGCTCCAGGGAGACCTTATTGCAGCCTGCCAGTACATAAAATAGGGCTTAAAAGAAAGATGGGGACAGATTTTTTGGCAGAGTCTGTTGTGGTTGGACATAGGGTAATGGTTTTAAACTAAAAGAGGGCAGATTTAGACTTAGAGATAAGGAATTAAATTTTCACACTGAGGGTGGTTGAAACCCTGGCACAGGTTTCCCAGGGATGTAGTAGATGTCCCATTTTGGGAAACATTCCAGGTCAAGTTGGAGGGGGCTCTGAGCAACCTGATCTAGTTGAAGATGTCCCTGCTCCTTGCAGAGGGGTTGGACTAGATGACCTTTAAAGGTCCCTTCCAACCCAAACTATTCTACGATTCTATGAAGACCGTAGTTTTCCCCCACTGGTGTGACTGGGAGAACACTGCAAACCCTTTTTTCCCAGTAACTCTTTGCTCAGTCATTTTGATGTGTGGAATCTAAAACCCCAGTTTTCTTCTTGATAAAGAAAGTCCATTCAGCATTCAAACACTGGAGAAATCCTTAGCTGACAAGTGAGCTAGATATCTTTCAGGTTTAACGGGGAAAAGGAAGAAAAAGGGAGAGTGGAGGGGGGAAAGGAGGAGATCAGACATTTTCTCAGCCCTGCTGTGAGTAATATTCATGCAAGACCATGGTAGTTTTGCACCTGGTTTTCTCATTTTCTATTCAGCTTGTCACATTTGTTTACAATTTGTCTTATTTTGTCATTTTCTTTGTGCCTTCTACCCTACACCAAACACACTTGGAATTTATTTGCAATTCAAGAAATGTATTGCTGTTGAAGCGGGACAGTTTTTGATGGGTACCCCAAAGGGAAAGGAAGAGACTTCTTCTGAGCACAGCAGAGGTGAGAGAAGTGAGAAAACAGGTTGGGTAGACTCAAAATATTCCTCTTTGCTCTTCAATTGCAGTAAGGGAAAACATTTAATGCGTACAAGAAGTTTAATCCTCGTATGAAGGATTATAAAATCCCTCCTCATCCGCTCCTACCTTTGACAATAATCTAACATCGTCTTTCATGGAATTGCAAAGAACCTGGTAAAGGCCCTTGCTTTTTCATGCATGTAGCATGTAAGAAAAACACCAGAAAGTCTCTATTTTAATAACTTAACATTCAGCTATTCAATGGATTTTCTGAGAAATTTAAACATGTTTGTTTGGAAGTAGTGTTCTGCCTGAAAAAAAAGGAAAAAATAAATCCACAAACATCTGAAAAAAAACCCCCACAACGAAAAAAAGCATAGAATTAAGGGGGAAAATGCATAAAGCCAAATCCTTAGTGGTATTAATTCATCTGAAGTCACTAGAAATATGCCATTTTACACCAGCTGTGGATCAGGCCCACAGGATTTAATATGTTCTAAAGTAATTTGGAAACTGTTTCCATTAACTTGCTTCTCTGGCATATGCTAGATTTCAGCAAAGAACTGCTTTGTTTTTAGAGTTTATTTTAGGAATTAGTCACGGATTTTATTATTGAATATAAAGGTTACCAGATCTATAACGTAACATGGTAAATGAAGTGGTAAGTGAATTCATGTTTGGTAATTTCCCACTTTAATTAGTATGCATTAAAAATGGTACTTTGTTCCATATTACCTTTTTTGTATACTGTAATAATACTGAATTTATACAAAAGCCTGTTTTGTTGTGTATTTGCGTTGGTTTAACTGCTGCGTGTACATGACACATGAGGCTGGTGGAAGGTTTGCTTTACAGAGTCATTCGAAAATTGTGGCCTTGGCCTCCCGTGATCGTTCCTATCCATCTTTTTGTGAGATCTGGGCGGGGGTCACCTCCAGAACCCATAGCCATGGGCCAGTGAGGCTCAGTGTATTCCTTCCTTCTGAATTTCATCTGCACGTTCAGCTGGCTAAATTATGCTTCCCTGCTGTTAGCTTGATCCAAACCTGCAGAAGTCAATGAAAAGACTCACATCTATTTCAAAAAGGACCAGGCATTCGATTTGCTCTTGGCGATTTCACCCCAGAAGTAGCTTCCCTGTCTTGCTCTGAGTTTATCACTTTGCCTAGTCCTTCACACACTTGGCAATTTATTCAGATTAAAGACACTGCAGCCCCTCTGCTCTCTCTATTTACATGTCTGTGAAAGTACCTTTACATCATGCTTTGTACAGCAATATTCATTTGGCTGTACAAAGCAGCACAGAAACTCTTTTACGTCTCCTTCTTTGTGGTCATCTCTTAGCCCTAACTTTAGGCAAAACACTGTGCTAAAGAAAATGCACTTTGCTTGGGATTTCCTGTGTTACCTTCAGTACTGCCCTTAATACTGGACTTTGCAAACCATTCCTGTTTCAAACCAGTTGAAACAGGTACTGCACTGGTACCTTCAGTGACAAATTCTTCCATGGAGCAGAATGCATCACGAGGAAACAGAACATGCATATGTTCTTCACTACATTTCTGATCTTCCTTAAGGACCGAAAGACATTCTCCTGCTTCTGAACATGTGTGAGAAGCCAGAAAATAAGGCTGGATTTTAAAAGGTGACTTCAACAAATTTAGTGCTACTTAAATGTGTGGTTTTGTTTCTGCAGAGTAGATCTAGCTGAGTTAAGGTGTGTGTATTTGTGTATCTATATATATATGCATGCACATACTTGCAGACATATATATACATTTAAATACATGTACATCTTAAAAATGCTTGAATTAAAAATGTCAGAAAAAATAACGCATCATATAATATATCAAATATTCATAATACCATTTAGTATATATTTAGTGTAGTTTACACAGTGAAAAGAATACTGATTGCTTATCAATATTACCATTGTTTATTGTTATTCTGATGGTTGTTCTATTATTATTATTATTACAGCACTGTTATAGCATCTATTTTGCTTCCTGATCCCAGAACAGCTATTTTTAGCTCGCTTAAATGAAGATACATGAAGCAGCTGAAGATTCATAAAGTTACAGAAGGATGAGCATGAATGATTTGTGATAGCAAAATAGTTTAGCATTAACCAACAGAGAAATAAGAAACAGAGGTTCTATAAGGTGAGTGGGAAATATACTCTGGAAGTCACCAGCGCAGACACCTGCAATTTGCCCCTTCGATATATAGAGCTGAGAAAAGCAGGACTGCAGAACAGAGTTCAATGTGGAATGGGAACAAGTATTTTGCTGAAATTTATTTATGGTTTTTACTGAAAAGTCAGCAATCGATTTAGTAAGAAGTCCACATTTAGAAAGAAAAAAATAAAAGCTAAATAGAGGAAAAGACCTAAATTGACAGTAAGCTATGACGGTCAGGCCAATCCCTTGTCTCAGTTCTATATCCCTATATATCCTTTGGAAGCCTATCACCTAGTAAACTCAAGAGAGAAGAAGGTAACCTAATCCAGAGTCTGTTTCTTTACATTGTTTCCCTTAATAATAAAGGCAATGACAAGGCAATATTGTTAAAAATCTACATCGTGATACTGAGTGACGCAAAATTCAACTCACAGTTTGGCAAGAAATGAGTGGGGTTAAGGTGGTTTCAAATTACCTTTTTTTTTCTCCCAACCACTAGGTTAAACCAGGGTCCGGAGAAGATTTCAACACCGTTCTGAGATGCCTGGGTGAACTAATGGGACAATCCCTGTGGTGCAATATGGGCTGCAGCACTATCCAGAAAATTTTAAACACTAGTTCTTCATCTAATGCAGAAATGATTGTGCTGTTCTATTTGCTGTTCTATAATGAATTACACTGGAGGTCAGCAAAGATAATCAGAATAGCTTCTACTAGTTTTAAAACTCAGGATTCACCTGTTTATTTCTCTGCTTATATAAGCTTGCCATATTACAGGGATACTCTGGGGAACATCTATACAATCTCAAAAAGATCTTTCTCCATTAGCTTTTTTAATTTAATAATATTTTTTTTTAGTCTGCAGTTCACAGCTATTGCAGTGATTCTAGTCTCTCCCCATAAAGCAAACTGAAACAGTTTGAAAACAAATTTTCTTCCGAAGCCTCGCCTAGAACTTTATGTTAGGATTTTCTTTCTTGAAAAGAGAAAACATCTCATTCTCATCCTCCTGACCTGAGTAATTCTACTTGCTGTTGGGCTTGGACCCAGATATTTTCTACCCTGTTAACTTATGTTTTGTTAATTTCCTTTCCTGCATCTCATAAGGTACTTACCGCTTCAGCTGTACTTTGTCTGCCATTTAAACCACAGTTCCTTATTTGATTTCTCTTTTACCAAGCACGTGCTAATTTCCTTCTCTTGTCCTCTGTGTCACTGCCTCTCCTTTTCTCTAGCAAGTTACGCTTTTGCTCCTGAGCACGAGGATATTTTACAGAACTTGCCCCCCTCCCCAGACCTATCCGTCTTTATCTTTCGCTGAACAACAGCACTGCAAACTGAGTGCGAGACAACACAGCTGAATGATTGATGCTCTCCAAGTCCCGAGTTTCTTTTCCTCGTTTATTCACACAGTCACCCTCCTGAGTTAAGGGTTTCTGTTGGTACCTGCCATGGTGACTAGAAAAACAAGGGTAAGCTGCCAAATCCAGCGACTGTTTTCTTGTTCTCATATTGCATTTCCTTATCGGTTGTGACAATGTGCCACAATTAATGATAGCAGAAATACCTATGTTTGATACCATATGCATCATACTTAGTGGTGATGGATTAGCAATCAAGAAAATTAATTCTGCCTTTAGAAAGTAACATCTGAACTTTGAAGTTAGGCAAAAGCTTTATAGAGTAGTGCAGATAAAAAATTCTCCTGGAAATGGGACAGCCGTGTTTCCATTGTACCTACATAATTTGTTCTGGACTGAGCCCAAGCAGAATGGTATACTTCCCAAGAAAATGCAAGGATCACTTATAAAAAATTGAATTTCATGTAGTACTGTGATTCTCAGACAACACTTTTAAGTATGAAATCTGTCCCAATGAGTCGAGTCTGAAAAGGGGTTCAGGACAGCAGAATTTGATGCCAGGAGCACATGCAGATCTCCTGGATGACCTTGGATAAATAGACGCAGTTATTCCGAGCCCTAGTTTTTAATTTATAAAGTAGATCCTTCCTTAGCTCATAAATGAATTTTGTGAATAAAATTTGTTAATAAACTTGAGAAATTTCCATATTGTAGAGAGAACTATGCATGTATCTTGATTGCTAGAATAAGAAAAACCCAATGATGGAAAAAGCTATTCACTCACTCAGTGCACCCTTCTTACTTCATCATCTGCAATGTGTTTAAAGAATCCTATATAGGACTAAGACAGACAGAATTTAATGTAGTGTTGGACATTGATTTATTTAGATTTCACCAAACACAGGTCATGTACCTTACTGGAAAACATCATAGCAACTTAAATTGTGGCCCAAAATTATGTACAATATTTCTGTTTCCAGATACCACAGCAATCTCACCTGTTTGAATTAAAATAATGAAAATTATATCCATTTTATAATCTCAAATCACTCTAGAAAGCAGAATAGATGCTTTCAAGAGACTGAGACACCCTGGAAGCTCATTGTCCAATCATGCCGGTGTTATTAATTCCAAAAAATACCTTGGTGCTCACTGTGACTCTCTGGCTTGTTGCTATCTTCCTTTTCATGCTGGGGCTGGGATTAATTTTTACCTTATTTCAGACAGGTACAAGCAAGATATCGTCATTGTAGGCAGCATTCTTAACTGTCTTTATTCTTAATAGATTAAAGTAGTAATTTGGGGAAGGCATAGTATAAATATCTGCCATATTTTATACATGTACTTGAGGATGAGAGGGATCTCATCCTGGACTGCTATGACTGTAATAACTAGTTCTCCGTTGGTTATAAATGCTGAGGGCTGCTTCCTCTGATGGAGACAATCACCTTTCAAGCATCTACACCTAATAGCATGAACCTCAATTGTTGTATCTTTAGTTACCTATCTCTAAAATGAGAGCAATATCTTGCTTTATGAGGTATAAATAGGTAGAAGCACACACACATAAATGTAACAAACTCAGTATGCAACATTCAGTTTTTTCTTAGGTTAAACAGTATTTTTCAAATAAACTGAAGTCTGTGTTCATGTTGGAAGCTCTGAGAAGCATCCAAAAGGGTTTATATTGTGATATGAAACTGGTGAGAGGAAGAAGAAAGTTTTCCACAGAGAAAAATAAGTGTCTGAATATAGACCAAACAAGTAGATATGAAGTTTTGGCAAATAAGACGGCACCTCTTCTGTTTCAGATGAGGATTTGCAAATGTTATTACATGAAGATATAATGTCCTTTAGCAAACAGTAACAGGAATATTGAGGGGCTTGGATTTTTCATATGGTGTAACTTAATGTATATATTTGTTTATTTAATAAAAAGTCACAAAAATGTATGTGTCTGATAATTAGGTGTGCTTTTTTATTGTCATGTAAATGTTCCGTTTCTTTTTCCTTCCTGACATATTTATTTTGTCAGAGATTTCTTTTATATAGACAGACTGTGGTGATTAGAAGTTTGTAAAGCAGTTTCCATTCACCATAAATACCGGTAGTTTTAACCTACTGAAAGGTTGTTTATAGCCGTTTATTTTCATAAGTGTAGTCCATAAGTCTGGCTTTTAGAAACAGCAGGGCTGATAAACCATGAAAGAGCAAATTATGGAAGATCCTGTAACCTGGATTGCTGGAAAGAAGGGGAAGTAAAGAATTTAAGAAATGACCACTATTGATCGCCTCATACAGTGGATGGCATTTTGCCTTCATCTTCAGGATAATTGGACGGGGATTACAAATCCATAGCAATAGAAGGCTTTCCTTACTAGACAGTTAAGGCACCATAAATCAGCTAGTAGGAATAGCTCCTATGTTGCAGTCTAAGTATGTTTTCATTCAGCTCATTTGCACTTCAAAGCTGAAGTCGATAATTCAGCTCCAAGTAGGTGCAATTGGAGGATATTTACCTTTTGTAGAATATGAATACAAACTGAGAAAATCTCTAAATTAATTTGCACAGGACATTACCGGTCAGAGTCTGCTACTCAGCCAAGCAGCCCAGCTTCCAACTGAAGTCAAGAGGTGAGCTTGTAGCTGCTCATAAATCCCTCAAGGTCTGTGTGCTGTGGCTAAACAATGTTTACTCACTATTGGTGATCAATTGTTTTTTTGTTTAAGAGCTAAGCACAGCCTTTGTTTTTTAAATGCTAAGTAAGCAGTCCCTTCCCTGTCTTACCTCTGGCGGGGTGACTGGAGGTAGGTGCCTTGAACCCAGTTTGTGCAGCATCCCTCAGAGGGGAAGAGGGAAGGCAGCTCTAGGATGGCACGAATGAGCTCCTCAAATCATGTGTCAGTGCTAGATAAGGTTCAGCTAGTTTTGAAATCAAGGAAATACGAGTCATGAAGGAAGGAAAAAAAAACCTGAAGCTGATTTTTTTTTTCACCCAGCATTTTATGACATTTCTTCCAAACAAAACTCTCATCATAGCAGTCATAAAGAAAATCCTTAATTTGTCTTTCCTTCTACCCTCCCTCCCACACATACACACACTCACACACACACGTATTAGATTGCTTAGTCTTGCGCAGTACCTGGACAATATTATATTGCCACATATTGTTTTGTGGGTTTTTCCTACCTACATTATGTATCACAACACAAAGAAATATGCACCCTTTTCAGTGCAGCTTGCACCTTTGAATGAAGTGAATGTGTAGACAGCTTTATCATTCCCATCTGCCTCCGTATTCCACTGTGATAAAAAATGGAATTGAATCCAGGTTGGGCAGAAATAGTCTGAAATATCATCTCCAACAGAAGATGAGGTGGGATATTTTTCCTCTGTGGTGATGCTTTCCAACATTGGAATGTTTTTGACGTTTAGGGGATGAGAAAGAAGATGAGAACGGGACTTCATTCCATATTTTACAGATGGGAAATGAAGCTCTTCAGTTCAAACACCGTACCTTTCCCTCAGAGCCCAGCTCTGCACCAGCACAATCTGAAGCTTACTTCAGTCATTATGGCTGGTATCCGAACATTAATTTTCAATAATCTGTTTTATTTGCTGGCCTTTAAAATTTTTCCAGCAGAGCTATAGTTCCCAGTGTCAAGAAATCAAACTTCATAGTAATGAACTTGTTTTTCTTACCAATTTTGTAAGAGACTCTTTTTGAATAATCCTCTAACCCTCCCAAGAGCCTAAGGTCACAGATAGAAAACCTCAGTACTGAACTCCTATTACTCTGATAAGAACAATCCAGCTTACAATGGAGTGAAAGTATTGCCTGTGTCTGGAAGTTTCCCTTAAGAAACAAAAATAGAAAAGTGAAGGAGCCAAATTTTCTGCTAGCATCGCATCAGTGGGTTACTGTGCAGAAGGCCTTGCCTGATGGATATTTAGGAAGGTGATAACTATGGGTCAAGCACTCCTAGCTGGGCACAGAAGGGGAAGGAATTCAAGCTTTGGGAAAAAATAGAAAAAAGTTATCAGAAATTGAGGGCTAGCCATCTTGATCCACTGAAGAAACCAATGCCTATTGAGAAAAAAGTTACAATGCCATTGAGTTTGACAGGATATAGGTGGCATGCTCAGATATCTCTGTAGAATCTGGTCTTGAAAATAAACCCTGGGAAGTCTCAGGAGGCTGAGTGGGTAAGTAATACAATATATTATCAATGTAAAAAAGCCCAAACATGAAAGGCAAGTCAGTCAGATGCCAAAAGAAATGCAGTATTACTTGAAAAATATTCCAGCATCTACCAGATATTTTTACATACCCCAAATATTAGAAATTATTTTTGCTACATGTACTTTTTTAGTTTTTCTTCCACATATGTCTGCATCATCCCAGGCACAACTCAGCAGACCTTTTTTAAAGTGAATCTAGATTATGTGGATACGTAGCCATTTGACTCAGTCTCTCTTCTGCATCATTTCCAGGTACCTACCAAATGTGGAAATAAAAGCTCTATATTATACAACAAAAATCACATTAATTTGAAGTAATTTTGCATCAAAATTTTGTAAAAATGACAAGTCTATCTCCAAAAGAACTATGTATTTTATTTTCAATATTGAAATTATATGCCTATGAAATGTTGTTCAATTGAACTAATCTCCACGGGTATCAGTGGTAAAGTTTCTACTTCTTTCAGTAAGCGAAAAACATAGTTTTAATCTAATTCCTCTTTGACAGAGATGTCCATGTCAAAAAATTCATTTCCTCTGTATAAAATGTTTGACAAGAGCACCCAGAGTGACAGCTTCTTCACAGTCCACATAGACATGGAGGATCAACTAGCTTGTTATTCCTATAAACTTTTTGGAAAGGGTCATTTCTGAAACAAAATTTAATGTCCCATTAAGTGCAAATCTAGGAGCCTTGTATACTGAATGTATCATTGGCTACTTGTGATGGGTAACATTTTACTGCTTATCAAGCATTTTGTCCAATGGTACTGTAACAAAGCTTGGCGGGACAGATGGAATAAATTTAGGCTTGCTGGCAGTCTATTACTGATTTCGGTAAGAATTCAACCCCTGAAGTGTATTTTTACTAAGCTTAACCATCATCCTCAATGTATCATTGTGAGGAAATAGTGGGGCAATGCATTCTTCTAACCATCATTATGTCCCCAGAGTGTGTTACACGCACAGTCCCCGGGTATGAGCAGATCCATCTCCTGTTCTGCAATATTTTCTATTCAATGGGGTCTGTAACCTGCAGTGACTGCAGTTCAAGTTCTGGGTAAGAAAGCCCTCTCCAGAGTCAGCCCTGAGCTAGGTTGGTTGTCCTTAGAGCTTCAATCCAGCCAGGGCTAACTCAGCCCACCACCTCACCACACTTCCCAATCTCAGCTCTCTCACAGCCTTTCTGATGGCCTCACACCAGTCTCCAGGTTGTGTTCAAAAGTGCATGTAGCTTGTTCCTCCTCTCTGAATCAAAACTGACCTGGTATTTCATTTTCTAAGAATGACTATGTGTCTCAAAAATAAATCACGCCTTGCTCCCTGTTCTCCAACAGCAAAAGGCTCATTCCATTAAGGAATATATATCCATGTGATATTCTCAACTACTTTTTAGACCTCTCCCTGTGTTCTCCAACCAGTCACAAAGACAGATCTCTGTTTTTAAGGTTCAGACTTCTAAAAGTTGAGACGTAATAACTTGAAGGGAAGACAGCACTGTCATTCTTGTAAAACCAAAAATTTCAGGGTCTGCAGTTTCCAAGACTCTAACCCAATTCTTAATTTCTTCCCCCCACCCTCCATGGCTTAGGTTAGTTTTCTGATCCTGTTCACATGTGGAGGAAAATTTAGTGAATGAAAAAACAATCCAGATTTGAGCATATGTGTGACTTCCCTAGCCCTCTGCTACCAGCCTTGGTTATGGCACATAGCTCGTGAAGCTTCTATGTTTTTTCCAATGGAGTTGCAAGTGAGTAATGGGGAAAAAATAGATAGATATATAACTATAGTAGTAATGGAGGTTATTTGCTTTGTGTAGATCTTTTAAATTTGTGTCCAGATTATTCAGAGTTCTGAATAATATTATTATTCTGTGTTATTTAATGGGTAGTTTTGCTCAAGTAAGATCCTAATTAGAATGGCCCAGTACAGAACAGGTAAACATGCTGCCTTACTCAGAAAATGGATCATTTAGCTCCCAATATTTATAATGGTTTTTTGTTTGGTTGGTTGTTTTGTTTTTGCCTTTTTTTTTTTTAATGCAAGAAAGTCCTGATTTAACAGTGTACAAACAAGTTATATTGATTATCTCATGGGACTTTGGTAAGGTTATAGGTATATACATAAACAACACCCCAATTTCTCTGCACAAAAGAGTAAACTAACAAGTTTTAAGCTACTGGGCCACTATGTTATAAACAAAAAGTCTTCTTGACCTTGGAAAAAATATCTGTGTTATATAAGTTGAAGAAGGAAGGGCACATGTAGTTAGAACTTGTGAGAAATGAAAAATTAGTTATGCGGGCACATTTGTAAAATACGTTGTTGGGTTTTTTTAGAACAACTGAGACCACTTCTTACCTTTCATGGACCTTTTCATTTGTTTTCTTAATTCTTTTATTTACTGTATGAGTCTAGCTTCTGGGTTCTGGGTAAACCACATCTCACATGTGACCTCACAACTTCCTTTTTTTAAAAGTGTTTCCATCTGTATAATAGATGTCAGAACATATTATGGGATACTGCTTTGAATCATAGACTGTGTTCTCACCAAGAGCCTCAAATTTGGGGATGTTCACAACTACCCTGAGGGAATATTTCAAGCCTAATAAGCTCATCTGATGAGGATGTTCTTCCCAACATCCCATTACAATTTTCCATTTCTTTGTTATGATGACTTACTACTTGTCAGACCATCTGCTCATCATTCTAATTATGGCTCCTCCCTTTGGTGTTTACAAACTTCAGATATTAAAAATATCTGGTCAGAGCTCATATTGGCAACCTTCCGCTCTATCTCTGATGATGAGGCTGAACTTTCTTTATAAAATCCCACTGAAATCACTTGCGATTGGTTCAATAGATGTGTAGACAACCATTTGTGAACTTCAGTAGCCTTTGAGAAAGAGTGCAAATACGTCTTTAACGTCATTCCTTCCAAAGATGTTGCTAAAATTGTTTGAATACACATAAATACTGATCAAAAATATATTTTTTAAATATTTATCTCCTATTACTAAAGGACGCATAACTATTAATTAGTTATACACACAGCTGTATTAAGATGGTCTAAATTATATAGCAGCTATTTTGTTTTAATTCAAGATCTTTTAAATTATCATCTAATCTAGAAACAGATCCTGAGAAGGAAGAACTGTTTGAGGTAATATTCTGGGAAGCAGTCCTTAGTTTTCACTGAGCCATCTTTAGTGTAAAAATTCAGTATTTTACTTGTTTTCTTTTTTTCATTTGAAAATGATGCTTCGGTTTGAAAGCTACATTTTAAGAAGGAGGAATATATTTTTGGAAGGGGTTCTACTTCTTTGTTCCTAAGCATCTGCTAGAACACACACACTTTTTAAAATCTTGTTTCAGTCATCTAAAAGAAAAAAAATAATTGCCCCAAATCACAGAAAAACAAAAACCAAAAAAACCCCCCACATACCAAAACCAGACATCTGTTAAATATCTCTTGAATAAGCAATAGAATCATTATGTCAGTTCTTACTGATGTGTATTTGCAAATACTGAAGACAAGATAAAGAGGTAATAGACTCAAGGGTTTTACATACTTCAAGTCAGAAAACCTGGCTTCTTGGTTAAACTCTGTTACAGATCTACTCTGACACCATGACTCTGTTTCATCTCCCACATTTTACTCAGTTTGATTATCAATTCATTGGTCCAGCAACTATTTATTCATATATAAAGAGTCCCACAAGCCTCTGAACTTGGATAAGGCCACTAGATACTGTTATAATAAACCACTACTCTTTTGAAGTCAGATTGGTTGACCTAATGGACCTTCCTGACATCAGTGTAATGAATAACAACTACTTCATAACAATTATTACCAGTTTGTAAAGGATTTTTAAGGAATAAGAGAAAGAGAAGCTAAATCCGTAGCAAACGTTACCTACATAAAACATTGCGACCACCACTGCTCTGATCATTTTTATTGCTCATCTCTCCAATGTACTGATGGAACCATTATAGCTGCAAAACTGTTGCTGGCACTTCCCTTTTGCTATCTCTGACAAGCTCTTTTGTGTCAGTGCCATTGCTTTTCAGGGATGCACAACCAGTGTTTCCTTTTGTAGCAAGCATGTTTCTAACGCACTCTTTGATGTATCCAATGATAGTGTCATGCATACTGACACATCATACCACTTCAGCAGTGGAAACTATGTCTGTCTTAAAGTTTTGTCCAAAGCTTTTTGTCATTTTCCCTCCCAGTAGTGTTTTCAGATCTTACGCTTCCAATTTTCCCCGTCAGGGTTGCATTTAGTAGGGAGTTTTTGCTCTTGTGGCTCACTCATAGCCTGGCTCCCTCGCAGAAGTCCATCCCTGTCCAAGCAACTGACTCACAAGATGACAAAGGGTAGATATTTAGACAATAAATTTAAAGATGTTGAACAGTCAGTGCCTATTATAAACAATGCACTTGGTTTACAGCTTCTCTGTAAATAAAGGGGACATCCTTACCATGATCTGTTTCAGGACTTGCAAAATTGTTCAGAAAATATAAATTGCCTAAATGCCTCAGGCAAAGAGGTGAAATCAAGTAATATTTCCCTCAAAAAAATTGAAATTCTCATAGGAAAGAGATTGAACACATATATAAAATGATTACATATGTATGATGCATACATGACAGTTATCTCTTCATCAAATTAGCATTGTATTGGGAGCTTCTGTAAACCAGGAATTTCATTTCACTTGTTTTTGTTTTAGCAATGAGTGTTTCATAGTTTTTGTACCAACTTTCTACAGAAAATGGGATGTAAAAGCAATAGAAGAGGAAAAGATACAGTGAAGCAGTGATTGACTAAAACTGAGGTTCAATTCTCTGTTCCTCAACTGATTTCTTATGTGGTTGTGGAGCAGATCATTCTGTATGTCTGCACCTCCAAGACTTACTAACACCTCACCCTTGCGAGGTTGCATCATCTGAAAACTGAGAGATGCTCAGGCAGACATGTCAAAAGGAAGACTCGAGTGTCTGCCTCCTGTCTCACATGCTACAAGAATAGGGACAGTACTTCACAGGTCTGCAGTGCTTGCTCCATGTTCCCATGTGTTGACTCAGTCAGGCAACCTGCCACTGACCTGTCGCTTCTGTGGAGACAGTGGTCACAGGGAAAGCTTGTGGATCTGTGCAGAGGAGGTTGGGTTTCCAAACAGAAGGAGAAACCTCTGTCATGCTCAATCCCCAATTACAGAATAGTTTCATGCCTCTTCACTGATAACCTGATAGGTCTCACATGCTAGGAGATAAGAAAGGTGAGATTCTTGCTCCTAAAATGTGTCAATACCAATGTTTTTGTGTGTCTTAAGAAGCTGGGGAAAATTGATGGTTGCAGGACTGTAGTAACAAGCAGCCTCTGGGCTTGGTAACTACTGTTTCACTACAATGCTAAAGGATATTCTGGATCTACTGCTTGTGGTATAGATAAAGGCCATTTTATTCTCAAGTGCAAAATGAGGCAGTACACTGGGTAAAAGCTATGTCTGTGGGTATATTCACACCAGGAACACAGCACAGGGGGCTCAAAATTAGCCACCAGAGTTGCCTATAACTGAAAGCCATCCTTGCTGCTTCAGCTACTGAGGAGAAAAGATTTATAACTCAGGCGTAGTGTTGTGCTAATGCAACTTCTAGGACACCACCAAACAGGTATGAGTTGCAGTGCATCAGGCACCTGCATCAAGCTGAGTAAGGCTGCGTAACTTTACATCACACTCCCCATGGCACAATAGAAACATGTCTTAGAAAACTGCTTCACCAGAAAGTCTACCCGGTTATGAGATACTTGCCCTACAGCTCTCCTGGAATGGTCCTCACTGCCAACGTCACTCACTGCTAAGCATCCCTCTGTGAGCCTGAACCACAAAGTATGTGAGTTAGTTACAGTTCCTGATTGTGGTAATTGGTTCTTATTTCAAGCTATAAAAGCTTGTGCTATTTTCCTTTCAATAGACCATTCTGATTTAAATCTAGTATCACCCAAAATAGCAGACAGACACCCGCAGTACTAAGGGACGTATCAGAGCTGTCTGAAGGTTACTTTAAAATTTGTGCAAATGCTGATCACTTCTCTGAACCACCCCAGGACTTACAGGGTCTGTCCTATTAACCCTGCTCCAGACGTGGAAGAGGACAACTAATAACTCTGCTCTGTATTTAGAAACAATCTTGCTTGTGTAATTTCTACCATTTTTCCCTCTCGTCCTTTTATAGCATTTGAATGAAGACGGGATCTTCATTTCAGAGCAGTCCATCTGCTCTGGCTGCTCATTCTCTTCCTGAAGTTATAAACCTCTATTTGCAACATCATAATCCTCTCGCCACGGCAACATGCAGTGAGGTCACAAGTGGAGGATTGTGACTTCAGGTGGGGAAATGAGCAGCAGGAGCAGATGAACTGTTAAGAGGCAGAGATCCCATTTTCATTGCAAATGTCCTTTGCACTAAAGAATGAGGCTAGGAAAAGGCAGCCAAGGGAGGACACTGAAGCAGAAAACTGTGCACACAGAAAGCATATTCAAATGCTTTAAACAGTTGCATATGGTGAACTAGCTCTTGGAAGAGCAATATCTTAAGATGTAAAACAATTAGCTTCTTCCAATCATGCTGAGAATTGAGGATGAACAAAACAAAAAATCCAACCTTTCCTTAGAAACTCTTACTTTTTCTTTTTCTTTTTCCTTTTCTTTTTCCTTTTCTTTTTCTTTTTCTTTTTCTTTTTCTTTTTCTTTTTCTTTTTCTTTTTCTTTTTCTTTTTCTTTTTCTTTTTCTTTTTCTTTTTCTTTTTCCTTTTCTTTTTCTTTTTCTTTTTCTTTTTCTTTTTCCTTTTCTTTTTCCTTTTCTTTTTTCTTTTTCTTTTTCTTTTTCTTTTTCTTTTTCTTTTTCTTTTTCTTTTTCTTTTTCTTTTTCTTTTTCTTTTTCTTTTTCTTTTTCTTTTTCCTTTTCTTTTTCTTTTTCTTCTTCTTCTTCTTCTTCTTTTTCTTCTTCTTCTTCTTCTTCTTTTTCTTCTTCTTTTTTCTTCTTTTTCTCTTTTTCTCTTTTTCTTTCTCTTCTCTTTCTCTTTCTCTTCTCTTTCTCTTTCTCTTTCTCTTTCTCTTTCTCTTTCTCTTTCTCTTTCTCTTTCTCTTTCTCTTTCTCTTCTTCTTTTTCTTCTTCTTTTTGTTCTTTTTCTTCTTCTTTTTCTTCTTTTTCTTCTTTCTCTTCTTCTTTTTCTTCTTTTTCTTCTTTTTCTTCTTCTCTTTCTTCTTCTTTCTTCTTCTTTCTTCTTCTTTTTCTTCTTCTTTTTCTTCTTTTTCTTCTTCTTTTTGTTCTTTTTCTTCTTTTTCTTCTTTTTCTTCTTCTTTTTCTTCTTCTTCTTTTTCTTCTTCTTTTTCTTCTTTTTCTTCTTCTTCTTCTTTTTCTTCTCCTTCTTCTTCGTTTTCTTCTTCTTCTTCTTCTTTCTCTTTCTCTTTCTCTTTCTTCTCTCTCTTTCTCTTTCTCTTTCTTCTCTTTCTCTTTCTCTTTCTTCTCTTTCTCTTTCTCTTTCCCTTTCCCTTTTATCCTTTTCTTTTTTCTTCTCGTTCTTTTCCCTCTTCTCTTCTCTTCTCTTCTCTTCTCTTCTCTTCTCTTCTCTTCTCTTCTCTTCTCTTCTCTTCTCTTCTCTTCTCTTCTCTTCTCTTCTCTTCTCTCTCGTCTCGTCTCGTCTCGTCTCGTCTCGTCTCGTCTCGTCTCTTCTCTTCTCTTCTCTTCTCTTCTCTTCTCTTCTCTTCTCTTCTCTTCTCTTCTCTTCTCTTCTCTTCTCTTCTCTTCTCTTCTCTTCTCTTCTCTTCTCTTCTCTTCTCTTCTCTTCTCTTCTCTTCTCTTCTCTTCTCTTCTCTTCTCTCTCTTCCTGGCCCTCACTGCCATTTGACAAACCTTGCACTGGGATCTAGCTGATCACATCGTGGCACTGAGAAATACCACACTGGCAGGGTTTCTTCTCGGGTATTGAAAAGGAACTGCTGCTAAATGGATGAACATGAAAGACAATAAGTAAAGACCATCTCTGTGAACTATACAGCACCCTAAATTATGAGATAATAATAAGTAAATAGGCCATGTTATGATCGGGTCCCTGATATTAATTTTTAGTTGTTTCTTATGTATTTTTATAAATAGAAATAGGGTGTGTTTTGTGTAGGAAGAAGAGCTCATAATTAGATGTTCAAAACATTGAATACTGTAAATATGAAACTCATGGGAATTAGGCCTTCAATATTCAGAAGCAATATTTGTCTTGCCTGGCTTCTTTTCTAGTCTTGCAGGCCCCATTTGGGTCTAAGCAGCACATGTAGCAAGGTGAGTGTTAATTTCTTTTCCTAAGTGATAGAATGAGAGGAAATGGCCTCAAGTTGCACAAGGGGAGGTTTAGATTGGATATTAGGAAAAATTTCTTCACCGAAAGCGTTGTCAAGCATTGGAACAGGTTCTCCAGGGAAGTGGTTAAGTCACCATACCTAGAGTTATTTGAAAGAAGTATAGATTTGGTGCTTGGGGACATGGCTTAGTGGTGGATTCGGCAGTGTTACGTTAATGGTTGAGCTTGATGATCTTAAAGGTCTTTTCCAACCCAAATGATTTTATGATTCTATGTCTAAAACCAGAGTAACCAGAGAATTCAGCTGCTCAGGAGGATGCACCTTACATAGGTAAGCCACAAACAGCAGTGCTCACAAAGACCAGCACATACACACATGTACACATTGAAAGTCCAAAGCAGATGGATAGGAGCCCAAACCCAATCTGAGAGTAACGTCAGCACTTAACTGCTTTTCCATTTTACTACTAAAGGGTAAGGGAAGTTGATCCATGAGATTGAAGAACCATAAAATGTCCCCTGGGATGTTTAGTTCACCATGTCCTGGTACGAGGTGCAGAGTGAACCTCAGTTGTCAAGAGTGCTATGTGTGAATTTGGAGGCCTGGAAGAGATTTGCAACAGGGAGTATCACACTGGGAAGTAGATTTGCCTGTTTTAACTTGAAAAGGGAGGGGGAGTAGTGGGCCAGAGAACATCTGACATTTTTTTCCCCAACTCTTTTGAATACAAGGTACATTACCTCTGGCAAAAAGTCACCCTGCCTATGTGAGTCCTGACACGCTTCCTGACGGGAGAAGGTGACATGGCTGTTTGACATTCAGGGCTACAATGTTGCTGGGCTGTAATCTCTAGTTAAAACTGAATCTTGTACATTGTACCCTGCCAGCACAGACAGACTCCTGATAATTATTTGTATGCTACTGTGTTTGGATTTTACTTTGCCAGTGAAGAGAAGGGTTAGTTGGATTTATAGTTCATAACTAGTTGCAGAATAAAGGAGATTTTTTTTTTCTTTTTTAATGGCAAATATGGAAGAGCCAAATAAATCTGTGTGGATTTTTTTTTTTTTTTAAATCATCTGTAAAGGCAGGGAGGAAGAAATTTTATGTTAAGACACTTTTTCAAGAATCCACTGCAACTAAACATGAGCCAGCAGTGTGCCCAGGTGGCCAAGAAGGCCAACGGCATCCTGGCCTGTATCAGAAAGAGTGTGGCCAGCAGGAGCAGGGAAGTGATTGTGCCCCTGTACTCGGCACTGGTGAGACCACACCTCAAATACTGTGTTCAGTTTTGGACACCTCACTGCAAGAAGGACGTTGAAGTGCTTGAGTGTTTCCAGAGAAGGGCAGTGAAGCTGATGAGAGGTCTGGAGCACAAGTCTTATGAGGAGCAGCTGAGGGAACTGGGGTTGTTCAGTCTGGAGAAGATGAGGCTGAGGGGAGACCTTATCGCTCTCTACAAGTACCTGAAAGGGGGTTGTGGTGAGGTGGGTGTTGGTCTCTTCTCCCAAATAACTAGGATGAGAGGAGATGGCCTCAAGTTGCACCACGGGAGGTTTAAATTGGATATTAGGAAAAATTTCTTCACAGAAAGAGTGGTCAAACATTGGAACATGCTGCCCAGGGAGGTGGTGGAGTCACTATCACTGGAGGTGTTCAAAAAACTTGTAGATGTGGCACTTTGGGACTAGGTTTAGTAGGCATGGTGGTGTTGGGTTGATGGTTGGACTTGATGATCTTAGAGGTCTTTTCCAACCTTAATGATTGTATGACTCTAAAGAAAATAAATTTTTTACTTACCCATTGACTGATAACTTGCTCGTTCCCATGATATAAGGAAGAATAAAGTGCTATACGGATGCTACAGTCTGTAACAACATAAGTAACAGGGACGTTTTAGATAGAAAGAAGGGAAGGTCAAATTCACTTAAGCAAACAGCCAAGGCAAAGAAGTGGATTTAAACTTTACATTAAGACCTGGTGTGTTATTGTATTTTATGTTATTGCCATTTGATGATGTGTTTTTTATACATATATATATATATATATACACACCCCATAAATATATGTATGGTAAAAAGGAAAACTTACCAAAAGGAAGACAGGTCTGAATAACTCCTTAGGTACCACATGTTATGCATCTGTGCAGCAATGAATTTGTATGGTTTGAAAAAGGAAGATTTTCAGTCCAAGCCACTTGACTTAATTACTGGGACATATAAGGATCTTGCCATCAGATTTTGTTCATCACAATACAAACCTGTTCAAATGGTTAGGGACCTGAGGTTCTGAATCTTAAAAGGTTAGTGACAGAGGCAGACTAAGTGATGCAGAAGGGTGTTAAAACCACATTCAAGGAATGGTAGAAACTGATGAACCTTGGTGTTGCTTGGCAGCCTGTATTTGACCTAGTATTAGTATCTTGATTCAACACCTATGGAGTTGGAAGCTACATTTGTTTAAGTGGTAGATAATGAATGCTGATTCTTGACTACAGCTTTCCAAATACACTAGGAAAGGGAATACTCCAGTGGTTTATGTTTTGAAGCTTGCAAAGATGGGCAATATACATTGAACAGCAGGAAATGCTGAACTTGAAGAACTGTCTGAAGTCCTACAGTCATCCACAAAGGTAGATTTGATCCCTTTACACTACTTGAGTGAATTAAAGGAGAAATAAAGGAAGGAGAAATGACTCATTAAAGAAGCCACTAGGTAAAGAGTCCACTTTTAGTAGAAAATATCCATAAAAGGCATGTAACAACCTTAGACCCAGTGTATGGAAGCTCCATATAAATGAGGAAGCAGGAAGAAGATGATGTGGAGACTGCCACTCAGCTTTTCTCTCTGCCCAAAGTTTTCTAAGAATCAAAAGAAAGAAAAATAAAGCAGCTCAAATTCCTGTGAAGGACCACGAAGTCTCTAAATAGCCCTTGAACACCATGAATACTAAAACTCCCTCTTTTCCTCTTCCTGTGGTCCATGAACAAAAGATGAAGCTCAGAATTTCAGCTGTCTTGTCATACCTGAACAAGCAACACATATGTCATGTAAACAGTTCTCGAGATCTTCCCCTTTATGTTCTGCCCTTGCAGTAATGTGCTTTCTTTTTACTGTTTTTTTAAACTTCAGAATAAAGAACCAACATACCCTTTTCTTCCCATCCAAAAATCTTCATTGTTTTACAACATAAATCTGATATGTTTAGAAATAAAAATGAAAAACCACTCTTCAGATTTCTGAAAAATTATGTCTGATGTGCTGGTCCCTCCAAAGGGAACCCAAGTCATTGGAAAAACTTTTTTCTAATTTTCTTGAAAATGTTACCAAAGTGGCCTTTCTTGCAACAAAGGCAGGTTGTCATTGCTGTGTCAGTAGAAGATTCTTCTTTTTTCTGATATACATACAGCACTTAAATTAGTATCAACAGTGACATTTGAAATGCTGTATCTTTTTTCCTCAGCTGGAAGTGTGCTGGCAGTTCTTCCCGTGGATAATTTTGCAGCAAACTGCCAAAAGCCCTGTGAACTTCCTAATTTTTTTGACATGGAGTCTGCAAGACACACACATACACATTAAAATCCTTCTTTTATAATGAATCTAGTTCTCCCACTCACAGAACAGTGAGTTACAAAAATCAACACAATCTGAGTCAAAGAAAAAAAGAAAGTTAGCAGGACATTTTGTTCTGCCTCACCAGGGGCTTTTTCTCCATGAAAACTTCTAGGAAGTAATAGAGTTCTTCATAAGAATCATAGAATCTTTGGGTAGGAAGGGACCTTTAAAGGTCATCTAGTCCAACTTCTCCCAGCAATGAGCAGGGACATCTTCAACTAGAGCACGTTGCTCAGAGCCCTGTCCAACCTGACCTGAAATGTTTCCCGAAATGGGGCATCTACCACTTCCCTGGGCAACCTGTGCCAGGGTTTCACCACTCTCAGTGTGAAAAATTGTTCCTTTAGATCTAGTTGAAACCTACCCTCTTTTAGGTTAAGTGCATTACCCCTTGTCCAATTGCAACAGGCCTTGCTTAAAAGTCTCTCCCCATCTTTCTTGTAAGGCCCCTTTAAGTCCTGGCAGGCTGCAATAAGGTCTCCCCAGAGCCTTCTCTTCTCCAGACTGAACAACCCCAACTCTCTCAGCCTGTCCTCACAGGAGAGGGGCACCAGCTCGCTGATCATTTTTGTGGCCCTCCTCAGGACCCGCTCCAACAGGTCCATGTCCTTCCAGTGCTGAGGGCTCCAGAGCTGGACGTAGTACTCCAGCTGGGCCTCACCAGAGCAGAGTAGAGGGGCAGAATCCCCTCCCTTGACCTCCTGGCCACGCTGCTTTAGATGCAGCCCAGGATACAGTTGGCCTTCTGGGTTACAAGTGCACATTTCTGGCTCATGTCCAGGTTTTCATCCACCAGTACTTTCAAGTGCTTCTCAGAATGGCTGCTCTCAATCACATCATCCCCCAGCCTGGATTGCTATCTGGGGTTGCCCTGACCCAGGTTCAGGACCCTGCGCTTGGCCTTGTTGAAATTCATAAGGTTCATGGGGGCCCATTCTCCAGCTTGTCCAGGTCCCTCTAGATGGCATCCCGTCCCTTGGGCATGTCAGCCGCACCACTCTAGCTTGGTGTCATCTGCAAACTTGCTGAGGGTGCACTCAGTCCCACTGCCTGTGTCACAGATGAAAATATTAAAGAATACTGGTCCCAGTACTGATTTCTGAGGGACACTACTCATTGCTGATCTCCATCTCCACATTGAGCCATTGACCACTACCATGTGGATGTGACCATCCAACCAAGTCCTCATGCACCGAACCGTGGATCTATCTATCTATCTATCTATCTATCTCTCCAATTTAGAGACAAGGATGTTGTGGCAGACCATGTCAAATGCAATTTCTTATTTCTTTACTGTCTGTTCTATGAGTATATATGAATATCAGAACATGCTTTTAAGCTCATACACCCAGCAGTACACACACCCCTTCTGCTTTCATGCAAAAGGCACTTCCAACATAAAAACAAAGTAGTCCATCATGCTCGGAATTATAGCTTGAAATCCCAGAATATTTCACTAAGGAGAACAGAAGGTGGCTTTCTAATATACATCAAAACATGACAATAAACACCTGAAGGTGATCTAGAAATGCAGTTAGAAGTATTTGGCTTCTAATTCCATTTGCTCTCCAAAAGTGGTTACGTACTTTTGTAAATCCTATTAGGTGCCTCCCTGCACCTTTGGAACCTAAATGCAGCTGTAAATTTGGCTGTCAAGCCCTACTTCTTACAGGAAGCTGGAGAAGTGCGTTTTCTATTGTATAATTACTTCCATTCCAGTCCATGAAAGGGGAAAACACAGGTTCCTCTAGCTGTCACTGATACACATTCCAGCTTGGATGTCAGGCTTGGGTGACACTTGAAGAGAAAATGAGGAATTCTGTTTATAGGGGGGAAAGAAAAAAAAAGAAAAGAAAAGAAAAAAAAAGAGAAAAGAAGACAAAACATTGCAGAAAGATTTTTTTTCCAAGCTAAATCATCATCTTTTTATAAATGCATATCTGTCTATTCATCCACTTGTTCATAACCATTTTTGAACTGTCTGATGTGGTAATGAAAAAATACTCAATTCCTAGTTTTTAAAAACTTGTTACATAGTAGAAGGAGTGAGGATTCATTATTTACCTCTTTGAAGGAATAGCAGCCATGCAAACTCGCCTTTTATGAGACATGAAAAAATCAATGTTGAGATCTGAATTTCATGAATGTCCTATGTTCAGGAAAATCTTCAGTCAGAGCTCATCTCTTGTTAGAGACTGCCACAAACCTGTAGGAAACCATGAATCACATGTTCCATCACCAGGGGATGATAGGTTTTCATCTTGTTCAGGAGGTTGTTCAGGATTGTTGCCAGATGTTTCAGACCGGACAGGGCAGTCAGAATCAATGTGTTTTGTCCTCTGCTCCTGTGCTGTACCTCAAGAAAGTTCTGTAAGGTTCCTTTTGAGTAGTATCATTTAAGTTAACATAATTACTTGGCAAACAAATAACCTTTCATGACTACCGGAGAAAATATATGCCATGAATATTTTTATACACATCTGCTTTCCATATTCATTCACTGACCATCATCCGAACTTCACTGGTGTCCTTGAAAAGGCCTTTATTGTTTGGGACCCAGTTTACCTGTCAAGAAAAGTGACATCTTTCTCAATGGCAGAGACACATCTAGCCTGACTTTTAAAGGAAGCTGGACAGACATCTTACAAAATCCCCCTTCATGCCACCACCTGGGCAGGAGACTTTTCAAAGTGTTCTTGCATTAATTAGCATTCACTGAAATGTATTGATAGCTTTTAATCTATTCCTCTGAAATATTTTGATTCTGAAATCATTATGGCTGTGAGTCAGGGTAAATATGGCACCTAACTTTACTCCCAGGTGGGTAAACTGTAAACCATAGCATATCTGGAGGAGGTTTTATTGTTATTGTTGTTCTTTTCATATGCAGCTCAGTGTGCCTTTGAAGAACATCAGTAGATTTCTTTGATTCTGGACCAGTAGTGCTGAAATACTCAATAGATGATTGAATAGGATGGGTTGTAGGGAAAGGTTTGTCAGTAGCAGCCTCAAGCAAAATACAAAGATTATACCAGTAGATTTCAATAGATTTTCTCTATCTGCCTCTAAGACTCCAAACTTTGGGGGTCTTTCACACAAGTGTGAATTTGAGACATTTGTTTATCTCAGGAATATAATAAGAAAAATCAGCCACTGCAAGTATGACTCTCTTTTCCTCAGTTTTTCAATATTTGACCTTCCAATGCTGCTCTCATTCTTGCTGGGCACTGTCAGATTCAGAGCTCGTCATCATTTTTACATGACTGTGAAACCATGTGAAACCAATTCACACATACACAAACACATACAAAGTACTTATCTTAATTCGGTGATCAGATTTTAGAAAAGATTTAATCAAAGGAGGAAAAACAAACCCAAAACCTATCCACCTTTTCACCTCCTCCTTTTTTAACGTATTGGGGAGACAAAAGCTTTCCTGACCTCAAAGGACTCTTCACTAGTCTTGAAAAGGATATTTTTTTCAGACTGTTCTACTTAAGCTTCTTTTTAGTTATTTGCAACTTCACAATCCCATTCACAAACTGTTGCCATGGTAAATAATTATATCACAGATGAATTGTGTGTGCTCCCATTTCATGGCTGGAAAAGAAATTGTAAAAGGGGAGTCGGGGGGGTAGAGAGAGAGACTCAAAATCTTTTAAAATTACAGGGGAGAGAGTTGAGAAATGATTGCCTCCTCGTTAACATAATTAACTCCATGAATTATAAATTGGTATTAGAACTTCTGACAAAAGGAGTAATTATATTTACTCATGTAAAATTAAACAATGCAAAAAAAATAATTAATGGGATTCACCAGAAGCTCTGTTAATATTATCATAAAATTCAGAGATCCAAATAGTTCGGATTCAGAAGTGATTTAAGCAGCATAAACTTTAGTGCTTCTTAGATTTCAATAGAGTGAACATGTTTCCTCAGTGGTTTATAATCAAACTGTGGCAAAAAGCACATAAAACTGCCCTTTCCTCAGACAAGGGAGTACTAATATACAGAGACAGTTGCAGTCTTCCTAAACAGGGACTGCTCACAGGTAACTTTTTGTTTTTGCAGGGAATTTGTACACATACACACACACACACACACAAAGCTATATACAGCTACACAGACACTTCTCATGAGAAGAATAAATCCTGTGGTTGGTCTCTGAACTGTGGCAGAAGAAGGAGAATATAAGAGTTGCAACTGTAAGGCCAGAGATAATCTAAGCCATTGGTTCACCTTTGATATTACCACTGCCGTAAGTATATATTTCCTTCTGCATAATGCACATCAACCCCATGAACAGGATCTTTCTTGCTTAAATTTAGATATACAAACCACAGAGCTTAGTCTGACATGGTTAGGCAGTTTTCTTCTGGAATCAGTATGGAAAGACAGACAGCTCAAAACAGTGATTTGGCCCATATTTTAGAATAGAGCCCTGTAGTAGAAAGGGTTCACTGCTTTATGGAGATGCCCTCCCTGTTTTTCTCTCAAATTAAAGGACACCTTTTTTTTTTTTTCCCCCAAACTCCTATCTAATTTTCTTACTTTTTCTTTGTATTATAAATACCCAACACCACTTTTTTTCCTCTTGATAGCTTAAACTGTTGGCCATGCCCCAATACTTTAACGCTTCACATTTGCTACCTGGGTTTATCCATTTACTTCTCTACCCACTTATTTATTTATTTATTTTTCACTTTTTTCCCAGCAGGAATTACTCACACAATCCTACATGCACTGTGATGCATCATTCATGAGGTTTCAACCGTAGGTCTATAAGTAGCAATAAGATCTTTAGAGCTAAAGAAGTTGGTCCACTGAGCAACAGCCAGTGTGACTAGATCTCTGCAGGGGGAGAAACCGGCAGAGATGGTGCAATGTGCAATGTTAAGGCAGTTGTCCCATTTGCATTGTTCATGAGTGCAGTATCTACCCAGCTTCCAAAGTTGTTTCCCTAACTCCAGCACCAACCAGGTGTCCATAGTCTCTTTAGTTCATGAACCCAGCCAGATATTGTCTGCCCTAGATGAGTGATCAGCTTTGAAATCCACCCCTCCCTCCCCCAACAAATTGCACTTGGGAACTGCATTTAACTTTCAAAAGGTTTTTGTATCCTGTATGAATCCTTTGTTTTCCATCCTGATCAGACACATAGAAAAGAGTAGTCATTTCACCCAAGGCTTGTCGGCATTTAGTATTTCACCCAGGGCATTAATTTCAATTTTCATGTTTCCACACTTTTTTCCCCCTGCTCTCCCTTTCTCTCACAACACTGTATACGCCAAAAGCCTTACCTGCCAACTGTTGGGAAAAAAATGTGATTTCTATTGAATAGTGCACTTTGGAATGAAAGAAAACATTGTATAAACGAGGCTTAGGAACTCATTCACCTATGCCTATATTACTGTGAAATCAATTATGCAGGGCTCTTTCGAAAGTTACTGATTGTAGCAAATTGAATGGCCTCTATTTCAGCATAATTCGGAGAGGTTGATGTAATCAGAGACCTTACACCATGGTGAGATACAAGATTCGTGATATTCAGATGGGAAAAAGGCTACAATGGTTAAGCTTATTCTGTACTCTCCGCTTACCGGCTGTAATGCTTTCATAACTACAAATGAAATTGTTTTGATGAAGGCGGAGATGGTTCTAATGGACAGGAAAAGGGGAGAAGAAGAGAGAAGGGAAGGGGGGGGAAACCAACCAACATATATCAGGTTGCTTGAAATCAAGGTACTGTACTGTTAAGCGAAGCGGCAGCGGAATCTAATCCTGAGCATAATTGGTTGCAAATGAAACACTTTAATATCAAATCTTGAGTTGTGCCCTGGAGCTGCAGTTCAGGTTTGCATGAGCTACATGTAAGTGGAAGTAAAATGTGTCTCTTTTTTTTTTTTCCTTTACATTCTATTTCAGTCTGTTGGAAATCTGTGGGGCAACATAATTGCTCCTCAGCTTATATGCAAAGATATTCTGCCCTGAGAAGTTTTGTCCTCCTAAAAATAATAACAAACAAACAAACAAATAAATAAAACAACTCCAGAATAAAAATAAGCAAACTCCCAATAAAATCCATCTTGTAATGTCAGCTTGTGGCTCAGTGTTCTGTGATGTGTGGGGTTTTATTAAACCTATGGTGATACTATATAATGACATTTTATTTGTACTGACAATCTTTTGGATAAATGTCAGACTAAACAGACAGAAAACAGCAGCAAGTGAAGCTGTCTGGAAAAGAGAGGAAGGAATAGTAGCACTTTGCCTTCCTAATTTCTCCATACACTAGAAAATTTCATATTCCAAACCTAATCTCGAGACGAATTTCATAATTTACATTTGTCTCTCTTTGTAAAATGAAATTACACTAATTACATGCTCAAAAGATTATTTTTGGAGAGGAAAAATAAAAGACTTAGTTCTTGCAGTAAAATCTGTAGTGAACAGTTCAAATCACTTTCTACTGTGTTCAGGTGACTCAAGCCAGGATCCCCCAGTACCTCTTGTCGTTTTGAAGGATGTGATATCAGCCTTTGCTCTCCCGGTCTGTAAATTACAAATAATAACACTTCCTTCATCTGGAGTAATTGTCTGTATTTTTTTTTTTTTTTTGAGGTAGGAATTAGACCACACAATTTCCATGCAAAATACCAAGCACATTGTATCATAGCCCTCTCCTTGTTGCTCATTTCATCTACAATACTGTCAGTAAAGGAAACTCTCATTTCTGGATTTTCCCGTTTACAGCACTAAGCATCTTTTTGGTTTTTCAGACTTAACATAATTTGAGTATAGAAGTGGTAAAATTGTCATAGAGAATCTTGCAATGTGAGCTTAAGAATATTATTCAGTTTAGTCAATCTTAAATAAATGAAGAAATTAATTTATTTGACTTTCAGTGTTTGAAAAGGTAAAAAAGTATTGCTTTGTTCCCTATGTTTATGATAATTTCTAAAGAAAAAAGCAAACATACTAAGTTAACCATAAAAATATAAAAGAAATAATCATGGGGGGGTTTTTTGTGTTAAGTTATCTGAAACTGGAAACCAGTATCTCACACATATCATGTTGTTTCAGAAATTCTTAGTTCATGCAGATCTCTCAGTTTAAAAAGCTTTCTACAGTGGCCCAAGATTTCAACTGTTGTGATCTTGGTATCCAACTGTGCTGGTTTTGGCTTGGGATAGTTACTTTTCTCCATTGCAGCTAATGTGGGGCTATGTTTTGGCTTTGTCCTGAAAACGGTGTTGATAATACGGGTCTGTTTTCATTACTGCTGAGCAGCGCTTACCCAGAGTCAAGGCCTTTTCTGCTTCTCATACCACCCCACCAGGTGCATGGGAACTTGGGAGGGGACACAGCTGGAACAGCTGACCCAGGCTGGCCAAAGGGATATTCCATACTATATGGCATCATGTTCAGCATATAAAGCTCGGGGAAGAAGAAGGAAGTGGGGAACATTTAGAGATATGATGTTTGTTTTCCCAAGTGACCATTATGGGTGATGGAGCCCTGTTTTCCTGGAGATGGCTGACCACCTGCCTGCCCATGGGAAGTAGTGAATGAATTCCTTGTTTTGCTTTGCTTGCATGCATGGTTTTTGCTTTACTTATGAAACTGTCTCTATCTCAACCCATAAGTTTTCCTACTTTTTTTTTTCCAATTGTCTCTCCTATTCCACTGTGAGGGAGGGAGCGAGCATCTGTGTGGTGCTTCATTGCCAGCTGGGGTTAAACCACAACACCAACCCTTCTCTAATAATAAACAAGTTAGGAAACTCACGAATGATGGAAACCTGAAATCCTGGGCCTTGACTGATTATGTTCCAAGTGGCTGGAATTTTATAATATTTTCATTAGGTTCCTTATTTCCACACTTCAATTTACCATAGGCCATAACAGAGCTGTTTATGTTCGTTTACCTTCCTAAGGAAAAAGGAACATTTACTCCTTCTGGGGCACTTTAAGACTCTCTTTCCATGACAAATCTACTCTGCAGTATAGGTGGCTGCAATGCCTTCCCAGGGGTGAAAAATTAAGAAACATGGACAAGTCTATGGGACCTCAGGAGATGCCTCCCAGAGCCTGGAGGCAATTGGCAATGTAGTTCAAAGACACTCTCCATGGTATTTGAAAAGTCATGGAAGTCAGGTGAAGTCCCTGGAGAATGGGAAAAGGGAAACATTGCACCCATCTTTAAAAAGGGTAGCAAGGAGGACCCTGGGAACTACCGACCTGTGAGCCTCACCTCCGTGCCTGGGAAGATCATGGAACAGGTCCTCCTAGAAACTATGCTAAGGCACATGGAGGACAGGGAAGGGATTTGAGACAGCCAGCATGGTTTCGCAAAGGCCAAGTCCCGCCTGACCAACCTAGTGGCCTTCTGTGATGGAGTGACCACATCAGTGGCCAAGGGAAGACCTACATATGTCATCTAACTGGACTTGTGTAAGGCCTTTGACATGGTCTCCCACAACATCCTTCTATATCAATTCGAAAGATATGGACTTAATGGGCGGACTGTTGGGTGGATGAGGAACTGGTTAGATGGACGCATCCAGAGGGTAGTGGTCAATGGCTCAATGTGGAGATGGAGATGAGTGATGAGTGGTATCCCTCAGGGGTCAGTCTTGGGACCAGTACTGTATAACATCTTCATAAATGACATCAATAGTGGGATCAAGTGCACCTTCAGCAAGTCTGCAGAGGACACCAAGCTGAGTGGTGCAGCTGACATGTCTGAGGGACAGGATGCCATCCAGACAGACCTGGACAAGCTGGAGAATGGGACTGCATGAACCTCATGAGTTTCAACAAGGACAAGTACAGGGTCCTGAACCTGGGTCATGGCAACCCCAGGTAGCAATCCAGGCTGGGGGATGAAGGTATCAAGAGCAGCCCTGCTGAGGACTTGGGGGTACTGGTGGATGAAAAGCTGGACATGAGCTGGTAATGTGCGCTCCCAGCCCAGAAGGCCAACCGTCTCCTGGGCTGCATCCTAACCAGCATGGCCAGCAAGTTGAGCCTGGGGATTCTGCCCCTCTACTCTGCTCTGGTGAGGCCCAGCTGGAGTACTACGTCCAGCTCTGGAGCTCTCAGTGCTGGAAGGACATGGACCTGTTGGAGCGGGTCCTGAGGAGAGCCACAAAAATGATCAGTGAGCTGGAGCACCTCTCCTGTGAGGACAGGCTGAGAGAGTTGGGGTTGTTCAGTCTGGAGAAGAGAAGGCTCTGGGGAGACCTTATTACAGCCTGCCAGGACTTAAAGGGGCCTTACAAGAAAGATGGGGACAGACTTTTTAGCAGGGCCTGTTGCAATTGGACAAGGGGTAATGCACTTAACCTAAAAGAGGGTAGATTTCAACTAGATCTAAAGAAGCAATTTTTCACACTGAGAGTGGTGAAACCCTGGCACAGGTTGCCCAGGGAAGTGGTAGATGCCCCATTTCGGGAAACGTTTCAGGTCAGGTTGGACAGGGCTCTGAGCAACCTGCTCTAGTTGAAGATGTCCCTGCTCATTGCTGGGAGAACTTGGACTAGATGACCTTTAAAGGTTCCTTCCTACCCAAAGATTCTATGATTCTATGATTTGTGATTATAAAACTGTAGATATTTACTCCCAGTTGATGATTCTTGGAAACTGTTGCAATCCTAGGGATGAACTTCCCTAAAACACACTGTGTGTCACCATATATTAACTTGCAGGTTGCTGCCATGGTGACATCTCAATACCATCGTAGAAAATAGATTAAAAGTAATATTTACTTCATGCAAATGTCGAATACCCAGAGAATTACCCAAAGCAAACCTTGAAGTTTCTAAAGATACTGACTTTGAAATTGTCTTATTCTGTTTCAGATCTGATGAACTAATTGTATGTCCAAAATAACATGTATTACACAAGTTTCTCAAATAATAATTATCGCGTCTTCCTACAAGGACTTCTTTGCCTCAGATGCTGAAGGTCATTTCTATCGGCTGTTGTCTCCTTAGTTAAATTCTTCTCCTAACATCTCAGAATACATTCTGTTTTACTTTGCTCTTCTTTTTCCTTCTCTAAAAAGACAAAAACAGAAAGCTGCCTGTAACTTTCAGTTATAACTAGTTCTCCTAGTTATAGGAGACTAAGGATGCTCTTAGTCCTTATTGCATATGAGGGAAAGAGAAAAGGAAAATGTTACTGCCTAACTCAGGAATTACATACAACAAATACAGTTGAATGGTGGCTGGACAATGAACCATCTACAATACATAATTCCTATAAACTTCTTCAGCCCATAAACCCGGAGTAGTCCACAGAGTTCATAAGTGGAGAAACAGCTAAGCCACCCATCCCTACTGGCTGAAAGATTTATTGGAAAACATATCTCATCTGAATTTCACTCTGATTTTAATGTGAAAGGAGATGGGGGCAGAGGGAGGAAAGGACAAAAATATCCTGCAGGATTTAAAATTTTACAAGGGGGGAAATAAGTATAAAACAAGGGGGAAAAAATACAATATAACTCAAGGAGAAGCATGTCTTTTGAAAGTAAGTATCTCCCAAGCTCATAAACAGTGAGGCCAATGGTCATGAGTGTAGCAGATGTTTATTGCCTCGTGCACCCTCTGCCACTTTGGGATAATCACTTAAATATGCCAAATCCAGTTTGAATTTAAATTAGCTTCATATTTTCTTTCATGATTATTCCATTAAAAAAAAATCATATGATTAGCCAATTAAACAGAGAGGTAGGGAAAAAAAAAAAAAACACACAACAAAAAAAACCCCAAACTGTAGGAGAGCAATAGCCTTTAATATTTTCAATTAAGATGCAGTGCCACCAATAAAAGAAGCTTACATTTTCATTTTATGGGCACCTATGGAGAGCATTATGACACAAATGACTCAGAGCAAGGTAATCGTTTCAAAATATATTGTAGTGGAGGACTGTAAACAGTGTAGTGTATTAGCTTAGGTGGCATGTGATGAAAATACCAAATTTCCAGAACTGCATTCAGTATTGTTTTCAATATTTCTTAGGGCATGCATTTGCAATGCATGTCTTTTTTATGGGAGCCAAAGCAATGTATTTATGAAGAGCAAAGCCCAATGCCATGGAGGAGCCTGCTCCCTGGACTGTGCTTATGTGTCACACTGGCTTTTGAACTCTACCCAGATACATCACACTGAGGGCCCAAGCTGCTGGAAGAGGTTTCTAACACTATGCAATCCCATGAAATCATTTGAGGTTGGTCTGAATGAGCTGTGTATAGAGGGAGGGTGGTGGGTTGACCCTGGCCGGATCCCAGGTGCCCACCAAAGGCACTCTATCACTCCCCTCCTCAGCTGGACAGGGGAGAGAAAAACATAACGAGAAGCTTGTGGGTGAGATAAGGACAGGGAAAGATCATACAGCAATTACCATCACGGACAAAACAGACTCAACTTAGGGGAAAATTATTTTAATTTATTATGAATCAAATTAGAATAGGATAATGAGAACTAAAACCAAATCTTCCTACCACCCCTCCCTTCTTTCTGGGCTCAACTTCACTCCCCATTTCTCCCCCTCCTCCCCCTGAGCGGCGCAGGGGGACGGGGAATGGGGGTTGTGGTCAGTTCATCACATGCTGTCTCTGCCGCTCCTTCCTCCTCAGGGGGAGGACTCCTCACCCTCTGCCCTGCTCCAGCCTGGGGTCCCTCCCATGGGAGACCGTCCTCCAAGAATTTCTCCAATGTGAGTCCTTCCAATGGGCTACAGTTCTTCACGAACTGCTCCAGCCTGGGTCCTCCCACGGGTGCCGTCCTTTAAGAACAGGCTGCTCCAGCCTGGGTCCCCCGTGGGGTCACAAGTCCCATCAGCAAACCTGCTCCAGCCTGGGCTTCTCTCCCCACAGGGCCACAGGTTCTGCCAGTTCGCTCCAGCGTGGGCTACCCACGGGGTCATGGCCTCCTTTGGGCATCCCCCTGCTCTGGTGTGGGGTTCTCCACCATGGAGCTCCATGGGCTGCAGGGGCACAGCCTACCTCACCATGGTCTTCCCCACAGGCTTCAGGGCAATCTCTGTTCCAGTGCTTGGAGCACCTCCTGCCCCTCCTTCTTCACTGACCTGGGTATCTGTGGAGTTGTTCATCTCACTCCTCTATTTGTCTTCAATTGTGCAGGTTCCCCCCCACCCCTTCTTAACTAGGTTATCCCAGAGGTGCTACCAGTCACTGATGGGTTTGGTCTTGGCCAGCGGCAGATCCATCTTGGAGCCGGCTGGCATTGTCTCTATCAGACATGGGAGAAGCTTCTAGCAGCTTCTCACAGACGCCACCCCTGCAGTCCCCTGCTGCTACAAAAACCTTGCCGCACAAACCCTGTATAGGTTTATACAGGGGGGAATAAAGGAAAATCACATAATTGTCAGCAAAATGTCAGCTAGGAGCCACTATAAATGGCCATACATAACTCAAAGAAAGAAAGATGAGTTTATGAGAAATCCTTCTATCTCCAAAGCCCAGACAGACTATCCATTATCTTTAAAGGTATTTATCACTTAAAAATTTTAACTTTAAAAACAAACAAACAAACAAACAAAAACTTAAAATACGACAAAATCCCAGGACAGTACTTAATGTTGTCCCAAATATGGGTTCTTCCACCTGGTGTGCAGAGAGCCAAAAAACACACAGAGCCAAGATATTTGTTTTTATTCCAAATCTGCGCAGAGTTAGGTGCTAGGTGGTAGCTCCACAAAGTTAGCATGCCTCCGTTAACACACCAGAAATATTTATACACCTCGAGCAAGTTATCAGTACTTTTTAAAAGTTGGCTCCGTTACCCTTGCTCCCATTGGTTCTCACAAAACTCATCTCCACTTAAAGTCACAGCGTCCTTTTTTTTCCTAGGCATGCCCAGTGAGGAAGGGGCTTTTGTGAATAGGAGTCACCATTACAGAAGCATGGTGGGACACACGTATCTAGCATGGATTCATGAAAGGCAGGTCCTGCTTGACCAACCTGATCTCCTTCTATGACCAGGTGACCCACCTAGTGGATGAGGGAATGTCTGTGGATGTTGTCTACCTGGACTTTAGTAAAATCTTTGACAGCGTCTCCCACAGCATTTTTCTGGAGAAACTGTCGTTTCTGAGCTGATGGCTTAGACAGGTTTACTCTTCACTGGGTGAGGAACTGGCTGGATGGCCGAGCCCAGAGAGTCATGAATGGTGTTAAATCCGGCTGGCAGCCGCTCACAAGCGGCGTTCCCCAGGGCTCGGTTCTGGGACCGGTCTTGTTCAATATGTTTATTGATGACCTGGATGAGGGGATCGAGTGCTCCCTCAGTAAGTTTGCAGATGACACCAAGTTGAGTGGGAGTGTGGATCTGCTGGAGGGTAGGAGGGATCTGCAGAGGGATCTGGACAGGCTGTATTGATGGGCCAAGGTCAACTGTATGAGGTTTAACAAAGCCAAGTGCCTGGTCCTGCACTTGGGTCACAACAACCCCATGCAACGCTACAGGCTTGGGGACGAGTGGCTGGAGAGATGCCCAGTGGAAAGGGACCTGGGGGTGCTGGTTGACAGCCGGCTGAACATGAGCCGGCAGTGTGCCCAGGTGGCCAAGAAGGCCAACAGCATCCTGGCCTGTATCAGAAAGAGTGTGGCCAGCAGTAGGGCAGTGACGGTCCCCCTGTACTCAGCACTGGTGAGGCCACACCTTGAATACTGTGTTCAGTTTTGAGCCCCTCACTACAAGAAGGGCATTGAGGTGCTGGAGCATGTCCAAAGAAGGACAACGAAGCTGGTGAGGTGTCTGGAGCACAAGTCTCATGAGGAGCGGCTGAGGGCCCTGGGGTTGTTTAGTCTGGAGAAGAGGAGGCTGAGGGGAGATCTTACTGCTCTCTACAACTACCTGAAAGGGGGTTGTGGCAACGTGGCTGTTGGTCTCTTCTCCCTAGTAACCAGCAATAGACCGAGAGGAAACAGCCTCAAGTTCTGCCAGGGGAGGTTTAGATTAGATATTAGGAAAAATTTCTTTGCTGAGAGAGTGGTCAAACATTGGAACATGCTGCCCAGGGAGGTGGTGGAGTCACCATCACTGAAGGTATTCAAAAAACGTGTAGATGTAGTGCTTCAGGACATGGTTTAGTGGTCATGGTGGCATTGGGTTGATGGTTGGATTTCATCTTAAAGGTCTCTTCCAACCTTATGATTCTGTGGTTCTGTGATTCTGTGAACCACCCCCAGGGAAATTTTGGAGACTAACTTCCAACTGCTTACTAGTGTTCAGGAGCTGCTTACTGCAACATTGTTCCTCCTTTTAAAATGTAACACAAGGGAAGAATGTCTTTGAATGTAAATGGTAGATGAAATTTAGCACCTGACAGATAAGACTTATCATAGTTTTCTGTTATTTTGCCAAGAAGGTCACATTTATGACCAGCATTTCTGAAGCCCAAATATTTGAACTGGAGATCAAATTGTGTTAGAGTTATTTAACTGAATACTAAAATGTCATCTTTTCAATAAAATGAGTAGAAAAGGTATGATTTTGGATCAAAAGGGAAATTGTCATGATTAGGATGGAATGATAGCAGAGAGCTTTACAATCTCCTGAGTCACTCTGTCAGCTTGCATGTTTTGCAGCAAGGTATTCTATAAAGGGAGCAGGATTTATGTATTTTACACTTCCCAGCAAAAGATTTTGCTAATTTCTTCTACTGTGGTGATTTATTACAGATTAATTGGTCAGACTGACAACAGATGTATACAGGCATAATCAATAGAGATATTGGCAAATGACGCCAATGGAGGATAGGTGTTACAGGGGACTAACACCATGAGCTGTTAAAATGGTTGCTTCATTAAACTGCACATGTGAGTTCTTAATAATGGTTTTGGATGCCCTTTAATATTAAAATTTGCAGGAATGGTTTAGTTTCAGATTCAAATGAAAATGAAGTCGTTTGTGCCTTATATGTGTATTCATTTAGATGTAGCAAATGGGAATGCTGCTATGGGAAAAGCTGACCTCAAACCTTCAAAATGGCGGCAAATCTATGAACAGAGAGGTTGGTTGATCATATGAATTGCCTGTTTAGTCAGCTTCAAATATGTGGAAAGCTTTCATATCAATTCCCATCATTCAAGCTGAAAGAAGCGGATTTTGAATTCCAAATATAACCTAATAAGCATGCCTCTCGGACAGATTCTTTGAGGGAAGAATGTAATGGTCAAGGAAAATACTAGTGGCAAGGGATTTGCATGTAAGCAGAAAATTAGGGGGATATTCTCAATTTTCGACCCTGATCTCAGTTAAACATCATCAAGTTTACATTCATTCATTTTTGAGGGAAAGGGTTCAAGGAATAGGGTAAAGCTAGAGTAACAATGACAAAGGTATGTGCTTGTCAAGGGCATAATTCAGAAACAGGTACTAGACATAATTACTCAGTGACATATGCATTGTTTCAGTATAGGGAATGAAAATAAAGAAGAGACATTAATCAGAATGATAATCAGTCAATGATGCAATAATGGTGATCTAGCTGTACTTAGTTAGAACACCTCATGTCCAGGAAAATATCCAGGTAGTCACCATTTTCATACTGATTATATAATGAAAAATGAGGGTAATGATTCAGGCTTGGCAGCCACAGGGTTCTCCTGCACTGAGAAACTAATAAATGGTCACTAAATCTTGATATACTTATCACATTGGGGCTGTCAGGAGTGCATAATCTTCTCCAGAAAAGTTTCCTTGATCATTCAGTGCACCACAGTTTACTTTTCCTACTTGAGTAGCACTTTAATAGCATGAAAATACTTAGTACTATATTAACACTTCCTTTGGATATTATGTTTCTGACACACTCCAATAGTACCTCTTTTCAATAGCAGAGGGTGGCTTAACTAAGAAGGGCCAGACTTTAATTTGGGCAGTATTACTTGCACTTTACAGACACACTCTAGTCCTTTATGAGCTCCCTGAATTTATATTTTGGCACAGGCATGTTACCAGTTGGATTGAATCTGGATATAATTTTTTCTCTCCTACCTGCTCTACATATCAAATGAGAAGAGTTATAACTTGCTTCTGATATTGATGAGAATTAAATTACTTCCCTATTCCTCCAAGCAAGTGGGAAACAGGGTAGTTATTGCAGCTACAGAGAGTGCTTCCACTTTGGAAAGCTCACTTATCAGGAGCTAGAAGTAAGTATCTTAACTTTCTCTAAAATATTTTGTCATAATTTGAAAGGGGTTTTTTTTCTTTTTTTTTTTCCCATAATGGCAACCATAAAGCTGAAAATAAACGGTCATTCAGAAGTAGTTATAAATGAAAACACTTATTTATAAGCTAACTTATAAGTAGTTTTGAGCAAATACAGAAAATTGAAGAGCTACCACACTCTCTAAGGAAAAGCATGTTTTCTCTGGAGCATATTTATGAGTCTTTGTTTTTTAGGTTCTGGGGTTTTTTTTGTTGTTATTTTCATTTGGTTTTGTTTTGTTCGGTTGGTTGGTTTTGTGGAAGAGAAAGAGTATATCACAAGACCTGTCAAGCTTCTTGCACCTCCAGGAAAATATATTACTATATTCTTCCTCTATCACAACATCTAATACTCTGGATGAGTGTGTTCTTATGCAAAGAGCCAGAAGAAAGTTCATAGGCACTTCCCAGTCTTTCAGTGCCTAAACTATTCTGGAATGATAGAGCTTAGATTCTTGATTTAAGTAAGGCTTTTGATGTTGTTTCATATGATACTGTGAAACAACCTGGCTCAAGAACTACTTTGTATTTCCATTAAAAACCTGAATGAAAACAGAGAATTTTCCAATGCAAAGTTTCATGCTTGGCAAACGACTAAATGTACAACCACAGACATGGGAATGACTGTTCAGGCAGTTGTTCATGCTGAAGGGAGAAAATTATGTAGAAACAGGAATATTTTCAAGGGGACACATGAAAATCTTCAGGCATACTTAGTGTTGAGAAAGTCTTGGGTGGATTTTGATCTGTGTTTTTCTGGAAATACTGTAGGAACATCCATCTCTGAAGATTCTTAAGGGCATACCGTACAAACACTTCCAGGACTGAATGTGTTGTTTATTGTAACACGTGACCCTAGAAGGCATTAGAGGAAGGGAGAGAAGTTTCAGATTTATTTGCTGTGATTTCTGACTTCTCTACCAAATTCCAACCAGGAAGAATGCGATCATACAAGCAGTTCTTTCCACACACACCTAAAGTGATGTACCTCTGTAAAGTCCCTCTTTAGATATCTGATGTGCTTTTCCCCGTCACATCCATATGAATACTCCTGTACCATTCTTTACTTATGTGCATGTATGTGCTTGGGTGAAATAAAACAGAACAAGTCTACTCCAGAGATACGCTCCTCTCTTCTTAATAATGCCACTAATGCATCCCACATCCTCTCAGGACATGTATCACTGTTGTGAGGGACCCATTCTCTTTTACCTCTGTATCTGTTTGTTCTTAAACATAGGATTTGGGGTTTGTTTGTTTGTTTGTTTTTGGCAAACCTTTCCAGATAATACCAATAACATGGTATAACATGAAAGCCCTTGTCTTTAAATTCTGTTTTCTTCCCCTAACCAGTTCCTACCCTGGACCACCTCTTTCCCGTTTTTATATTCCCCATTTATCAACCACGTAAATACCTGGTGAGAGAATGAAGCCAACTAATTGTCCATTTGATTCCTTGGCTCACTCAGCTGCTTAAGGATGTCTTCTTTACATGACATTTCTCATTATAGATGGAATATGCTGTTACTCACACACAAGTACGGCACCTTTGTCTCTGAAACAATGGCAACTAAACTCCAGGAAATTTTAATAGAGTAGTCTACATTCAGCCTCCCACTCTTCTCTAAATACCTGATGTGAGCTTTTCCCTTTCCTGTTGCTTTGAAATGAACAATTAAAAGGAGTCAACTCCTTCAAAGGGAGTAAGTCTGGGAACACGTGGGCATTTCTGGGTTTGATGAAGGATGTCTCATCATGTGTTGTCACCATTTGGTTTTATTTCTCACAACATGATAGTCATTTTCTTTTGTGAATTGATAGAAAAGACAAACCCAAACAAATTCCGATAAAAATAGATTGTTGATAATAATCTAAGTTTATACAATGTTTTAACTGCTTGCTGCTAATCCAAACTTGAGACATCTATGATTAAGGAATTTTATTTGGCAAAGGGGCAAACATGACTGCAGCTGGAACCTGTGAGAGTTCTTCAAATTTTCACAAGTTACTTCATTTTTCTACTCCCATCTTCTTCCCTGATTGAATTCCAGCACCTACTCCTATCTACGCTGCCCAATTCAAAACCTATCAAAGTCAGTGGAAATGGTCATATTAACTTCACTGGGCTTTGGTCCAGGTTCTGAGCCATATGGAGCTTGAACCAACCTTGACCTTAATGGAGATGAAACAAGTCACCTCTGACATCATATCAGTAGTTTTTTACAATCCATCAGTAAGATGTGTCACATATGCAGCATGAGTGAATCCACCTGCCAAGAATGATACTTTTGCACTGCTGGCTGGTGGCCAGTCCGGTCAGTCATGCTATTCTCCCTGTATGATATGAGAAGTTATGCATATTAGGCATTTTTTGGTCCTATTTAAAAATGACAACCTGGGTTCTAACTTTGCATTAACTGCTCATAAAGTTCTGCAAATTTCTCTCCTTCCTTTTGAGATTAGCACATTAATGATCTTCAGATGGTTCAGAGCAATGCTGCAGAAAGTTTGGATGACTAACAGACCTTTCTATTGTCACTGCTGGAGAACGTTTAAAAAAAGGTGATGCAATTAAGAAATATTCATACAAATTATAAGAGGAAATGAATTGTGATTTTGAGTTAAATGGCAAAGCATTAATACATTCCTCACAGCAGAACGTCCTTGCATCTTTAGTACACTCAGGTCATAAGTATGCAGCTTAGGCTACCACTGAGCTATGGTTCACCTCAGTGGGCCCAGTGAATAGTGCCCTAAAACAGGACAAAGAATCTACAAACTGTACATCACATGTGCAATGTAAAATGATCACAATCTCTTAATCGTAATAATAAAAACTAGGAAATTTTGCCTAGCTTATATCATCTACATACCTGTTTCTGAAGGATTCTTTTGCATGATGCATCCAATACAATAATAAGCTCACAGGAAATCAGTTTTTTCTTCCCATAGGTTTTTTCAAGGTTTCATGATTTTTCCCTGTTCAAGGTACTTGACAAAATTGAACATTCAAAATCTCAAAAATGTCCCTGGAAATATATTGCCCTTATTACAGCTACAGTAAAACTAGTATAATTAATCAGCTTGTGTCAGTCAGCTATTCTAAATCCTTTCCTATCAGTATCAATATTTTTAACTCAAATTCCTTTTACTTTGTTTTCTGTACAAAATTATTTGCTTAAGAGAAACGAACTAAGTTTACGTTTTAAGTCTACTTAAAAAATGTTGATTTTTAAAATGATCTTGCATAGGAAAACCTACACCCTTGAAAAAGAAACATTTTGACTTTGAATAACAAGCATATTACATATGAGTAAGGAAATGGAAGCAGAAAGCTGCAAAACCTCCACTGTTGTACCAAAGGATTCCTAACCACAGTTACTGATCAAAGTTAAGATTGAGCTGAAAATCTTCTGAGGATAACCAGATGTTTCAGGTAGTGATTCTCTGTTCAGTAGATTTTTTTGGTTGGTTGGTGTTGGTTGTTTTTTTTTTTTTTTTTTAAATGAGCACTAAACTAGTGTTACAGAATAGTGATAAATACATTCTACATTTTGAATGATTGTCTTTTCTGAGAAGTGTTTATTTCTTGTTGTTACCTGTTAAGTCCCATGGCATCAATTAAAGGACATGGTACGTGCACTTCAAAGTCCAAATGAAATAACTTCTTGGCTACATTTTAACTAGTTAGCATCTTGTGGTGTCTTACCGAACAAATACATGTTCTCCGCTCCAAGGTTATATTTCACTCATTTCACTGCAGAAGTAGCTACATGTTCCTCAACAAAGTAGCTCCTATTGCATGAGAATGCGCACTGCATGAGACTGTACAGCGAACGTCCTTAGGCAGGGGTAGTTTCTATAGTTTCCCACAGCAAGCACTGACTTCCCTGTGTCAGTGAGACGTTTCAGATTGGGCTCCAGTAACTGCTGTTTTCAGGCTTATTCTGTGCTGTTCATCTCTGAGATAGTGCCAAATCAATCTCTAGTGGGGATATACAGACCTTAAAATCCTTAGGAAATCCTTAGCATGGAAATCACCACATTACACCAATAATTATTATCTTGCAGGATTTCTGTACCTGTAACATTTTACAGTAAACTGAGTAAAGGGGGTATCTTGCAGCTGAAAAGACAAAGAGAACACTGACACCCCAGGGAGACATTACTCACAGAGTCTGATGGTCCTCTGGGGAGATTTCTCCCCACTGGAAATAGGTCTTGAAACTCATTTAACAGTGCATCTCTCCAGTCTCAGAACTGTTTCATGCTGGCACAATGCCCTGTCTCTTTACCAATTATTATGAATTTATCTATAACTTTCTTGGTTGATGTTAGACTGAGTGTTACAGGTTTGGCAGCTGGATGATCCTGAAGAGCTTTGAGGAAGTATCTCCTCAGATCTCTGATATACACAGCACAGATGGTTGTGTTGATTTATTTATTCATTCCCCTTCAAAATATGAATTAGCTTTTTGCTCTAATCAAGTAGCCTCTGTGTTTGTACTTGGATCAGCATATATTTTAGGCCACATCTAACTAATTGTTCACAGAGCAGTAATTGTGCTTCATAGCTTCTACTTCTATCCTCTGCTTATTGGTCATACAGGCATCGTTTCCACAAGGTTAATTGATAAGACCAAACTCAGAAATGAGGGATCAGAAACACAATGACTCTGTGAGATTTATGAACAACAAAAGATTATTATAAGCAGTTTTGAGATGGTGAATGCAAAATAGCATTTAATGTTTGGGGTGGGGAGACCAGGGGCTAAATCATGAGAACTTTTTATAAACTCTGTAGAAATTCCTGGGCTCTTACAGTACCTATTATATAGATTCACAGGCGAGGGCCGTGTGCCTGTAAACAGGGATTGCACAGTCTGTGCTTGGGGAATTCATCATAACAATACTCTCCAAAGAAAGAAATAATGTCTCCTTTAAATGGATATCATTTAGATTTCAGCACTGCTTTTGTCTTCCATTGTTTTTTCTAGGAATATTTTAGATCAAGGAGGGGAATATCCATGTGATATTTGGGAAGTGGTCTCATACTTCCATCTGAGATTTTTGTATCAATCAGAGACTCTGCAAGAAGTTCAAGGGGTCCAACCTGTTGCATGGATGCCATGGGATCGTACTCCGATAAGCAACTGGGATATGTTGGCTGCCATAAGGCACATGCAGAAGCTGACAACACAATGAATGCACAAAGAATCAAGAGCTTCCAGGATGTATCATGTCCCCAGTGTATGTGCTGCACAGTTGATAAATAGATTGGCAGAAAGCTTGGCATGTCTGGAAAGCCTTTGGACTTACAGCACTGGTGCATGCAATCTTCTAGTGTTTGTGTACTGGAGATAGGTGCCTTCAAGGTGCATCTTTATTGTGCAAGCTTCATAAAATCGATTAGGTTGTCCACAGTGATGTTTTTGGCCAGCACTCCAGGTACCCAATAGTCTGTTCCAAACAATTACTCTGTCAGAACAAAATCTTAATTTTTTGTTTGCTTGTTTGTTTGCTTGTTTGTTTCTTTTCTCCTCCTTGGAAATATGTCTTGGAAATTCAGTCAAATGGTAGCCTTACTTCAGGGGAATCTGGCACCAAAGGCTGACTGAATTCACCATTACTGTAAGAATCTCGTGTGACCTTCACTAAGTCACTTCTTCTCTTTGTTCCTCAGCTTCTATCTGTAAAATGGAGATAAATGCATTTCCATACCTCATGGGGGCCTGCTAAAATGCATTCATTACCAAGAAGTACGTTTTATCTCCAATTTCCACATTTTTTCTCTGCTGTCCTTGCTAGAAATCTGATTGTCCAACCAGACCCAATATAAACCCCCTTGCTTCAGAGTGGAAGCTAGGATCTACCTATTAAACTTTTTAGAACTGCGGATTGCATATTTTTCCTCTGTGAAACCACTAGTACTGCTCTTTTTATATACAGAATTCTGGACTGAGCAGGAAGCTTTTCTGACCCAGTCTGACTGTTTCTGTGTTGTTCGTTTTGTGTTGTGTACAGTTCAGGGAATAGTGTCAGTGTTTAAGAACAACTTCCTCTAAGTCATAAAAATGCAGCTATTATTTACAGAGAAACTGGTTCTAATTAAATCAGAGAGACACAGATTGGAACGTTAATGGAGATCATCTGGTTTTACATTTTCAGATCACTAAAAAGAAGGCAAACAACTTCTGGACGAGTATCCAGTTGCATCAAAACCATCTTTTTATGACTTAATCGCTTGTGGGAAACATTACCCTACTGTATTCATCAAGATCATTGATTCTTTCCTGAATATATTAAATGTAATCTAACGTTATATATATACATATTTATATAAATATAAATCTAGAGAAAAAGGTGCTGGTGAAACACTACAAAAAGATTCTAAGTTGTTATTGAAGAAAAATGAAAATGTTAAGAGATGTGGTGCTGCCTTCAGCTCCTACTCATGTTGTTTTTAATTTTGCCCCCTGAGCAAAAAATTTTTTCCCTAGGTCTTTGTAGATTTTGTAGCTGTGTTATATCAAACCAGTTACTGGTCTGTTATTTCCAGCTTGGTTAATGGGATTACATAAAAACCACACAAATATTTGTATCTTAGGTTCTTATAGATTCTACTGTCAAATTTCACATGAATGAGATCTTCAATGGAAAAAAAAGAAAATAACAGAATGGGCCAAAAGGCATTTGTATTTCTGCTGTCAGGTAGCTGGAACAGTGAGATTTTGATGCTTTTTAGTAAAAAGTCACCTTCCTGTTCATCAGTGAACTGGAAAGGATCTAAACAAAGAAAGAATCAAATGAAAATAACCATTACCGAGGAATCTGTTTGTGGTAATATGCAGCTGGGATCCTGTCTGCTGCTGAGCTCCTCTGTAAAAAGCTGAAATATGACAAATGTAGCTTCGAGCAGCAGTGAAACATGAACATAGTGTGATGACTCTCATGACTGGAGTGCTGCTGCCCAGCAGGGCAACAAAGCTGGTGGGGGGTCTGGAGCAGAAGTCTTATGGGGAGCGTCTGAGGGAACTGGGATTTTCTAGTTTGGAGAAGAGGAGGCTGAGGGGAGACCTTATTGCTCTCTACAACTACCTGAAAGGGGGTTGTGAGGTGGGTGTTGGTCTCTTCTCCCAAATAACTAGGATGAGAGGAAATGGCCTCAAGTTGTGCCAGGGGAGGTTTAGATTGGATATTAGGAAAAAATTTCCTCACAGAAAGAGTGGTCAAGCATTGGAACAGGCTGCCCAGGGAACTGCTGGAGTCACCATCACTGGAGGTGTTCAAAAAACTTGTAGACGTGACACTTGGTGACATGGTTTAGTGGGCACAGTGGTGTTGGGTCGATGGTTGGACTTGATGATCTTAAAGGTCTTTTCCAACCTTAGTGATTCTATAATTCTATGAAGAGCTGAAGAGCGGAAGAGACAAGTGAGAGGAGGAAGGCGATGGGGACAGCATGTGGAGCACCTCTGAGAATCTGATTTGTTCTACCAAGCATAGGTCTGTGTGCAAAGGAACAAACTGGATCACTACTGCCCATCACTTCAGTTGGGCAGTCTTTAAGGGGAAGAAACTGACCTGTCCCAAAGATGAACTGCCTACAGTTTGGACAGAGAACTGTTAGTAAAGTGTAAATAACAACGGAAAGTATCTAGGGTCAATTTTCTCATCAATGACTAAAAAACAAAGCAGGGCTGGGTTTAAGACTGTGGCCATGAATGTGCAGAGAAAATAACACTTACAGTTTCTCTATTGATCACGTTTTCCTGAGCTGCTAGTTCATTCACTGTCTCTTTTCTCTTTAAAATTGTTCTGCCAGTTTAGTGGCTGTTTCACACTACTTGGAATGGGTAGTATTTTCGTTCATAATGAATATTCATACAACACAAATTTGGTTTACATATTTAACAGTGAAAAGGGTTTATACTACAGTTTTTCACAATATATTTTCTTTCCAAGAAGAAACTACATATAACAAAACTTAGCTGCTTTTAAGTGCCACATGGTACCGAGTAACAACTAAATCCCATGAAGACTGTGTGACATGTTTCTCCTATCTGTTTTTGTCATCTATATACCATTTAAGATACACAGCCTTGTGCCAGCACTTATCCAACTAAAAATGGGGGAATTTCAATTAGGCAGAACGTCAAACCAATTAACTGTATGAAAAATTGTAATATAACAGTCCAACATATTAAGATCATCTATGTTTTAGTCTAAAACTTCTGCCACACACAGAATATTGTTTGTTCATACCATTGAACGTCTACTAGTTAAAATATGTTGCTGTGGTAGTCAAAATCTTACTATTGGCAGAGTTCTGCAGCAATATATTGTGGCAAATTCAGTATTATTTTAAGGTCCATGCCCATTGTATGGCAGTGTGTATGTCTGATGATTTCTGTTACGATGAAATATAGGCATCTGTCTTATGTGATCTGCATCATCATTAATTGTTCATCCTTAGTTTTGCAGGATCTTTAGTCTTTTGAGTTTAAATGGTCTTGGTCAACAGATGCCAACTGCGGATGCTTTGAATACATTTCATAACAAACTACAGAGCAGCCAAGTACTTTACATTGCACAGATGCTAAGCTTAAATAACATTATGAAGTACTGGGGCAGTAATTAAAGAATTACATGAATACACTGTACAGGAATTAACATACAAGTGGCACTTGTATATTAATCTTGTATGAAGGCCTGGATAAATTCCAGCTAACTTTTTGGTATACAGCTCAGGCACTCAATCTGGAAGGCCAGTGGCCCTAGTCTCTGTAGCCACCTCCAAGGAAAGATACAGTCCAGCCAGGACCTGAAAGCCCTTCAGACACCACCAGTTCTCTCAGTTTTCTGAGACAGTAACACAGGAGTTTAGTCTTTCTATTTAGATAACGGGGTGTGTCAAAACGAGATGAGGTCAGCCTAGACTGGAAAGTTGCAGCTGTCAGAGTGTCACCTTCTATGATTTTGAGAAGCTTAGTCTGAAGCTTCAACCGTGTGTGTCCTGAAATGCCTTGCTGGCCAGCAGTTTGTTGGGCTTTAATAGAGACGTAGGACTTTATCAGCATTTTTGTTTCATGGAAAATAGCTTTTTGCCAATGCCACTTATCTCATGAACTCCCGGTTGTAGGAATCCCACACTTCCAGCGTGGATATAGCATAGACAATTCCTTAATGAAGTCACAAGACTTTGTTTATGCAAACTTGAAGTTTACTTTCCAAGGTCAAAACTTCTCTCCAGCCTGTGGGGTTGCAAGGCCACTGTTCAGCCAGGCATCTCTTTCAAGACTTCTCCATCATATTCCAGACAGAGAGGAACCCTGAATTGTCTTGACTTTCATGAGACAACACTTGCCTTCATCACTGCGTCTTTGATATGCCATGGGCTCCTCTGCATTGTAGGCTGGCCTTCAGCTTCAAAGCCTGGCTCCACATGACAATTCCACAGTATGTCACTTTTTTATGTCAGTCAGAGAAGTGAAAGTGAACATCAGATGCTGATTAAACCATCTATGCTGGGGCAGGCGCTTTCAAACAATACGGGACAGGAACATCTGATTCCTATTTGCAAAGCTCAACAGCAGCAGTGTTTACTATGTTGTACATCCACTGTACTTGTCACCTGAACAAGCCCTAGCATAATCTTGAACCATATTTCTGTAAAATGCAAAAGAGAGAGGAAACAGAGAGAGAAGAAGGTGCCAAAGCTCAGAAAATAGGGTTGAACTCTTCCATGACATCTCCTGAGCAAAGGCAACTCATAGCTATACCTCTGAGGGAATGTGGCTAGGGTGAGGAAATAGGAGTTACTGGACTATACAAGCAAAAACTACTTTTTATCGAATTACGTCTGCTGGTTAGCCCTTAGGTACTCTCTCATTTTTCAGCCACTTGCTGCAATAGCTGTGACTTTTTTTTTGTCATAATGGTAGGACTCATAATTGTACTTGAAAGCTGAACTTGCTACATCAGGACAATTATTAATATCTACAAAAGTAGAGCATGTCAGAAGATAGCATTGTTGGTGTAACTTCCTTAGAAAAAAGTGGCAAAGCTCAGTCTTTTTCACACTGAACATGGGACCCTAGGGAAAAGTTAAGACCAATGACTGACGTGATTTTCATTGAGTAACAAGAATCATCTTGATATTGAAAGAGTATATCCTATAAAGAAAAAAGTTGATGAAAAATACCATATTGTCATTTAAAAATTGTTGGCTGGTTAGTTGGTTGGTTTTGTTTTTGCTGTTGTTGTTATTTTAGTATTTAAGTGGAACACCCCAAAATGGGGTAGGGAGAATTTTTATGGGGGAGAGGCTTGTATAAGCACATTAAAAAGAATAAAAGAATAATCTGGAGAAAAATTAAACAACTTTTTTTCTTTATTTTCCTTTCTAAGGAAAACAAAGAAATATACTTCTCAATCCATTAATAAAACTCCTCAAAATGTTGAAAGAAACATCCCAAATATGATGTCAATTTGAGAGGAAAGAGGATAAAATAGAGATAGTCACTCTCTCTCTTGGAGCAGAGTCACAATCTGGGATATCAAGTGCATTAAAACCTAAGGAAGACCCACTGAGCCGGTTATGTTCATCCTTAGTAGTTCTTATTCTCTATTACCTTACTTGACTTTTAACCATTTAGTATCCCACGAATGAGGTACATTGAGGGATGCCTGTCTGTGATGGTTCAGAGAGGAGACAACAGAAAAGCATGTTGTTTATTGCATAGTATAATGTTTCCAGCCAGCCAACTGTTGCATCATTTTCCATTCAATGAGCACTTGAGTGTTAGCAGATTGCCTCCAGGTTGAGTGCGCAAAATGCTGTAGGTGCTTTTTGTGGCTCAGTGAAGGGAATGTAACTGACACTGACACTATCTGGAGCTGAGATGACGTTAATACGAGACAGAAACAGAATCAGGCCATGGAAAAAGAGTTTGGCCTGAGTGCTGGCTACAGATCCCTTTTTCTTTCAGGAGCTGCCCATGTTCCACCTTAGAGGTTACTGCTTTAGAATAACGGGTTTATCTTCAGCTCCAGCAGATTAATTTCTGTTCTAAAATGTATCTACAGAATTTGCAGGGACTTAAAGGAAATTTTACTCTAGGAACAGTGTTTTATTCTTGCTTGGTAAATGTCTTCAGAAGCATCCAGGGTGAAAGGTATATAGCAACATGAGGTAATAGTAAATCTGTAGTTTTAGCATGGATCCTGTAGCAATATCTGTACAAATAAATTGAACTTATTTAGTGCCAGGGAATATATCTGGACACGGGAACCCGATCAGTTACAGCATTATACACTTAAACCTGCCTGTGGCATATTTTTAACCTACGCGATCTAGAACTTTTTGAATCAATTCTTAGACATGTTGATTCATCGCCATCCTAACTTAAGGAGTTAGCTTAATCCAGAAATGATTTCTAATGAGTAGTTCACATGCAATTATTTTATTTCAGAGGATAAGCAAGTTAAGTCAATACAGGTCAGGGTCATTCTGCTGCTTTCAGTGCCCAAGAAGAATCCCAGGTGCTTTTCATTTATGAGGATAGATGTAGCCGCTAGTGTCACAGAGACTTGCCACAGAGGTCTCACTGTGCTATTACAATGTCAGAAAAGGGCTTGGTCACCTCTGCAGCAGTATGTCTTTTCCTTGGGTGAAAACACTGGACAGCTCACACAAAATCATGTCACATTTTCTCACCTACTCCTCCTGGGTGAGGCTCCCATTTAAAGGTCCTTGTGGCAAGCTGAAGAGAATGAGCAGTAGGACAAAGACCTCTGTTGATTCACCAGAACACAAAATAGGAGGTAGCAGACCTGGCTCTGAATACAAAGAAACTCATGGGTGTGCCATAGATTCAACAGCTGTATGAAAGCAAAGAAAATAGCTGCACTACTTACCACAAAAAGACAGCCATCAGCTGGACCTCATCTAAGAAAAATGAGTCATGAGAAATCCCACACCACTTTGTAGGGTGATCCTATATCCTATGAGTGATTGGGGGTTTGGTTTGGTTTGGTTTTAAAATGATGGCCATTATTACATTGTGAGTGATGTGGGCTGCTTGCAAGGACATAAGATTGTCCTGAGTGACAAAGCAGTGAATCAAAAGGCTTGTGCTGACGAAAAAAAAAAAAAAAAGAAAAAAAAGCAAATAAACATAGAATGATACTTCTGAAGACAGGCACATAACAGCAAGACGTTATCTGAGGCTTGGCTTCGAAGATTAAGAAGAATGAAATGTGTTAAACTCTAAGCTCTCCATTTAGTAAAGGATACATATACATAAAATCTAAGCAACTCAAGGCCCAAGATGAAGCCCAGTAAAAGCTTTTAAAAGGACATCTGAAATGAACCAAAAAGACAGTCACATCATAAAACCATGTGGGTAAGAGACTGGGACTTGTGAAATGTCTGTCTCTATTACACTGACAAAGAAACGACTGTTGTGATAAAAAGAGAAGAGAAACAAAGCATACTTTTTATGTACTTCTGCATTAACTGGTCAGAAGTGAATCTGGCCTTATCTTGTTGAATTATCAAAGCTGAAAAATGTTAAAGACCAAAAAAGGTGCTGTAATATAAGCATAAGCAGTAAAGCATCATGCTTTTAAACCTCTCAAAGTCATGAAGTTAGCTTAAAACACTGCAGTTGAGTTTGAGTAATAAATATAAACATTGCATGTTCAATGAATTCGACCAATTTCTAACCTTCATCTATATGTTTCTTTTTGTCTTTGTCCCACTTGATTCATCCTGTTTCATCATCTACCATTGCACCCTCTAGGAGCTGTAGCTCTTAGTCCCACATGACCTCCCTACTCTGTTTCTCAGGAGACATCCAGCTTCATCATGACTGTGAACTGCTCTGATACCTTCTAGAGTGCAAAACCTGGCAGAATGGTTTTGTGCAGTCTTAAAAAGTGAAAAAAAAAGGTCTATTTTTACCCCAGGCAAATAATTTAAAAAGGAAACAAAAAAGGTCAAATAAATGTAACATTTCCAAATTTTTTAGAATTATTCAAATCCTTAGATTTTTAATTTACATCTCAAAATGACTTTAAAAGACATTATTACTTCTCAGTACGGAAAAATCTAATTAAAAAAATGAAGTGAACATGATATATTCTGAATTTAATAAAATGTTTCCGTTGACCACAAATATTCAATATTTTATTTCATGAGAATGACAAACTGTGTCTGCATGTGTTAACTTGTTTTGTAGTTATTTTGGTTAATATTTTCACATAAAATTATTTAAATAAAGCAATATAAGGTATTTCCTTGTAAAGGGAAAAAAACCCAAAACAAACCACAAATTTTTTGTCTAGGAAATGTTGTGTTAAATGAGTCTGATTGTAATGAACTGTTGAGTTTTCAGGCAGAGAGATGTTTTCTCACTTTGCAAGGACATATTAAATAAAACACATCTGAAAACTATATGCTCCGTAATTTTTAATTCCTAAATAAACACAGTGCACCAAATTTTTTAGGAAGCATTTATATGTAAGTGAAATGGGTCATGTTACATTGTCACAGGGTTAAATTCTTCCCTGTATCATATGCGATGTTTTCAACCTCATTTCACACCTATGTATTTTATTCTTTGTGGCACATAAGAAAAATAGAATGAAATAGCATCAAATAATTCAATACTAAGAAGTGCTTCTCTTTTAATAGTAAGAATAACAATACCTGTAAAAGAATGCTTATAAGTAGACAGGGTGGAAAAGTTCAGAGTGAGAGAAGCTGAATTCAGAAAACCATAATTGTTAAGAAAGAAATCAAAATTATAAGAAAAAAAATCCTCTTTCACTTATTTAGTTTCTAGTGGAACTCATTTGTGATCACTAGAATGTCATTGTGGTGTGTTTTGTTTCACCTATATATTCTTTAGCATCGTTACAACCATATATTTCCTTAAAATAACGTATATGGAAACTACTGTATGCTCAGTGTTATTCCACATATCTTTAATTCCTTATATACTATGTCCTTATATCTTTATATACTATTCTTTATCCCATAAGTATGTCTATACATCTCTATCTGTAGTAAAAAAAGTTAATTTTGAAATGAAATATTTACTCAAAAATAGGAAATGTCAGAGCTGAGGTTACCTAGGCAATATGATTATAACTGCCTCATGTACACACAGAAATACATGGTCACAAGCTATTTGATTTCCACGCTAACTAAAGTTGTGTGAGTCACCACAGTGTCTCAGCAGTTGTAGTTCCATTCCTTTCATGTTTTTTTCCGTAGCCCTGACCTTAATCTGCCTGCCTCATGTGCAGGCATCGATGTCTCTCTCTGTAGCTGTTGGGCAGAACTCTTAAAATATTTCTGGTCTTCTGTCCTCTCCAAATCCCTGACCCAGACCCTCCCTCCCCTTCTGATCATTCCTCCTGATGAGATGTGCTGCAGCAGTGCACATGTAAAGTGCCAGTGGAAGGCACCGAAGTTTGTACAATTGTTTTGCTAAACCCAGAATACTTACTGTTATCCTATAGGTATTAGTATCTTAGAGATCAGAATGGTAGACTCGTGTTTTCCTTTGAATTAATTTGAGTGTGATATCCCCAAGGGGCTTTAAGGTGTCTTTTTTCAATGCCTGGACAGAGCAAATTCCCGTGGTTCTTCATGACAATGGAAGCTCGTTATAATAAGGCAAGTTTGTCCTTTATTTGTCTTGAGATTATTAAGTGGCAGGATTTTGAATCCATGAGATTCAGGAGGACCTGTTTCCTGTGTCATGGCAATGAGCTTTTCGTTTCATAGGGCTGGATGCTAATACTGTGTGGTCCCAGGAAAACAGGCCAGTAAAGAACTCAAGGAGAGTCCTTTACAGACTACACCTCTGTCTTTCGTTAGAAAGGAAGTATCACTGGGGACAACAACTAGATTTCTTCGGTGACATTTCATATTCATTTACATATATTAAGGAAAGGACTCCAATATTTCAATTTCCCAAGATTATTTTCTGTCAGAAGGATTGTCCAGATGCATCCTGAGCAACATGTATTGTAAATAATATGGATGACATATTTCTGTAATTTTTTTTAATACAAAAGTGGCAACCCATTTTTTTCATTAAAATTTCTTGAGTGTTTTTATGCTTTAAAATACTTAGTATTAAAGCAATTGGAGGATAAAAATTTTTTGAAGTAACAGTTTCAACACCTAACATTTGTCCTTCTATTTTCTAATGGCTTTCCAGCAACGTGAGAAAGAGTGTGAGTGTGAAGGAACAAGAGGAGGAAGGAATAGTACCAACTTTTCCTAGTTTCATTCTGGAAAAGTAGAACAACTTGAAAAGAGCATCCTGAAATAGGGAAACGTGGGAAACCTTCTGGTCTTCTAACCAGCTGCATTTTAAAAGAAGCCCAAACAACCCTGAGGAAAGCAGAATAATTTCACAAAGGAAACATTCTTTCTGTTTTTTATGCAGAAGCTATGGACTCTTTAACTAAACAAAGAACATAGAAAATTCAGTTTGAATGTTATTACACCAAAGCAGGAGAGCAAATTCAATCTTTCAGCTGTAAAAAAGAGATTTTACTCCTATTTTAAATGCAAATCCCCAGACATCTTTGCATAGTGTCTCTACTCACCCCTAATAATGAACGGATTCTTCACTGTTGAAACCTTGAATTCTTTATCAAAACTAAGTGTCTTTCACCAAAGTGTGTTCTAGTTCAATGACAGGTTTTAGAATTAGGTACAGAAACACTGAAAGCCTATGCTGTGACTCATGCAGGTCAGATTACTTATCCACAAGGTCCTTTGTGGTTGTAAACATAATCTATCTAATAATCATATATAAAGGTAGAAAAGCACATAGGTGAGAGGGGAGGCAAAGCAGAACAGGTGTCATCCAACAGTTTTCTAAATTCCCAAAGGAAATATAAAATAATAAAAATGCCTTGGAAAGGAAAATGCAAAAAATATTCTGATTTTCTTATCTATATGTATACACACATATCACCCTTTGGAGATGATCTTAATTTGGAAGCTTAAAGCTGTGTAGATTATTTTTGTAAGAAGTCACTGCGTTAATGCAGTTTATATCTTACTTGCCACAGCAATGATCTGATTTAACCCTACCAAAAACTCGTTTCACTATGCAAAATCATTGAAGAGGTAGCATAACCACATGCCAACGATGACTGCTGCCATCCTGGACACTCTGCAATTGGGAAGCGATTAGTGAACCATTGCAAGATAAAGATATAGAATTAAACTCACAAGATACAAATCCACAGCCTGATGTTACCTTATGTTTGTTAAAGTGAGATTTCTCGTCCCAGTGGGTTATGTGGGGACAAACAATAACGAACAATTTACCGTATCTCAAAATTTACCTCTCACCAGCTGAGCTACAGTAATGAAACCTAGCCTGTTGCAAATGAAAAGCAAAATGGTTAACCTGAAGCATTATAGGTACTCATTGTGGAGGGACAGGGATTCAGGTTGTGTCACTAGGTTTTCTTTATGTCATCAATCATTTTGCCTATAGATGAGATTTTGTGGAAAAGCTATAATACATTTATCACTGATGATCTTACGTAGAAAAGTGTGTTAGGAAGATATAAAGAACTAAAGTGGAGCATATTGTTGATTATTACAGCTTGACCAACTTGTTAAAACCATGTTAATGATCATCTGCCACTGCTTTCAGTGTCTCTGCCACTGCATTTCATTCAATTTATTTGATTTAATGGAATTTAATTCCATTTTAAAACTATATTTTATAGACAAGAACAGTGTTTGTGAATCAGAGAGACAAAACTCCAGTGAAACAGCTGACATTTATCCCTGAACAGATAATAATTTGAAAATCTAGATCAAGTAATGGAAAAAAGTGGGACTTCATTCCCCCCTGTCTGGGGGCAAAATTTTAGGCATTACTCTAGTAATGCAGTGTAAGAGGCAGGAAACACTTGTTTCAGGTTTAATGATTTTTGTTTGTTTGTTTGTTTGTTTGCTTGTGTTTGGGGAAAGAGTAATATTACAATTCTTCTTTCTTTTTCTCTCATTTACTATTATATGTGGGTGAGTAGGGGATAGTGAACAATAAATTACACTACTTAGAGATGTAGGCTAAGGCTTTTCTTGTCAGTTGTGTCAATAAAGTACACACATAACATCAGTTTCCCATTACACACATCATTCAGACTCATATATTACTCAGTGTAATGGGAAAAGGGGCCACTGAAATCTAAAATGAAAAGAGAAATTGAAGTACAACCAGCTAACAGCAGCTGAGCCAAAAAGCAGCTGTGGCAGTGAAACATTTAGTCACTGCTGCTTGAAAAAGAAGAGCTATCAGCATTGAGGGCATACAGTGCCACATGCTGGGAAGCTTTGCAGCAGATGGGTTTCTGTGGGACTGGAAGGTACTAATTTCTTAATCTTTTTTCTTTTTTTTTTTTTTTCTCCCTAAGCATTTGCATTTCATTTAAAATAATTGAATACAAGCACAAAACACAACCTAGGTCATGCTATTGGCCAAGCCTTGGCAGCTGCCTTTATTGCTTGTTTATACTAAAGGGCAGATGCCATAATTTGTTCTTAGGCTAAATTCTTTTCTTACCAGTTGTGCTATTGGGCTACTTTGCAATAGTGCTGTAAAACCTCCTATCTGGATCACTTATGTTCGGAGTCAGTGTTAGATCTTGGAGATATATGGTTCAGTCATATGACTCATTCTTTAGAGTCTTCCTTTTTCAAGAAAATTCTGCTCTGTATATGGTAGTGGTCAAACCACTACTCTTCCTTGTGGGCTGTTTGTAATAATACAGTTAGAAATTTGTGATGAATGGCCACGGGTCATTGATAACATGTACAAAGTCTCTATTGTAGACTACCAAAAAAAGACTGCGTTTTCCATAGAAGTACATACAAGTAGTCTTTTAACATCTTTTAACAATTATTTCATAACAGCCAGCACACAGAGCATGTGTTATACACAGTCTAAGGCTAAAACTGGTAAGGTCTCCCTTGTTTCAGCTAAGTCTGTCTAACACTCAGTGGGAGCTCCTGCAATGCTGCTATTGCTGTTGCTTGCATGGCATTGTTACTGTTATCATAGGGCCATAAAATCATAAAATGGTTTTAGTTGGAAGGGACCTTTCAGGATTATGTAGTCCAACCCCCCGACATGGGACACTTTCCACTAGATCAGGTTGCTTAAAGCCCCATCCAACCTGACCTTGAACGATTCCAGTGATGGTGCATTCACAACTTCTCTGGGCAACCTGTTCCAGTGTCTCACCACCAGTTGTTTCACAGTAGGGCAAAAATAAATGTAACTCACAGGATGAGTCACTCTATTTGGATAATCAGTTATTTTCTCTCCCTACTTAGGAAGTATCATAGCTTCTACTGAAGGATGCATACAACAAAAAGTCCAAAGAAGGGAAAAGGATAAGGTGTTATTATCCCTATTTCACAGAAATGGAAAGACTAAAGAACAAGGAAGTAGACCCTGGACCCCAGGTGATTATTTTAATATCCGAGTTGCCTTTCCATAAAATTTATAAAGCCAACAGGAGATGGAAAAGCAGCCTCAGTTCTGGCTTTAAAGCTGTGAAAAGCAAAACAACATTGAGTCTCATTATTAATTATAACACACTAGAAAGGGAGGGAGAGGAGTGGTGGAATTACAGTCTATTTTCTGAACTAATACTTATAAAAACTGGATGGCACTGTCTGTGATTTCATAAATGTTCGGGAAGAAAGTGTAGTGATTGCATAATAGCACCATCAAAAGGGTGGTTGATTAGTTTAGTCAATTTGGCATACATTTCAGCTATTATTTTCATTTGTGAAACAGGCTGAATGACAGAGTTGCTTTTATCCTGCACACTTTGCAAATGAGCACCCTAAAGTCTGAAGTGGTTTCTTTCTTTCTTCTAAACAACTTGGGACATAACTGTGACAATAGTGTTAGAAGATCACAGAGTCAAAAAAATACTCAGTAATTCAGGTTTGAAAGGAATTATGCATGTCTTATTTTGCAACCATCCACACAAAACAGGACCAAAACCCTACATAACTTATATTATCTCCTATAAATGTTCCATGCCATTTCTTCCATTACTCTATCACTGCAGTATCTAACAGTTGGACATTTCCATCATCTCTACTCCCCTCAGCTCCGTGGTGGACTCTTTTGATTGGATCTGGGTGATCTCTGAAATATTTGCTCACAACAAAAAGAACATTATTAGTTTCACAGGGGTGAAATTCGTAGCTGACACTGTGCTGGAGAGTATGTAGACTGGCTTAAATTATTCATTTTGTATGAAATAATTATTTCATACAGACTTTGTATGACCACAAAATCTGTATTTTAAAAGTCCTGTTTCTCATCTGATAAACTCTTCAGTTATGTCCACCATCAGCATTTTATCCAAATCTGACCTCAATAATTCATTCCGTTCAGGGAGAGGTTTCTGTTTGTTCTGAACAATAACTTAATGCCATACTATTCCTCACTCATCACATTTAGAAGAGGATTCAGTAGTTCAAATGTACTGCAATGTTAGCATGACCCTATGGAAACCACATAGGTGTTCTGGACAGCTTAAGTTGTGAGAAAAGGAGCATTAATTCTGTTTTCATACATGTAAGCCAGCCTGTCCTGGGTGCGACTAGATGAGACACAGGAACTGAATCTACACTGTCTGTATCTAAATTGGGGGACCTTGAAACATTTTGAATTTTTGAGTCCAAGGTATAAATGCAGTCGTGGACTAAAGCCTCATCAGCAAAAACTAGGCCCATATTCTTTGTATTTGTTTCCAAAGAAAAAAGAACCTGTATTAACAAATCTAGCATCACTCACAATATGTTACAACGAAATCTGGTGCTAGTCTACTGTGGAGTGCAGAATCTTGGGCTGTGTTCTGCTGCATGCCCCAGGTCAGTTGAGACATACCCACTGACCTGGGCTGTTAATGATTTGAAAATATTACCATAAATTATTTTTATTAGCTGTCTTGCACATAACTTTTCTCCCAATCCTTGCTAGCATTCTGAAATATTCTTCACTCTAGGGACATTCTGTACATTTTTCAGGACAGTGTCCAAGAAGTCTATAAAAAGATCAAAATCTCCTTAAAACCATCAGTATTCATAATTGTATTATGAATTGTATATATGCTTACAGATACACCAAGGTAAACAGGATGCAGAATCAAGGTATGTATGACTTGGCTTTAAGAATCCCCCAAACTTCTTGCAGCGAATCTTGTGTTTTCTGTAAATCCAGATGGAGAGTACCAGATGGAAAGCAGGAACAGAACAGCTCTGCCATCACACCTTGTCAGAGGAGGAAGGCAATGTGAATTCTTCCAGCCATTTTCTTTCATCCATTCTTGTCTTGTTATGCCTCCCAGAACTTCCTTTGTATTCCTCTCTTTTTCACCCTATTTCTCTTGTTTCTAGTCTATCATTCACTCGTGCTTTTTGTCTTATTTTCTTTCTTTTTTCTTTTTTCTTTCCTTCCAAACCACTCCTTCTTTCTCAGTTTACATCCCTCCCTGCCTCTGTAAAATAGAGCTTTTAGAGTTTATGTAGTTAGTGCATCTTGCTTGCTCTGAGAGAACGAGGGACACAGAAAGTAGTGACTAATATCAGAATCATGAGTGAAGATATGTTTTATTCATAAACCCTGCATCTCCAGTGAAATTAAAAGCAAAGCAAAGGGTCGAAGCTCTGAACCCTCTTTCCTGGAGCCTGTAAACCAATAAAGGCTTTATATTAGCTATCGATATCTATCTCTGACTTGCCTTAATAACATCTTATTCCCTGTTTTCAGCAGCCATCAATAATATTTCTGCCTTCCCGCTCAGGTCCCCATCTCTGCGTGCAATTGCATTATAAGGGTCTATAAGCCCAATTTGCTTCACATTCTTATTTTTGGAAAAGGCTGGCTGGCTTTTGTAATGAGAGCAGCTGCCAAGAAGGTTTGACAGAATTTGTGGCCCATCTGGCTTATAATCTTCATTCAATATCGCAGGAGCCTAAACTCCCAGACCAGCTGATAAGTCAGAGCATACAGGCAAGCGGTGGCAGTAATCTTCCTTGTGATTTCTCATTAAGGACAGGGACATCTCAGTGAATTTCTCATATCCTGCATATCATATCTTCTTTTCCTTTTTCTTTTTCTTTTCCTTTTTCTT